>NC_092033.1:13566907-13906073 GCF_042242105.1 Pempheris klunzingeri
AAATGAAAACCTATTAAATATGTAAGAACGGTGTGTATATGTGTGTGTGTGCGAGTGTGTGTGCACCTGGTACTCCTTCTCTCTCATCTCATTGGCTACCCTCTCTGTGAATTTGGCCTCTGGGGCAAGTGTTGGCTTCTGTGGGGCAGAGCTACTGTGGCTGAACCAGTCAGTGAAGGCCTCGTGGGCTTCCTGTGAGATCCAAGACACGTTCAGATCAATACTGATCCCTATAGCACAGGTGAAGGTCAAATCTGTGTCGACATCATTTCTAATATTAAGACAGGTATCAGACCAGGTAGGCTCTGATGCACAGATGTTCTCTGATGGCGTTCTCGTCCTCGGCAGGCAGGGGCGTGGTCTGACCGACCGCTGTCCACTGGCAGTAAATCTCCCTCATTGAATCCTCTGGAACTTTAGAGAACACCGCCTTGGCTGCGTCGTGTTTCTGCAGGGCTGAGAGGAAGACAGGCAGGCAGTCAGTCAGAAGCAATGCATCATGGTCCTCATCGTCACTGGCAGGAGATTTGAGGCAGACTGCTCTAACCTGCAAGCAAGGTGTACCTAATAAACTGGCAACTGAGTGCATACATAGAAGGACCCACAGCTGTAGAACGTTTGAATGACACCCGTTTCCTGAGATTTGTCTTTTACTACATATTAATTGTCTGTTACCAGCTTTTTATCTATTCTAATTATTCCATGCTTGGCTGGATGATTGTAAATATATTGTTTTCAGGGCTCGTGAGCTTCACCAATGTCTTACCCTAAGCTTATGGCATGCTTTTAGTTTGGATAAATTGTGACTTAAGCAATACAATCATCAAAAAGTTAAAGTGATTATTTTGAGAGAAACAAACTTTTGATACTGAAAACCCATTAATATAAATTATTTTCCAATTACAGCTGTATCATTATGGAAGTCTCCGTCAGATTCTTCTATATGTGGATTTGTCACCCACCAAAAGGCTTCTGTCATAATGTCTGACTGGAGAAATATCAGATAAAGAGGGTGTAGCTCAACGCCACTGCAGTATGAACAAAATCATAGCCAATTCCTGCTCAAATTAGTCATTTGTAACATTTTTGAAAATAAAGACTCATAAACCAAGAAGTATGGTCTATTAGATAACAGTGTAATAACTTGCACAGCAAGCAGAGGTCAGCTGGTAGTAAACATGCTAGAAGGTTAGTATGACGGCATATCACTACCAAAATCTGCAAGTGCAGGTAAATACATTTCAGCAACATGCAGCAGCGGCCAATAGCTCCTAAGTTTCTGTATCTATGGTCCACCCACTCACTGCCAAAGGGAAAAACCACTTGTGAGTGAGCGGGAGAAAGTTTTGTGAATAGGGGGGCAGTGATAGTGGTTGGACACTCTGGGATAACAGTCACAGGCTCCTTTGGATTCTGCGCACACTCAGAGCATGGTTGGTTTTCACCTCACTGGCTACAATATTGTGTGAGCATATTCTGTGTGAATGCTGCGAAAGCGCTCACAAAATAATGTGTGTGCAGATCCACTATGTCCACATGCGTGGGTCTCATTCGGACATGCACATTTTGGTATGCCATCATATATTAGCTCGCTCGCCCTCCACCATCAGTCATGTGAACCTTCATCTTGAAAACAAGATGGCTGAAAATACATACATGACACACAAAAATAAAAACAAAGCAAAACAACAAACAAAAAGTACCCAGGAACTTCCTCATGATGGCGTTGGACTGCTTTAGGGCCTCAGCTCGATGGGCGGGGTCAAACAGCAGCCAATCGATTACATCAATCTTTCTTAGGTCGTCCTATCAAAGCAAAACACCACAGTAACTTCACTTAGTTCTATTAATACAACAAACTAACAAAGACGTCTCTAATTCTAACAACAGATTTAGTAAAAGACATTTACATAAAAGACATTTGTTCTATTTAATGAATGAAACTAAATCATTCAAATCATTTGTCATTTTGTTTTGTCCAATCTGAGGCTACAGCCCTGTTTGGTTTGTACCTTTGTAGTTGCTGTCTCCAGCGTCTGGTTGTGGTGTGTAAACTCAGTTTCGTCTCTCTCTCTCACAGTCTCCACCACCAGTTTGGTTACCATAGCAACATCCAGACCTTCACAAACAAAAACCATCAGCATCCTCTTAGCAACAATGTTTGCTGTCTTACTGTGGCCATAGCGCGAGTGTTTCAATATTTTCCGTCTCACCAGCATCAGTGGCGAGCTGCAGGCAGTGTGGGCGGAGCTCCGGCTGGTTGACGGTCTCCAGGAAAGCAGCGTACTGAGCGGTGGCGAGCTCGGCTGGCAGCTGGCTAACGTAGCTCGCCACGAGGTCGGTCTGCTGATCCCGAATCAGAAGGGAGACGTACGCCTTCAGCACGTCCACACACACCTCCTCCTTTGAGTGAGAGAGAGGGAGAGAGAGAGGTCAGCGTACGTCAGCCTGAACCGGTGAAGGTTAGTAGGATTCATCCCCTGGGGACCATGAACGTATGCACGACATTTCATGGCAATCCATCAAATACTTGTAAAGAGATTTCAGTCCGGGCCAACTGTACTAAATTTGATTAATTCATGTATTTTACCTTCAGTGCCAAACCCAGAGAGCGGAAAAACAGCAGGAGGTGAATCATGAAACGCAGCAAGTGGGAGGGGAGAGGTTTAGAGGCTGCCAGCCAATCAGAGAACTCCTCCAACAGACCTGACGGACAGACAGAGGTTAAGGTTTAGGGATCTTTGAAAGGGTCTTTTGGGGGTCACAGATTAATCTTTAAGCAGGGTTTACAGGTTAAAACAAAATAAGAAAAATAAATTATCATCACTATTCAGAGGTGAGGGGTCTTACCATCCAGGTCTCCCAGGATGACAAACTTCTGGATGACGTGGTAATGTTCTTTTGTCTCCTCCAACACCCTCTGCACGCACACACACACACACAGAGAAAGAAGCTGGTTTTATGGTGGGTTCAGTCATGTGATATTCACCAATCACATTCAGTTAGTGTGCACGTTTCACCTTTGACTCTGAGGCCTGAAGTTCCTCAAACACCTTTTCCATTGTCCAGCTGAGGAGAGACGGTAAAATGATCAGAGAGGTGGAAGTTTTTATTCTCTAGGCAGGTTCATCTATAAAACCATCCAGGATAGAAGTGCGTGTGAGTCATACTTGGCCTCCAGGTACTCTCGCGGCAGTGTCTCCAGTTCCTGTTGGGCCATTCCTGATGACATTAAATCCTTTTCGACCAGCGAGTCGACCATCACTCTGAAGTGTGCCCATACGCAGTCCTCCCATGATTCACAGACTGCAAGGAGCTGACACACACACACACACACACACACACACACACAAGTGAGTGACTGATCAGAGCCAGTGACAGGATTGACTTGTCTTTACCATTTTAAGGATTAAAGCTGAAATACGTCGTCAATGTTTAAATCATTTATCAATCCAAATGGACGGTAGGTCTGCGACAACTTGGAAAGTGGATTAGATACTGCACATGTACACTAAAATGCTATCAAACCCACATAAATAACACATACAGAAAGAACATCACACACATGAAGACACAGAAACACAAACTCATTCAATTACCGGCTTTAGATTTCCGCTCAGGCTGGCGTAGATCGCTCTCTCATATCTGTTTAACTGCTCCTAAAACAAATACACACAGCAGGTCAATTAAATCAGGTCATTGCATGATGTTTTATTCCCTTTGAAGTCTTTTCACTGACTGCATCCTTAAATAGAGGTTACAAGGTGGTTTCAGAGCCATGAACTTGGGCCTCTAGCCTTAACTCTGTGATTAATGTTTTATTTTATTTGAGCACAGTAGTTTATCTGTGTGTGTTTTGTACCTCCTCAGCCATTCTCCAGCAGCAGGCCTTCCATATTCCTCTCTGAGGGTTTCCTTCAACGGGCTGCAACTCTATACTGCCTGCACAGGGAAGAGACAGAGATCGTAATGCACATATAGAAAGGTGAAAAAAGATGCTTCTGACTAGCTGTTGCTGTACCCAGTTTTGAGCATCATCACTGTGAGATGTGTGCACACTTATGGACAGAAGGAAGAAGGTTACCTGAGGTCATGTTGGGGTCATGATAGAGCTTCCAGCCTTCCAGAGTTGCTGCTCTCCAGGCCTGACCACAGCGCTTACACAGCCTCTGAGCCTAGAAAACACACACACACACACACACACAGAGTTGATGATTCAAAGGAGCAGAGGTGATATTACCCACAGTCCAAACAAACAGCGTTGTTGATTGTGGATTGTCAGGTTCAGATAGTTACAGAAAAGGCCGAACACAGCCTCCTGGATTCTGATATCGGAAAGGTGTGGGCGGAGGGGGGGGTTCCAAAGCTATTTGGCCAACCCGACAAACATTTCTGACTGAGTATTCTGGCCCCTTATCAATCCCTCCTGTTCATACTGACCATTAAAAGACCCCTTCCTACTGCACTTCAATAAAAGTAATCTGGACAAAATTTAAAGCCCTTGTTTTATGCAAAAGGTTCTGAAGTTGAGGCTTCAGCAGTCTGAATTAGAGCTTCAGCTTGGTACGAAATTCTCTCTTTTTGTTACCATCCTTCCACTGCAGCTCACCAGGGAAACACTGTCCATGGAAACATAAAGAACATCTCTTACTGTGGAAGCTACCCACTTGATTTATCTGGCTTTAAATGTAGAAATCTCATATAAGCTGTAGATAAATATATGAATGTATATTTTTTTGTAGTTTGGGTATACTGTCCCTTTAAATACATAATGAACCCAAATCTGTGTCTCTACCTCGTCGGTCATCCCTGCTCGGATCAGGGTGAACAGGTTCTTCAGCAGTCGGGCGTCGTCCTCTCTGTCCAGGTCAGCCAGGGGGCGCTGCTGCCGGAGAGGAGCGTCTGGGTCCTGAACACACACACACACACACAAACACACACACACACACATTATCTATGGATTCAGAACCTAGGGCTGAGGATGTGTTTGTTGCTGCAGTAACAGGCCTCACCAGCTCAGTGACCAGAGGAACAGTGAAGGCAGTGCCACTCTTTCTCCTCATTTTCAGCGCATGGAGGGTGTTCTCCCTGACAGACACACAGACACAAACACACAGACACACAGACACACAGACACACTTTATCAATATACACCACTGTAGACTTGATATTTTAGAAATAGACAGATTGGCACGTGAACTCACCAGCAGACATTTTTGGCGTAGTATTCTATATTATCAGAGAAATCTCCAATCTGATCCTTGGCAATGCTCTCCAGCCAATCAACGACCAGCTGCAACAGATTGACCAGACAGTGAACAACAAGCAATGACAACAAAAACAATCCTTTTTCAGCAGATGTGTCTCCCGGCCTCTCCGGATCCAGAATTATATTATTTGTTCTATTTCTCTGGTCATCCATTCTAGTAAAAATCAGACAGTACAGGCTGTGAATGTGTTTGTCACCTGACTCTGACGTATGACAGCATCCCGCTGAAAAAGCTGCTCCACCACAACCTTCTCACTCTCACTGGGCACCTGCACACAGAGACACAAACTCCACTTCACCTTTACAGCCTCCAGAGGTGTATTCAGAGCTAAATGAGGTCATCAGACTGACACAAACACTCATGACTGTTGCTCTGTAACTGCTGGATATGCAAATAAGCATCTGTTAACTGTTAGCCAACAAGTTCAACATATCAACTGAAAAGGTGATGATATGTGGTGTGGCCAAAAAAACACCTATAGCAGATTTAAGAGTGAGTGTCCGTGTGTGTGAATGTTTGTCTGCAGCCTCATAAACTGTCACTCACAACCATGTCTGTCATCATGTCGTCTTCCAGCGCCAACTGGACCCGGTCCCTACAGAAACAGACAGCTTGATCAATCAGAGACAAGTAGACAGTGAGTCAGACAGACAGGTGGTGGTTCAGTTGGACAGGTACCTGTACAGTGAGGTGATGAGTCTCCAGGCGCAGTTCTCCTGCTGTAGCAGCCAGCGAACTCCTGCTGTTTTACTGTTCTGACCGGCTCTGAGGACCACAGACTGCAGCACGTCCACCTTAAATATGGTGATGCAGAGAAGGTGGGCAATTAAACTGAGCAGTCAGTTAATCGACGAGCTTTAGAGGTGCTAGTAGTGGAAGCAGTTTGTCTGTCTCTGTCTAAAGATAATATAATCCGCCGGACAGCACCTCTAAAGCTCACTAAATAATACATATACATGTTATATTTTGTTTAGGCAACCACTAGAGACTCTGGGAAGGTGCTCTACCAATCAAAAAATAGCCCAGCCCCTGTAAAATTGCAAATTGTTGATATTACACTTCAGTTTTTGTACAGTAACCAAACAAGAGATTAGACACCGTTAGATCGCAGAGATTAGACATGCTAGCCTACCTTTTCCTGGCAGAGAGTCTGGTAATCCTCCAGGAGCTCAAACACCGCAGAGGAAGAGTGTTTAAGGAAGGACGCCAAGAACTCTGGGAAAAGACTGGCAGCCGCTGAAAAGATTAAAAACTACAGGTTAACAGGTGTACTGTAAACTACCAGAGTAACAGAGAGGGCATGGGTGCGTTTGTTTCACTTACCTGCCTCGCCTGGGTCGTCCTCCTTAAGTAGTGCTGAGCTAAGGTTGGTGATGTCATCTGTAAAGAAGCTGGTGTTTTCCATCCCCGAAACAGGGGACACGTACATGCTGTTGGTCCAATCGCTGTCATCCAAATTCTAGACAAACAACATCATTTTAGAGTGAATAACGGATTTAAGTTAATCACAGGATTTCACAGGAACTTCTCACTTTTTCTGAGACCACTGTCTTTCAGACATTTTATAGAGTCTAACTTCAAACCAGTCTGTCTTTATTCTGTCAGAGTATAGTGCTTCTCTGACTGCACAACGGCTGTACTATGAATATTTTGTAATTGCTTGGGTCCTGGAATACCTCTGCTGAAACTGCAAATACTGTCATGTTTTTGTCTGCTGACTTTTGACTGTTTGATGTCATTTCTGAGATGAAAACTTGCCCACAAACAGGTGCAAGTAACCGAAGAGAAGTTAAAGATAAGAAAACATAAATGTTCTTGCATGATGCCCAACAGGTGTGTGTGTATCTCACCAGACTGCTGAGTGCGTTTCTGGGGGTGTGTGTGTATCGAGGGGTTCGACCTCCTGGAGCCAAAATGGAGGAAACATCTGGAACCCTGGGAGTTACTGAGAAAAAAGAAGAGGTGAGAGTGTGGATGTAGTGCAATATGTGGAGCTTAGTGGTATTAGAAGATCATCAATAATCAGTTTGAGATCAGGCATATGTGTGTGTCCTACCAGCCTGTCTGTACAGTGAAGCAGGAGTGTTCCTCAGCAGGGACCGGGCCGGTGTTACTGTGGAAACGATGGGGCTGCCGCTGCCAGGTGACGGGACTGAGACCAGCAATCAGGAAAACAACCGTACTGACACATAAAAACTATTCATTTAAGCTGCACCCTCAAACACATTTCCGCAACCCAGAAATACTTATTTGTATTTGAGCATTCAGTATCTAATCTGGGAATACACCTAGTGATTATTTCTGTCAGTGAACAGCCTATAAAAAGGTAAAGATAGATCCAGTTCAAGACATTCAATTTTTAACACACACACACACACACACACACACACACACACACACTCTCCCAGATGGAGGATACAGGCCACCTTCTTCCTCCTCCGGCGGGCTGCAACTGTTACCTCATCATCTCGAACCACTGGAGACAGCAGATCGCTCTGACCCCTGGAGGATTAGACCAGTAGTTTATATGCACAACAAATATTACTTCTTTCCACAAGCCTATAGTGACACTCTGGGTTTCAGAAAATCTATTATGTGAATGTTGACCCTTCTCACTGAAGAGTAAGGACTTGATTATGTAATTTATGTGTGATTGAAGTGGTGGATGGACTACTATAAAGAGTTTAGGAGGGACCTTTATTGTGGCATGTTTTATTTGTCTTGCTGTGGCATATAACAAAGTTATTTAATTGCAAATCAAAGTAAGAGTAGATGTTAGTTGGTGTGTGACAATGGTTTTAGCACAGCAACAATGTGTTTGACACAGTTAATAACAAGATCACAAACAATTCATTAACACAGAAACTCATTGCATCCATTAAAAAACCTTAATACGACAGTTTAAGTCGTGACGGAACTTAATAAGTTAAAAAATTGATGCGCTAAAATCCTGCTAGCTAACAACAACAAACAGCTGCAAACAGATTGTTCTGCGGCGACAGCATTTATTTTTAACCTTTTGGTGAGTCAATAAGTAGCAGCTACTTTAGTTGAGACCAATCAGCGAATGTTCATAACGTTATTAGGGGCTCTGATTTAATATGACAACCGTATACAAACCAAAACTTCGCCGGTTAGCATCAGCACCCACCATGAACGGCACCGTTAGCACTGTTAGCATCGTTAGCCCCAGCTAGCACAGTAAAGTAACCTGGTACAGACTAGCCGGCTAAGCAATAAGCTAACACACGCCGAACTACAAATATAAACAAGTAAAAGCTGACTAAAGTTTAAAAATTACGAAATCTATTTTACCAGTCCATGGTGGCGAGATGTCAGTTCCCGCTTCACGAGGCTTGACTAGTTTCTTCTTCGTGTGTTGTCTTCCTCTTCTTCTTCTAAGAGTTTTAATGGCGGTTGGCGGACCAGAATTTAGGAGCATTACTGCCACCTATTGGATTGGAGTAATTATTTCTGAAAATAAATAAATATAAAAATTCAAGACAAAATAAAATAATACAAAAATGAATAAAAAAGAAACAGTTAAAACACTTAATATAAGATCACATAAATCACATTTTATCTCATCTATGTATAACTTATTTTTCTAAGGTTCAGTATCAATACCTTTCTTTCAGCATACATCTAGACAGTAAACAATAACATACATTTAGTTTTCTTCCTGTTTACAAAAATCAAAATTATTTATTTTAAATAATAGTAGGCTACTGTTCATCCTGTATGACCAAAACAAGGTTCTCCCCATTATTCTAATCATACCTACTTTTCTTTGAATTTGGACAACCATCTTCCTCTTCTCACTTTTTCCCACTGCTTTTGACACCTTTCTTTCAACTTGTGCTTAACAGGGATCTTGATTCTCTTTTTACTAAAAACTCCTGTGTCAGCAGCTATGGTGTCATTTTTATGGTTTCCTTACTATTTTTATTTATCATACCTTTTTCATTCCCTGTGAGTCCTATATGATTGTTTGGCCCAGGACTACGGACCATACAAGTCCTTTACTGTCTCATGTTTGATTTATAAAACCTTTCTGTAAAAATATTGACTGTATATAAAAAAGCAGATAAAATGTTACCCAGTTTTCTGTTGTGTCAGTCTGACCTGCCAGGTGAGCTTTGCTCTCCTCTGGCCTCCAGTCCGCTAGTAGCCGCTGTTGTTCCTCACACGCATGTTAAACGGTGTTAAACACAGAGGAAACAGGAACAGTCAGGGCGGTTTTCAACCAGAAATCACAGCATCAGTCAGCAGCAGAGCGGAGGAGAAAATCCTCCGGCGCAGCAGCGGGGATTCGTCACTGCACAGGCCGGGACTGGAGCTCCGAATGCCGCAGAGAGACGCACGCACTGCCCTGTGACTGACGGGTGTTTTTGTCTGGAGGCAGACAGACAGACAGACAGAGGGGGAGAAGCAGGGAGACACATGGAAACATGGAGACCCCAGGTAAACTTTTCTTATTGCGTGGCAGAATGAGAGACAGACAGGCAGAGAGAGAGAGAGACAGACAGACAAGTTGCAGTGAAGCAGCGGTGTCGTCTGGTTAAAATGAAACGACTCCTGTTTGACTACCTTCAAACTATTATTCCGTGCTGACTAACAGAAACACGCATCATTTAAGCTGTAAGTTATGTTTTAACCCTCATTACTTCTGTATCATTGTCGGTGTCCTCTTGTTATTGCCAGTCAGCGCTTCACGCCAAACTTCATTAAAAAAAACACAGTTTTACCGCCCACCGTTACAAACAGCAAAACGCTCCTTTACCTGAGTTATTAAACAGCTTAGAAAACAGCGGTGAAAAGTAATGAAGTCTGGTCACTCAAGTGCTGTACAAGTGTGCACTTTAGCTGCTTGTACTTTACTTGAGTACATTTTCTAGGCTACTTCATACTCCAGAGTCCATTGTGTTTTTTCCTCGATAGATTTAATGACAACTAACTTTCCATGTTTAACATACAGCGCACTTATTGTCAGCAAATTAAAGTTAAAATACCAACAGCAAAATTACTCTTTTCTGTTTTCAAGTTTTTGTATTATTGCATGTTTTACTTTGAGTAGACTATAAAATGTCTATAACAAAGCATCATACTTGGTAAGAGGTATAAAATACTCAAATAAAATATTAATATAATATTAATAATAAGACTTACCAAAAGTTAAATTAATTATAATGTAGTTAATTTAACTTTGCTGCTTACACTTTAATACATCCTAAATGGTTTTAAAACAATTTTTTATAATGATTTAACTCTGAAATGTGACATTGTGATACACAATGAGCTCCTTCACTTTTTGTTACCTTCGCTACGTTTTGCTGACACTTAATGAGCAGAAGATTTTCAATGCAGGACTTTTACTTTACAAAATATGTTAGATGTTTGTGTTACTATTTACACTTTTGGGTATCATGATATATAAAAGTACAGTAAACACAATGTAAGATTTATCTTTTTTTTATAGGGTAATAACATGATCTTCAGAAGTGGCTGATGTTTTAGACTTTCTGACATTCTCCTTCTCTCTTTTTGCAGTTTGAGCTGCTAGTTTGGCGACGGTAAATAAAGATCGGCTGGTGTGAGATAATCTAAGAAACTTCGACAAACATGGCTGAGAAACTGTTCAATTTATCAGCCAACAGGCGCATTATCGTCGGCCTGCTGGTCAACCTGTTCTCCTCCATCTGCATCGTCTTCATCAACAAGTGGATTTATGTACACTACGGCTTCCCCAACATGACCTTGACCCTTGTTCACTTTGTGGTCACCTGGCTGGGACTCTACATCTGCCAAAAAATGGACGTTTTTGCTCCAAAAAGCCTCCCAGTCGGCAGGATCGTGTGGCTGGCTCTGAGCTTCTGTGGGTTCGTGGCCTTCACCAACCTCTCCCTGCAGAACAACTCGATAGGGACGTACCAGCTGGCTAAAGCCATGACCACACCCGTCATCATCCTCATCCAGACCACCTACTACAAGAAGACCTTTTCTACCAAGATTAAACTGACGCTGGTAAGGTCACAGTCATCTGAACGTAGTAACTGGTGTCATGTTTTGGGTCGGGTCTGGGCAGTTTTTGGTCTGGTTTCAGGTTTGATTATTTTTAAATGCAATGTAATAGGACATTTCTGAACTCTAAGAGGTGGTTTTGCTGTTTGAACCTCGACCCGTCTGTCTCTCCAGGTGCCCATAACATTAGGGGTGATACTGAACTCATACTATGATGTGCGGTTCAACCTGCTGGGGACGGTTTTTGCATCGCTGGGTGTTCTGGTGACATCGCTTTACCAAGTGGTGAGTAAACGTACACACTCAACTGAAATGTCAAAGTAGTTTCTGTGAAACTGACAGGAATTAAAATAAGTCTGTCTGTCTGTCTGTCTGTCTGTCTGTCTGTCTGTCTGTCTGTCTGTCTGTCTGTCTGTCTGTCTGTCTGTCTGTCTCTCTCTCAGTGGGTGGGAGCTAAACAACATGAGCTCCAGGTGAACTCCATGCAGCTTCTGTACTATCAGGTATGACTCTGCACCAGAGACCGAATGAACAGTATCAGTAGAAGTCCTGTTGCCTTATAAGTTGATATTATTGATATTGTTGATTAAACAGTACAAAGGTCACTTAGTACTCAAGATCTCCTGATAGTCTTATCAGTTTTTCTTTTTCAGCAGCATTACTGCACGGTGAGACTTGTTGGTCTAGACCTGAGACTTGACTTAGGACTTGTTCCCCTTTATTTGGGACATGACTTTGTAGTTGTTGATTTTGATTTGGAACTTGTTACCCTGACCTGAGACTTGACTTAGCCGTTTTGAAGAGAACTTAATTTGAGACTTGTTCCCCTTCGTTTGGGACTTCACTTGGGACTTGTTAATTTTGACCTGGACTTGACTCGATCCAGTCCTAACTCTTAGAGGGCAGCTGCTTTAGACAGATGGGGTAAATTAAATACAAGGCTGCTGTTTTATTAATACAAAATAAATCCATGGCTCTAATACAGGTCACATGCTGTTCAGCTCACTCCTAAATATTACTGTCCCTGCAGGCTCCTCTGTCATCAGGCTTCCTGCTCTGCATTGTTCCTGTGTTTGAGCCGCTGACTGGAGATGGAGGAATATTTGGACCCTGGTCTATGCCGGCTCTGGTCAGACTCCACATGACACACACAATCACACACACACACAACACGAAGGGGCAATTCACACACATAGAGAGTGTTTTCAGAAGCTTTTTTGACATCCGACACTCGTGCATGTCATGGAACAGATACCCTTGAATTTCATTTAATGAGTCAGTCCACATTGATTCCATCAGATGCACAAGTGATGGGCGTCAAATTGTGTTTTTGATGACAAGTTTTGTCATTTTAACTCAAATGTTGGGGTAACAGTGTTGTCCTCTTGTTGCCTAGGCGACAGTGGTGCTCTCGGGGGTGGTGGCGTTCCTGGTCAACCTTTCCATCTACTGGATCATTGGAAACACCTCGGCTGTCACGTATCCTTCAGTTCACGGGAACACAAAGGGGCCTCTGGGAGTGGAAAGGGTGTTTTCGAGGGTTTGGGGGGTTCCAGGTTCCTTTGGGCAGGTGAAAGGGCTTCTGTTTAAGGACTTTAAGGGGAATTTAAGGGGTTTCAGGTCATCTTGAGGAGGTCTAGTCTTCATGGAGAGCTTTGTTGGCTTTGTCAAGAGCTTTCTAGTGTTGGTGAAAGGTGGTTTCTGGTCTTGAGGGTTTTTTTGTAGAGGCTTATGGTGTGAGTTAAGTGATATCTGGCTTATTTGAGGTGATCTTGAAGGAGGCATCTGGTGATCTTGAAATGTCTTAAAGGTTTATTGAGTGTTCCTGGAAATAATTCTAGGTATTATATTCAGTTATTTTAAATGGGTCTCGGACGTGTTGTTGTTCTCTTGACTCTGGTTTGCAGCTACAACATGTTTGGTCACTTTAAATTCTGCATCACTCTGATTGGAGGATATCTGCTCTTCCATGACCCACTGTCACTCAACCAGGTAAGTTTTACTATACAGCTCTCATGATTCAAACCAGCAGCCTTCAGGCTCCACACCCACAGTTGTTTTCCTTTTTCTCTCTGCCTGTCTGTCTCTCCTCCTGTCTCGTATTCAGGCTCTGGGGATCCTCTGTACTCTGGCAGGCATCCTGTCTTACACTCACTTCAAGCTGGCTGAACAGGAGGAGGGGAAGAGCCGCCTGGCTCAAAGACCATAGGCTGACTTACCTGTCAGTCAGCTGCACTGACTCCTGCCGTGAGCTGCCCACAGTGTGACCGGCAGCAGAGACCTCTTCTTTTTACATTTTTTTATTTTATTATGAGTATTTTTGTAGGAGAGTAAAGAATTTCGTCATGGTTCCCCGACAGGATTAAATGTGTCCAACGTGTCTGCACGTCCTGTGCTCCTCACGCTCTTCCCACGGTTCTCTGAAGTTAATGTTTCTAAGGAAAACTGAAGCTCATCACACCGGCAGCTGGACTTGAAAATGAAAGGCAATCAAACAGTCCCATCTTTGCTTCCATCTAAAGCAGACGAAGGAACAACTTTATTCAAACTGCTGTCACAGGAGGTCAACTTCAGCTTCATTTCTTTCCAGAGCTCCCTGCTGCTTGTGGCATGCCTTTGATGGATTGCTTTTTTTCCTTGCAAATAATTAAAAGGAGACCACAGGTTTATGTCAACATGTGGCAGAATGAAAGGACAAATTCTGTTAAAGGCACCAAACCTTCAGATGCTGCCATGAAAAGAATACTAATAATAGTCATTTTCCTTGTAAGGTCTGTTTGTCCTGCAGAAAAAAATGGCAGCCCAGCACCCACCCAAATCAGAATCTTTCCAAATAGTATATTTCTTTTTAATACTCAGACCAGATACAGTACTGAAACACGTCCACATTTGTGACAGCAGACATCAAGGCAGAAGAAACAGACGGGAAGGCATAAACCTGTAATAACCAAGCCTTTGTTTCAGCATGTTGTGTGTACCTAATGTGGTGATGTGTTGTGGACTCCACACAGTCCAGTAAACTTCCAACAGGTCCTGTTTATAAGGGATTTTCATTGTTCGCCTTAATGTGACGGTCGCTTTATCATTTTTAATATCTGCCTGGCTGCACCATTCAGAGCGTCCACACGTAGAAAATAGTGGACTGCATTACAGCATGGCCATTTGCCAAAGGGAAAGAGAAAGGCTGTGTTTAAATCATCTTTTTTTTTATGTGTATTTGTAGTGAACAGTTTAAACACACAAATCTGAACTTTTCCTTTATATACCTCGACTAGGACACCTGGAAAACCAATCAACCAGTATTTTTCACAAATGTTGAGTAAGCATACTTACAAATTACACTGGCAAACAAAAGCTAAGAACTTCTAGGTGGCCTGATGAGTAAACCAGCAGCAGTTTGTGGGCTTTATTATGGCCACTAGCGGGAGAACATATGAGAGAAAAGTGGGTGGATTTATTTTTTTCTTTACTGTTGGTTTACTTTCACCATTCACATTTTCTTCTCAGGACTTAACATCATTTCATGCAATTAAGAGATGTTTAAGATAGAAAAAAGCTCCAAGGTAGCGAGTTATTAGCTCAGTTCACAGTTAACACTATTTTAAATGTACGACAACAATGTCAGTTCACAGTCTTCTTTTTGTTAGTGGCTAAATTGTTTTTATCTTGTTTTACACTGAGTGTTTAAGGTGTCACAGCATTTTAGTTCTTAGTTTCAGGCTCTTAATAGTCTCATTCACTTACTTACTTATTTACTATATTTAATTTTTCTTCTATCCGTAGCAGTTTTTGGCAGAACATGTCACATGTTGATGACCGTCACTGTGTTGGAGATTTTCATCAGGCCCACTTAATGATTTCTACAGTTTTATTTATTTTATTTTTTTTACCTCACTGAGGAGCTCTGATCCATTGTCTTGTCTTTGGGACGCTCAGTCTGATCACAAGAAGGTCACCGGTCATGTGAGATAGGCAGGTGGTGTGGAGGTCACACTGTCATCCGAAATGTTTGGACATCACAGGACAGTGATCAATCTCAGCTTAGATCTATTGTATTATTTGATTTTTTTTTTTTTTTTTAAAGAAAATGTTGCATTCAATTTCAAATCAGTCATCTTACTGCTGAAATAAAACCCCAAATCTTATGCTTGTACTGTTTCATTTTCATTTCACTTTACAGTCTGCAGGATAAAGATTATTCAGAGACTTTACAGCTGTTTGGATTGTTTAGTTTGTAGAGTGTTTCCATGGATACAGATGTGCAACAAATTATCATCAGATTAATCAATAAGGAAAAGAGAGTTCAGTCCAATACGTAAGTACAAAAAAATAACAATAAATGCAGTATGGTCTCTTGAAGTCTAAACAATGCATTGTATTTTGTAATCTTGGTTTGTTTGTTTTTTTATATAAAATCTTAATCTGCTAAGTAATCAGTAGCTGTCATGTAAATGTAGTGTGTTAAAAGTGAAATATTTCCATCTGAAATGTGAAGTTGCAGAGAATGGAAATAATCCAAGTATGAGCATCCTAAACCTACTTAAGTGAATGTACTTTCCACCACTGCAGACCTGCCATGTTTAGGACTGTCAGGTGGCTACAGGCTGTAAACTTTCAGCCTTGAGTTAAACTGTAACAGCAGCCAGTCAGTCAGCCTGCTGCAGCCAGCCTTCTGCTTTACAGAATGACAACACGGTTTCATTTATTATAACCTGGAGTGTAGTTTTGAACAGCTCTTCTGTGGAGCTTTACTCTGGTTCCAAGCTGAGCCTCAGTACCTGTATGTATGTGAGCGTCATTAACGCTGTGTCAATAAAGCTACAACAGCAACCCTTATTCACACACACACACACACAGTGGCTGTGCTGGGAGGACATTTCAGATGAATGAGTGAGAGTGTGTGTTTAAAAATACCTGCAGTCTCATGAGGAGGAAAGTCTGAGAGCTGCTGTAAAACAACCTCACAAAGACTCCGTTCTCTTTCCGCTGAAGGTCCAGTTCAGTTCAGACTGTTTGAATTACATGTGTCCGTTTGGTTTGATTTACCACTTTAATAAATTGAATCAGTGTAGCAGCTTAGTTGTTAACATACAGGTACAATCTGCCCAAATTCACCATGTAAAATTCTCATTCAACTACATCTACAACCAATAGTTTTTCTACTGGCATACAGTAATTCAGTTACATATAGTTAGTATTCAGGCTTTAACTAAAAACAGCAATATTGTAATATGATAATATTCCACTACAAGTAAATTTATATTAGTAATTTATAATATCATATTGACATATGACATATATGTCACATATATATAATCTTAGATGAAGCTAACCAGTGTTATAAAGTGATCAAAATGAGCTCTATTTTACCAGCTGCAACATTAGAGTGATGAACGCATGAATGCATCAATAATTATAATCCAGTAGTGTATGTGTGTGTATGTATGTATGCATGTATATATGTATACATATATAAATCGGCTATTCTCCATACTGAGCACATTTACATTTGCTATTTAAAGTATATTTTGAGGCTACTACTTGAATGCAGGACTTGCATTACATTTTTACACAGAAGTATGGCTCCTTTTTCCTTAAGAAAATAACTAAATTCTTCTTACACTGAATAAATGTACATACTGACCCCCCATCACTGAATATATGTGGGCCACTATCTCTGTTATCAGACAGCATAGCAACCAAAAAAGACAGCCTAGCAACAGCTTAATTCACCATAGCAACAAAACCTACCACCACCCACCAGTGGCTGAAATACCATCTCATATCATATTGTGTGATTATGATTATAAAGAGTAAGTAGGGCAAAACATCCAATTAAAGAAAGCTTCCAGTTTTGTTCTTTGAGCTTCTGTGGACGAATAAATCGATTCATGCTTAACGAGAAGAAAAAGAAAAAAAAACTTCAGCTGTCACCGTCCTTGAAGACAACTGTTACAGTAATAGCCGCTGTCGCCGTTGCCTGTCCGTCTGACATAGTTTTAATGCACTAAAAAATACAATTATTTACGAGTTAAATAGAAATACGATAATATCCAACTACAGCACATAAATACCTGATTAATATATATATAATATAACTTCATACTCACATTTTCAGTAAGGCATAATTTGTGGAACCAACACGAGTGGGTCCTTCCACGGTTCACACGGAAACCAACGCTAATGACCGATGTTTGTTTTGCTACAGTTAGAAGGTAAACCTTTTCATTTTATAACAACATTTACACGAAAATTAGAATTGATAAGCACGGATATATGCTGTGTGGTACTGTAAGTTTAAATCACAATGACTTCATGCGAACTAACTGTCAGTGTAACGCTGTAAAAACGTTTGTTTACATTGGTTTCAGCGTCCATTCAAGTGGCCTAGCTAACGGCGCTAGCTATGCTAATGCTAACTCTGTTTTTGTTTTGCATTTGTATGCACATTTTAAACGTTACAGCGTCGTTACACCATAATAAATCCCGTTCCCCTGGAGGCCAAGATTAAGATAATTCGTCAGTGACTCTAAGAGAGCTAACGTTAGCATGCCAAACAAGGGAATATAGTTGAGCTAGGTGGCTAACGAGCAGTGTCTGCAGCGAAGCTGCGTGGGTGTGTGTCAGAGAGACTGATGACAGCGATGGAATATTTAATTAACAATTAAATTAAGTTAAACTTTGCTACGCTCCTTTTCTTTGAAACAACAATATCTGACATAATGCACCCATTTAGATATTTATCCCAGGAGCGTTCGAGAAATTACGACTTAATACTGACAATGCCGACAGTTTGTTTATATATAACTTTAAGAACTAGTGATTACTTACAAAATTTTGTACAAGTACAAACTGACAATAGTTATCGGTAAAATATTACATCAGGCCACACATGCAAATCATCCTAGTTTGTGCCTCTTATTACCATTACGTTCAAGTCATGTCCGTCATAATTTACTTATGTTACACACATATTTGACACTGTAGTGATCCTACTCTTTTAACAAGTAAAATATCTGAATACTTGTTCCAGTATTTAATCACTGCATACAAGATTGTCTCTTTTACTGTAAAAATGTAGTACAACACAGCAACATAATAAAATACTACCCACTAAAAGTTGAAAACACCATAACATCCATCTTGCCACACAGTAATTAAGTAGAATATCATTACCCTATTCTGTATGTAAATATAAAACATTGCTAAGTAATGTTGGGAAAAATAGAAGATGCATTATTGGTGTGTAACATCAGTATACACCATTAACGCCAATAATGACAAGATTGATGTAGATGTTTCTGGGCACTCCCTTTGTTTGAATTAGAAAAAAAGCAAGTTTTCTACAGCACAACAGACAGAATATTTACTATACAAATTCCTCTTCTTGTTGTGTTTCCTCAGTATGCCTGCTGAACGCAAGCGCTCAGTAAACATGGATGAGAAAGACGTTTGCCCCTTCAGTAACAAGGAAAAAGAGAAAGACAGAGATGGTGAGAGAAGACCTGCATCTGCACGAGACAAAGGAAAAGATGAGGCCAAAATGGGAGGTAAAAAAGACAGTGGCAAGGAGGAGAAGAGAAAGCGCCTAGAGGAGGAAAAGAAAAAGAAAGAGGAGAAGGAGCGAAGAAAGAAGGAGGAGGAGAAACAGAAAGCGGAGGAGGAACAGAAGAAGAAAGAGGAGGAGGAGAAGAGACAGCAAGAGGAGGAGGAGAGGAAGCTTCAAGAGGAGGAGGCCAAAAGACAACGTGAGGAGGAGGCAGCTCTGCTGAAGTAAGTGAGGGTGAACATTTTTGTCATCGTTTTCCTGCCACTGTCCTTAAGAGCCTACATTATCAATATCTAAAGGCTCCATAGTTGATAAGTCGTCTGTTTCTATCGTAACTTTGCTAGCTGCTGATTCCTTATTTGGCATTACTGTCATGGTGCAAATTGTCAAAATGTAACCAAATACAGGCTTTAAAAAACAAGTGTAGCCCACAGCAAATTCAAAGACTCCGTGGCAACTTGATAATCCCAAATAGAAGTAAGAAAAGAATAACAATAGGAGTGACAAAATCTTATATTATATTAACTCCCTTTCCTCTTCCACTATGAAAATACTGTATTTAAGGTTTGTAATGCCCCATCAACATCTTTTTTATGTCCCTGAAACACTGAGTCACTCACTAACTTTTCATTTTTCAGAAAACTTTACTAGAGCATGTGTAGTGCAGCTCACATGCAAATTGACTACATTTCTGAGTTCCCCAACATACTCTCTCTTTAAAGTTGCTTCATTGTCTCTGTCTCTATTTTATCCCATTTCTGCAGAGAAAAGGAGGAGGGGCATCAGCTGCACCAGGAGGCCTGGGAGCGCCATCACTGCAGGAAGGAACTCCGTAGCAAAAACCAGAACGCCCAAGAAGGTCGGCCCGAAGAGGCCTTCTTCAGCCGACTGGACTCCAGCCTTAAAAAGAACACTGCCTTTGTCAAGAAGCTGCGTACGCTTACTGAACAGCAGCGAGACTCACTCTCCAATGACTTCTCCTCACTGAACCTCAGCAAGTACATTGGCGAGGCCGTGAGCTCTGTCGTGGAGGCCAAGCTGAAGATCTCTGATGTAGGCTGCGCTGTCCATCTGTGCTCCCTCTTCCACCAACGCTACGCCGAGTTTGCTCCATTACTGTTACAGGCATGGAAGAAGCACTTCGAAGCGAGGAAGGAGGACAAGGCGCCCAATGTGAGCAAGCTGCGCACAGACCTGCGCTTCATCGCAGAGCTTACCATCGTTGGCCTCTTCACAGACAAAGAGGGCCTGTCACTCATTTACGAGCAGCTTAAGAACATTATTGGGACCGACCGGGAGACACACACTCATGTGTCGGTGGTAATCAGCTTCTGTAAGCACTGTGGCGATGACATTGCAGGTCTGGTGCCCCGCAAGGTGAAACTGGCTGCTGAGAAGTTCGGCTTGTCCTTCCCTCCGAGCGAGATAATAAGCACAGAGAAACAGCAGCCCTTCCAGAACCTGCTGCGGGAATACTTCACATCACTCACCAAACACCTGAAGAAGGACCACCGAGAGCTGCAGAACACTGAGAGGCAGAACAGGTGAGTCCCCAGCCACATTTAATGTGTTCAGTGTTTTTTTCCACAAGAGTAGTGCTCCTTGGTCCCTTATGGTTGTTGTACTATGAAAACCTGGTAACATCTTGTCCTCCTCAGGCGTATCCTACATTCCAAAGGGGAGCTGAGTGAGGACAGGCACAAGCAGTATGAAGAGTTTGCTACTTCTTACCAGAAGCTGCTGGCCAACACTCAGTCCCTGGCTGATCTGCTCGATGAAAACATGCCAGAGCTCCCACAGGACAAGACTGTGCAGGAGGGTATGTGGCCTTTCTTTTTCTGCTTATTTTAAGTGAATTAAATCTCCACAGAAGTTAACTTTTTTTTATAATGTTGTCTTCTCTCTACTCTGTCAGAGCATGGCCCTGGCATTGACATTTTCACCCCTGGTAAGCCTGGAGAGTACGACTTGGAGGGAGGGATCTGGGAAGATGAAGATGCTCGTAACTTCTACGAGAACTTGGTGGATCTGAAGGCCTTCGTTCCTGCCATCCTCTTCAAGGACAACGAGAAGAGCAGCCAGGGCAAAGACAAGGATGATGCCAAAGGTATATTTAATAAATCCACAGACAGATGAAGACAGAAATTCACATATTTTATTCTGACTGTGTTGCTGTTGCTTCTTGGTCCAGATGGCAGAGAGGGGAAGGATGTAGCCAGCACCACAGAAGAACTGGAGCTGGAGCTGGAGGCTCTGGACATCACAGATGAACCTCTGGAACTGGAAGGGCCAGATGAGGCAGAAAATGAAGAACTGGACAAAAAACTATTGGATGAGCAAGGTAAACACCAAAAGCACCTGGTGGTAGTTATGCTTAGTCTTTTGCAGTGTGAATTTTATTCAGTGGATTTGTATTAACTTATATTTTTGTATGTATAGAACAAGAGGATGAAGAGGCCAACACAGGGTCCCACTTGAAGCTAATTGTGGACGCCTTCATCCAGCAGCTCCCCAACTGTGTCAACAGAGACCTCATAGACAAGGTGATGAGAAACAAAGAAGAATTTAATGGGATGACCATATTGTTCATAAGGAAAAGTGCTTTGCTTTGTGTTGAGATGACTTGAAAGCATTTTGACCTCTGCTAGATGATTAGCTTTTGCTTATAATACAGTGTTACAAGTGAGCAACAACTGGTTGCTGACAAGTAAAGAATTTTTCATCTTTGAATTTATGAGCGCTGTGTTGACTCCCACAGGCGGCCATGGACTTCTGCATGAACATGAACACCAAATCTAACAGGCGGAAGCTTGTCCGTGCCCTCTTCACTGTCCCCAGGCAGAGGTAAAGCTGCGAAAACTACTATATGTTCATTTTCTGACCAGTGGTATTTTTTGATATTCCAGCCATATCCATTACCTTCTCACACCACCAGGGGGTGCCATCATCATAATTAATTCTCAAAAGCTTAGCAGAGAAGTGACTCTTTGTCCTCTTGCAGGTTGGATCTTCTGCCTTTCTACTCTCGGCTGGTGGCAACCCTTCATCCCTGCATGTCAGACGTGGCTGAGGATCTCTGCTCCATGCTGAAGGGAGACTTCAGGTTTCATGTGGGTCCTCTAAAAGCAAACTCATTTGTCACTTTTTTCTCTAAATGTTAGTTTTCAGGAAGTCTGGAGAAGCAAACTAGCAAGACTCTGCATTCTCTCTATGACAATATCATGACTAGCACGAGTGAACTTGGTCTGATTTATTCATTTTTTATTAATGTTTGTGTGTTTAGATTCGGAAGAAGGACCAGATCAACATCGAGACAAAAAATAAAACAGTCAGATTTATTGGAGAACTGGCCAAGTTCAAGATGTTCTCAAAAACTGACACACTTCATTGTCTCAAGGTGGGTGAAAAATAGCGATCTGAGATTGAAGGCTTTGTTATCTCTGAGCTGATCAGTAAGATGTTTTAACAGGAAACGTCTCTGCGTGTTTGGTCACAATCTGAATATGACTACAGACTTCCATAATAACTTTCCATGGTAATGGTAGTGTATCCCTTATTTTTAGATATTCTATGTAAACGTCTGCATTGTTAAAGCACTAAGATAATTATGTTATTGTTTTTTTCCATGAAAAATCTGTAGAGAAGGTTGATGTACTTTTTTAAGCCACAGCTAGAGTCTATAGTCTCAGGCTGCATATAGTTCCAAACACCTCCACCATAAGACAAGGCAAGCTGTATGTAGCCTGACTGAAAGGCAAAAAAAGTCAGCAAAGCTCTCACTGCAGCATGTTAGTTTAATGGTATGAACACACAGCAGTAACAGAAGTCATTATGGGGGGCAGGGGGTGTTCAGGGAGTGACTGAACATTATCTCTAGCAAAGAGCACTTCACTTTTCAACTAGGTTATTTACTTCCTGTATTTGGAAAAAGGAGGCATTGTTTGTTTGCCATGGATTTTGACATAGTTAGTAGCCTTCTAATGTGCATATATGATCTGATTTTCTTTATGCATTGCCTCTGTGTTACTAAAAGTTTTTGGAGGGTTTTTTTCCTAGTCAAGGGGAGGGTCAAAAGAAAATATTAACAATGCAAACAAGGAGGGTCTCTTGAACAACATAAACATAAGGCTCAGCCTTCCTCCCCACCTCAGTGTTTTTCATACAGTCCCTTGCTGAATGTGACTCAAATGAGTGCATCAACGATTTTTGACATATGTATGTTGGCTGGACAGTAAAAGGACAGCATTTTAAAAGTTTTAGTAAGAAAATCAACCCGAAACTATAAACGATAGTGGGGGCAAAGAGAAAGATATTAAATGTGTGTGTGTGTGTGTGTGTGTGTGTGTTTTCCAACAGATGCTGCTGTCTGATTTCACCCATCATCATATCGAGATGGCCTGCACATTGCTGGAGACCTGCGGCCGCTTCCTCTTCAGATCCCCCGACTCTCACCTGCGTACCAGCGTCTTGCTGGTTAGTACTCATCCTCATCCTCATCATCATCATCATCATCATCATCATCACTGCACATGGAATGGGTTAAAGAAGTAGACAATGATACGATACAGGAAAGACGATAGAGCAAATTGGTGAAAGTGTTGGAACAAAATGTTGGGGACGCACATTACGATTGTTGAGCTTGTTGTGATTATGAATTGGGTGTGACAAGTTGGACCAGGTCTGTTTGACAAGCGTTTATTTTGTAATTCAGTTTCTCTCCTCCAGCCCTTGTTGCCATCCATCATCTAATAATGACATAGTAAGGTTTTTGTTTTAAGTCGCGGTCCTAATGTAAACTGCTGATATTATATCTGCATTCCAGGAGCAAATGATGCGGAAAAAACAAGCACAGCATCTTGACGCTCGCTATGTGACAATGGTGGAAAACGCCTACTACTACTGCAACCCCCCACCTGTGGAGAAGACGGTGAAGAAGAAGAGGCCGCCGCTGCAAGAGTACATCCGGAAGCTGCTCTACAAGGACCTGTCCAAGGTCACCACTGAGAAGGTGCTGAGGCAGATGCGCAAGCTGCCCTGGCAGGACCCCGAGGTCAAGAGCTACCTGATCTGCTGCATGGTCAACATCTGGAACGTCAAGTACAACAGCATCCACTGCGTGGCCAACCTGCTGGCCGGCCTGGTGGCCTACCAGGAGGATGTGGGCATCCATGTGGTGGATGGAGTGCTGGAAGATATCCGGCTGGGCATGGAGGTAAGGAAAGAAATAACATGTGTGGACTGATACTCTGATGTAGTAATACATTTACATTATGGTGAGGTTAGGTACTGTGAGAGGACTGGAAGACAAACAAAAACAGGTGCTAATATTTACTGACATGTTTGACAGTTGACTGAAGAGGAAGTCCATGTTGTCACTGTCATAAGTGTGAAGAACAATGCTACATGTTGCAGGACACGTGAGAATCCTGAGCCACGCGGTTCTACATGGTTGAATCAACAGCTCAGGCTTTGACAACTGACTGGCAACATGCAAAAATGTTGACTAGCACATGTTAGAGACCATGTCTCATGTTTACCCCCTAACTGATCCCAAAATCATTCCAACCAGCCAGAGATAGACTTGCTTTCCTTATATCTTTGATCTAATGACATTGGACATTATTTTACTGACATAACCAGACCAAAAATGATGGATCTGTGGGCAGAGGAGCATGTGGCTCAAATGACAATGTGGCTTCAAACATCTACCTCTGGGTAAATTATAGATGGTCTTGATTTAGAAAAATCTTAAACTGAACGAGTGCAAGATGAGCCGTGTCAAACTTTCTCCCCTCATTCCTCACTAAGCTGAAGTCGCTGCTCTCCCTCCCAAGCAGCCCTTGATTTAGAGTTGGACTGATTGCATAAACTCAGAATGTGGTTATGTATCTCTGAAACAATCCATCCAACTTGGAGGTATTTTAAAAAAAGATTTGTAATGAAATTAATAAAGTGGGTCAAGGAAGCATATCTTTGTTGTGTTTTACTGAAAGAAAAATCAAAGTATGAGGGAAGAAACAGGTGGTCATTACATCGTGGGCCTAAAGGAGATGCAGCTACAAATTTGAAATGTTTCCTAAATTGATAACAAATCTTTAAAGTATTGAGCACAGCAGGATTTTTGGTTGGAAGAGAGAAAAATATAATACAGAGGATACAGAGGATGAAGGACAACAAGTCTTGGCTTCCCTTTCCATTTTCTGCTAATTTGATATTTGATAGCTTACTCTCTTTATAGAGTATAATGCATTAGAACAGATCAAACAATCCAACAGTAGCTCCACCAGCTACAACATTAAAATACTTGTTCATGTTTGCATTAGTAATATTAGTCCTATGGTACTGTTGGTACTTTGTACTTTTACTTGAGTAAGATATATGCTGGAATGTAATCTTAACAGAGTATTTTTACAGTGTTGTATGGCTACTCTAATTAACCTTAGGATCTTAATATGTGTACCAACATAATGTCTTCCTCCATTCGCAGGTCAACCAGCCCAAGTTCAACCAGCGGCGTATCAGCAGCGCCAAGTTCCTGGGCGAGCTCTATAACTACCGCATGGTGGAGTCGGCCGTCATTTTCCGCACCCTCTTCTCCTTCATCTCCTTCGGGATCAACCAGGACGGCAGCCCCAGCTCTTTGGACCCTCCTGAGCACCTGTTCCGCATCCGCCTCGTCTGCACCTTGCTCGATACCTGTGGCCAGTACTTTGATCGAGGCTCCAGCAAGAGGAAGCTGGACTGTTTCCTCATCTACTTCCAGGCATGTCTGCTCCTTATGCACCTTCAGTTCCTGCCTTCAATGTCAGATTATCAGTATCTCTTTCATTCGAACTTGATTTCCTCTCGTTCATTTTAAAGAGATGAGGTTGGTGGTAGTCTGCTGTTATATCTAAAGTCACTCCCTTGTTCATTCACTCTCTAAATAACACACACTTAATTTACTCGATTGTTTGTATTTTATGCAACTTTATACTCCACTACTTCTCAGTTAAGTAATGCACTTTTTATTCCATTAAACTTCTTTGACAGCTTTAGATGCTGTTTTTCTGAGTCGACTCTTACAGAAGTCAAAATGATAATAATAATGAATAAAATCAAAATGATGTGTGTGTCTGCAGCGGTACATCTGGTGGAAAAAGAGCGTAGATGTTTGGACCAAGGACCACCCATTCCCCATCGACATCGATTACATGATCACAGACACTCTGGAGCTGCTCAGGCCAAAGATGAGGCTCAGCTGCTCCCTGGAAGAGGCCACTAAACAGGTTACCGACCTGGAGAGGGAGGTGCTCGTCAAACTAGGTAAGAGAAACAGTGCAGCTGTTTCTTACGGGCATATAATTACTGCGTGAGCAAAGGATGTGAGTGTTCGTGCGGCAGCCTGACGTGCCGGTTGAGTTGCTCTCTGTCGTCCCGGCTGAGCAGCATTCCCCAGTGTGTAGGAGGATGATCATGCTGGATCACTCCTCACTCCGCTTTATCTGTCAGACAAGTTTACACATACACACCTTACACATACAGTCAATCAAAGGGCCAAGTCAGCGCAGAGCTTTTAGGAATATATGAATGATATGAATTTAAATGAATGACATCCACTGCGGAGTTACTCTCTGTTAATTTTAGTTTGCTCACCCAAATAGATTTGACCGAACCAAAAAAGTGACATGCATCTGAAACAATGGTTGACTGACAGAAATGTAATCTACATCTAGTTTGATAATTAATCATAGAAGTAATTTTTTATGCAAACATGGAAAACATTCTTTTGAACTTTTCAAATGAGGATTTGCTCATTTGGATCGCTAATTTGCCAAAGTGTAAACACATATAGGCCATAAAATGATGTTCAAGAATACCAGTAACTTTCTGTAGCTGACATTACAACGGCACATTTGTTAAGCTTCATTCCCCTGATTGCTATGATTTTTTTCTGTCGTCATATTGCTTCTCTAATAGGCCAAAATGTTGTTTACCAACAACATTTTTGATTTTCTCCATTTTCACACAAAAGTCAAATTCCACAATATTCAGGACAGAAGGAAATGACTGTAGCGAGGGAGGGACGAGGAGGAAGGAGGAAATGTCTGTGTAGCAGGTGTATCTCACTCTGCAGCCTGCACGGCTCAGTCTGATAGCAGCACAGGAACACTGGCTTTGTTTCACAGTTTCAAGGTGTTGACTTGGAATGTGCAGAGAAAAATGCAAACTCCACCCTCAGAGAGTGACACTGACTGGAGGAAGAAGTACTCAACAATGTAGAACTACTCCATTACTAGTAAAACTCCTGCAGACAGAAGTTTTATTTGGAAACGGTCCTTAAAGTATTTACTCTACAGTAAAATGTCTCTTGTGGCTGTTATATTATCATATATGACATTATTATAATGTTAGTACCGATGCTTCAGTGTGTAAGCAGCGTTTTACTGTTGTAGCTGCACCAGGTGAAGATAGTTTGAACTGCTTTATGTACTGTTGGCTAGTTTAGTCCAGTGGTTACCGACCTAGGGTTTGGAGCCCTCCACAGGGTCACATCATAAATCTGATGAATGGAAGAGGAAAGAGTAGCGTGAAATGGAAATACACAAGTACAAGTATCTCAAAATGGCAGTTAATCACAATACTTACGTAAATGTTCTTAGTTTCTGCCACTCGCGTTTTAAATCCATGGTGTGTGTGTATGTGTGTGTGTGTGTGTGTGTGTGTGAGAAATTGGCAGAGAAAGGGATTGATGAGGCCCCCCCTCATCTAAACAGTGGTGCCATTGTTGTACCTTTCATACTTTAGGATCAGGCATTCCTCAGCACGAGTCACACAAGACCTGATCTTCAGCTTCATGCTGCCTGTCTGACTTCATTTCTTTGCTATCTACATAGTTGCATTATTAGATTCTGTAATTAGTTGCCCTCATCATCCTGATTGGCTGGTAACGCAGAAAAACACACTAATGGAACAATAATTCACCTCTAAATGTTTGCCCTATTTGTAATTGAAGCTTTTGTATGAATACAGCTTGGTTTGACTTGGTTTTATTTATGATATAATCTGTCATATCCACCTGCGTGTAATCTGGTCGCTGTTTCTAAAAATGTTTTCACGCAGAAGATTTAAATTGTTTTAGAGATTCATTTATCTTGGTTTCCTCAAAAGAGTTTGAGCTTCCTTGTCAGATATCGTACTGTGTGTGTTTATAAAGGTCTGGCCATGGAGAAGGACGGTCGTTCCAGTGCCATGAGTGAAGGGGAGGGGCTTGATGAGGAAGACGATGACGGCGATGACGATGAGGAGGGCGGTGCGGAGACCGAGGAGCAGTCGGGAAACGAGAGTGAAATGAACGAACAGGAAGAGGATGTGAGTTATTTTGTTGATGACCTGACTCAGACAGTTTATGAACATCGCTGAGTACCAACTTAAGCAGGCAGATGGCATCACCTGTGGCTTGTCAAGTTGCCAGTGGCTGATTTTATAACGTAAAGAAGAACAGCCAGTCAGCTCATAGCGAAGTAAATGACAGAGTTTGGGATGAAGAAAAACTCCTCTATACAATGGAACTGCCTCAGGAATAAATGGGAGATACTGACCAAAGAGGGGAGATCTCTCTCAGATCTCCTGTCGAAAGCGCACAGCATAAATTTGCATCAGGGAGTATAACCCATTAGTTTTGGTTCAGTCAAAGTCAGGTGTGTTTTGCCTGTTTGGTTCTTTTTGTTAGTGATGGTGTGTTCATATTTTTATTGGATAGTTAACAGCCCTTCTTCTGTGGACTTTGGAGTAAATTTATATACAGAAATCAGCACATTTCAATAAAAACCAATAAACATACAGTATATAGACGAAAATGAACAAAGGCAGTGCAGCCTACATTAAATTTCATTTCAAATATTAAGTTACAGACTTAATAACAGCCATATCTCTTGACTGCAGTTCGGTCCAAAGCTTTGAAAAAGCTATTTATGTCTGAAAAACATCTGTTATTAGACCTTCTGAGTTGAAATTATGTTGTCAAGAACCAAACTGACCAGCTGATGTCAGCGAGACGCTGCTGTCCCAACTCCACATTGATCGTATTTCATCCTCCCATCCTCGGCAGTTTGAACTTTCAAATTGATGTGGCCAAGTTCGACCTCCCAATTACATGTCTGTTAACAAGCTGTCATGCTGTGTTTTTTCCACAGGAAGGATCTGAGAATGAAGAAGAGGAGCGGGAGGAAGATGAAGAGGAGAACACTGACTATCTGACCGACTCCAATAAAGAAAATGAGACAGATGAGGAAAACAATGTAAGATCGAATATGTCCATTTCAAGAGCTGTAGATAAAAAATATAAGGTATGATATGCAGTGATAAACATAATGATCTGTTTTGAGCATTAACCAGTCTCTGTGTCCTAAAATTGGTTTTGTTAGCAAGTCAGAGTTTTTTAACTTTAGCTTTAAGAAAAAACTGATTTCACAAGAAGAGAGAGGTGTTTGTTCAAGTTAAATATTTGTACATTTGGTCATGTTAATTCACATCCTGTGTGCAGGAGGTTACCATACGTGGCGGTGGACTGAAGCACGTGGCCTGCGCTGAGGATGAGGACTTCATTCAGGCTCTGGATAAGATGATGTTGGAGAACCTGCAGGTACGATAATCTTGGGACTCGCCCGTCGGCAAGAAACCGATCACAGTGAGCAGCAGGCATCCCATGCTGCCTCTTCTATTCGCTATGAAACTGACGTGTGTGCGTTTTGTCACTGCAGCAGCGTAGCGGTGAGACGGTGAAGGTGCACCAGCTGGATGTGGCCATTCCTCTGCAGCTGAAGAGCCAGCTGAAGAAGGGGGGCTCCGGACAGCCGTGCATCGGGGAGGGAGACTCCGACATCTCCGACACCATGCAGTTCGTCATGCTAACGCGCAAGGGCAACAAGCAGCAGGTAACGTGCATGGAGGAGGGCAGTGAGCTGTGAGGTACTTGTAGTGGGGTAAAAAGTACAATGTTGCCCTCTGAAATGTAGTGGAACAAGGAGAAAGTGACATGGGAAGAAAAGAGAAAAGTTAAGTACAGTGGTAGTTACATTCCACCCCTGCTCTTTAGTTTTACCCTGTAGGGGCCCAGAGGTGGCGAAAGTCTGAAAACATTCACAGGATCAGGACTGCCGTACAGTTTTATCAATACTTTATAGATGAGTAAAGATCTGAGAGCCAACAAACGAGGACAGGAGTGATACACTTTCACTGTCTCTTACAGAAACCTTTGCGCTGAATGAAATTCCCTCACACACTCCCCTCCGTCAAACTGAGACCAGGAATAATATTGACTCTGGACTTGTAGCTGTGTGTGTGTGTGTGTGTGTGTGTGTGTGTGTGTGTGTGTGTGTGTGTATGTGTGTGTGTTTAGGCAAGCTGCAGCGGTGGAATGTGTGGTTTGAGGGCAGAGACTAGTTCTTGTACTATAGGGTGTGTCCAGCTTTTCTGCCAGGGCTCAGAGTTTTAATGGAGCGTTCAGTCCACACGGCTTCACTCTGGCGAAAGGACAGCTGCCAGATACACACAAGCAAAAAAAAAAAACAGTAAAAGAAAAATCACTTTTCATATGAAAGTTGGAGAGAACACAGACTATCTTTGTAGGTATGTGGATGGGAAATGACATTTCTCTCTCTGTAAACACACACTGCCTCACCAGGTTACTGCAGCAGGGAATAAAAGCATCCTGTGTGTGTGTGTGTGTGTGTGTGTGTGTGTGTGTGTGTGTGAGAGAGTGAGGCCATGTCAGCTTTCAGTTACCCATCTTCTGTTTTTTATTATTGGTCCTAGATCTTGTGTCTGTCATGCTGAAGGCTATGCATGTGTTTCTGGTCAACAGTATAAGATCCTGAACGTGCCCCTGTCATCCCACCTGGCGGCGAACCACTTCAACCAGCAGCAGGCCGAACAGGAGGAGCGCATGAGGATGAAGAAACTCACCCTGGACATCAACGAGCGACAGGAGCAGGAGGACTACCAGGGTACGGCACGATGAACGCCTGCTCTGTTATGATGACATAGATAACTGCACGCCACGGTGTCAGCAGCAGTCATATCTTAACAGTAAAGTTGACCAACGACCAAAAAGAAACCCTGAACTGTGACCTTTATCACAGCATCAGGGTGTGTTGTTCTACATTGTTCCACTTCTGTTAAGACTCCTCTGAAGTTCTGCTTCTACCGCCGTTCATGCTGATAAGATTCATTTCCACGCAGAAGCCGTCACTACACAGATTGGTAGACTGGTATTGATTAAGGTTTTTTGGCCAAAATGTTAAGTAGTTTTGTTTGAATTTGTTGTTGAATTTTAGCTATGCTTTTTTAAAATTCTTACGACCTCTAAGCATTTTCAGGCTACAGCCATCTTTGTTACCATGGTTACTGGTGTCATTGTTGTCGATGGAGAATTTAGAGGAAAGGGCATGGTGTCCATGTGACTCTGCTCTGCAGCGATACTACAGACTGACACTTGTTCACTAAAATATTGTTCACCGTGTGAGTTTAGCTGTAGAGAAGCTAAAAGGTCTCATAATGAAGAGACATTTCTTAAGCAAAAATCAGTGAAAGAAGAATAAGATGACTGACAGTAACCCTGCACTTACACCAACACAAAAGATGGCTGACTGAAAGTTATATAACTCCATCCGCGGTCAGGGATGAAGTTACATTAGTTTACCTTTCATAAACATTGCTGCCTTTATGGTTTTGTTGTTTTTCCTGCTGTTTTGTTACAGTTTCTCGTCTAATTCTGAGCGCTTTGTAGAAGAATTTAGTCCATAAATCTGTTTCCGTCAGTTGGCTAACTCCACGCAGAAGAGATATTTTGTGGAGGAATTGTTTTACTAATCAGAAGCTACAGATTGAACAGATTTGAAGTAGTTAATTTTTGTTCATTTGTCTTTCTTTTACATTAATGTCTCATTTGTTGATGAAAATTTAACACATTGCAGAGTTCTTGTTTTTAAATTTTATTTCTTCTTTAGTTCTAGTCTTGTTTTTGTTGTGTACAAAAGGTCGTCAAGGAAACATTTTCATCACAGTTTTTGTCAACACGTGTTTCCTCTGTGTGTGTTACAGAGATGATGCAGTCCCTCGCCCAGCGTCCAGCTCCGGCCAACACCAACCGGGAGCGCCGGCCTCGCTACCAGCACCCGAAAGGCGCTCCCAACGCCGACCTCATCTTCAAGACCGGAGGAAGGTGAGACATGAGCCCCGACCTCTGACGCGCTGAGACACTCAAAGAAACCATAGACTGTGTTGGATTAGGGCTCATTATCGCATTATGTACTGACTTCCCAACGTTGGTGTCTCTTTGAACAGAGTGAAAAGGGAAAGAATTCAAAGGCATGAGAAGCGAGACAGACAAGAGAGACAAGACAGGAAAGACAAGCAGGAGGGAAGATATGTCATGGAATAGCTAGAACAGCCGTGTGTAGCCAGTGCTTATCCAGGACTTTACTTTAACATTATCACCAGAGATGAAACTTTGTTAAGTTAGTTACAAAAACAGAATAAAGGTTATGTTGATGAGGTCCTGTTTATATTTGCACTTTTAACAGATCCTGTTTTTCAGGTGCTAAGAGCTCCAGTCAGATTATTTATCTATTTTTCTGTAAAATCTCTAGGAATATTTGGAAATAAAGATTACTTGGAGTTTATACTTTCACATAAACAGCACCTTGTGCGTCTTTCTTGCTTCTGTAAAGTGGAACGACAACACAACATGAACATCTTAGAGGACTCGATTCATACGATGTGTGGCATCGTCTACTAGCAGTCCGTGAAGGATTTTTTGATTTGTCAACAGATCTCATGACAAAACCAAAACCAACAATGCATTTTGCTGTATCCTAAGTATTGTGTGTGTGTGTGTGTCAAAGCCTGATTTATCTAATTCCTCTGTGCCATAGTCCTCCATTGTTGTCCCAAAACTATTAAAAACGCATCACTGAGCCACACTGTTGCACTGGGTGACATGTTCCTTCATTACCATGAATCCACACATGCAATCCGCCGCTGACAGTAGCCCCAACAAATACACTATTCACACTTGTTTGTTTGCTGTGTGTGTCCAGCTGTTTAAGGAAATAACTGAGCCATTTTGTAAATATGAAACTTTGTATTTGTCAGGTATTTTTTGTGAGCCATGAACAGGAAGTCAGAAGGTACTGAGACACTTGACACACTGTTTTTTCATGGGATGTATTTACACTAATAGAAATATAGCATAACACCGGACCGAAACTCAAACACTACAGCAGCATGTTTGATAATTGACTGCTGTAGAGTTCAACCATAATGTTTTTGGTACCAAAACATTACCTCATACTCTGATACTTTAAAGACATTGTCTTTACCTAAAAAAACAAACAAAACAAAACTCAACCTGTTTTTGCAGTTAAGACAGTAAGCCAAAAAATAGATTGTTTGATGTCTTCTGCTGACAATATTTTATTTTAAGTCAATTTAAGTCAATATCTGAACTCATAATGAGGCTGAGATTTTGTTCCAGTTTTGAGTGCTTCACAGTGGTGAACTTGGGGACACCAGTTACCATGGTAACAAGTCATACTACTTCTTAACCAGCTACTGTGTCGGCAAGAGCAGCTTGGTGATCTGTTTGCAGTGCAGCCAAACAAACGCATTTTAGTAAAGAACTCAGTCAAAAAGAACATATCAGATTTCATTCTGCACACAACATGAGTATTTTCCTACACAACAGCAGAACACAGTAAAGCTGGTTACATTGCTGAGGAGCTCGAGATGTGTAGCTCTTCATCCAACAGCTCACTATATTCTTGTTTTGTGAGTGCATTTTTGATCAACGTTCACTGTCAGCTTTGACCTCAGGATTAGGGTTACGCACTTCCTCTGATGGAGTGCTTTTAATGTGAAGCAGCAGTGATAAATAGTTAGCATTAGCAGTAACTTAGTCTGGCTCTAATAAGGAGAATTAACACTCTGCCACCACTAATGGAAACTAACGTGTTGAGATGTAAATACAGAATCTAAATCTATTTAATGGCTATTGCTGAAAAACATGCAGACGAAAATGTTAAGGATTATAACTTTAAACTTTATCCATGACACAGACTAGTTTTCGGACTGAAAAATGGCTCCTGTTGCTCCTCTGCAGTAAATGTCTGCTCTCTCCTCCAGGAGACGCTGATTGGAGTCTGGGCCCAGGCTGAATGAGCGAGCAAGAGAACGAGTGAACGAGCAAGAGAGAGAGAGAGAAAGAGAAGATCGGAGGGGATACCGGTCTGAACAGGGAACGAGTCCTCCAGACGCCCACTGATGCCGGGACAGACCAAACCCCTGAACCTGAACACACACTCATACCCCACTGAGGGGCCCGACACCCGAAGAGGAGAAGCAAAATCGGGAGCTGAGGTCAGGGGTCAGACAGATGGCTCTCTTTCTTTTTTGTCTGTTGTCTGAGATGACAAAAAACAACCGTCTGGACCAGAGAATGAACTACAAAGACGACTGAACACCTGACCGCCTGACTGATGGCGAGACAGACAGGAAGGGCGGATGAATGCATCACCTTCTGCTGAGGAAGAAGTTACTCATATTTAGGAGTTAAAAACCTGCGAGTGGACACGATTTACACGAGACTAGCAAAGGATATGGGTATTTTTATTTTTGAACGCTCAAAATAAAACCGGGAACACGTCTGTTCGGTCTAACTTTTTCCAAAACTGCACACTGTAGTTGAGGCAGCGCTGAGATGGAGACGAGGGGCAGGGTGGCGAAGTTTAAGACTTAACTGATCGCCCAGTGAAGCAGACGAACACGTGAAGATGATGTTTTGTACACAGAGACGAGTTATGTGGTTGAAAAGTTCGAAAAGTGTCTGATGGTATGCTACTGGTGTTCTAGAGCCGTGTGTTGGTTCAGAGTGGTGCGTCACTGCCTCTCTATTATTGTTCCACTTCTCACCAACAATTCAGTAACACTTCATTTTACGGGTCTGTAATTTCCAAAGAATTTTCCTGTAAGGAAAAGCAGGTAATTTGGCACTAATTCTAGAGTAAATAGACGCATGTTCTGAGACAGTTAATGCAGCTGAATTAATGAGTTGGATGACTAAAATAAATAATCGGCAACTATTTTGATAATCAAGTATTTTTTTAAAGAAAAAGGCAGAACATTTCATACTTGTAGCTTCTGTGATGTAATCATTTACTACTTTTCTCTGCTTTATATCATTGTAAGTTGAATATCTTTGGGTTTTGGACTGGTGGTCATACAAAACAAGGAATGTCAAAATGTCACCGCAGGCCTTGCAAAATTGTAGCATTTTTTTGCTCTTTATTTGACAGTTTTGATGACAAAAACGTTACAGACCAGCCTTAGTTGATAAGCTATTTTTGATTTCCATTTTTCTCATAATTATTACCAAATTGCATGATCTGTCCTGCCTATAAATACATAGTTACTTATCAGCTCCTCTATAATATTAAAGGAAACTATGAGATACTTAAAATAAAGCCAACTTTTCGCACTGGTACATCCAAATACTGTAACAATTTGCCCAATACACAGTATCTGCTCACATTTCGTACTGTTTTTCACATAATGCACATTCAAACTTTGTCCAACAGCAGCTATGGCTATCAGACAAGTACTTCAAATTAATTACAATAATACACCACGAGTGGTCTTACAACGCTCTGTCCAAAGGAAACAAAATCCACCATACCAGCTCCTCTAAAGCAAACTAATTAACATGGCATAGTTTTTTTTTTTTTTTTTTCAATATGAACGAAAAACAAAGTGTAGAAACTGCAAGTTGTGGTTTGGCAGGAGGTTTGACAGACAGCAGGCATAACACCTCAAATTAAACAATCAAAGCTGTTTCCTGTCTTTCTGCTAACAGAAGCTAACCGGCTGCTGGTCGCAGCTTCATATTTACTGAGCAGATTCGAGAGTCTTTTCATGCAAGCAGTGGAACATGACTGACATTTCTGAGTACAGTAAGCGGCTGCATACCACAAACCAACAGTGGCATTAGCCAGTCTGAGGCAACATGCACAGCCAGAACAGGAGTTTCATACCATCGGTCACTTTTCGATGTGGACACCTGACGGCATCACGTGGCCTGATCACTGATGGACACCTGAGTGTACATAGTCCTCATTATTTCCACCTTCTATCCTGCTAGATGTTTTTTTTGTTTTTCAGAATCAGGAGCATCTAAGAGTTAGTTTTCAGAATATTCAGCTTGCTTTGATTTGGATTTGTGAAGTGTAACGTGGTAAAAGCTTCTTTTTTTTAACCGTGTGCCTGAGTCTTCCTCAGTGATGACAGTGACTATATCATTTTAGATGAATTTTATCTGTTGAGCCTATAGATGGATAAATCTATTCTGTATTCTGCTGTAGGGCCTTTTCTGCACCAGCTCCTCGTCATTCTCTGTTGTAATAAAGCATCCAGCAGTGGCCCTAATTTAGTTTGTCTGTGTCTGGATTCAAAACCGTTGTTCTTTTTCCTGAAAGCAAAAGAAAAAATACAGCTTACAGCTTTGTGAAGAATGATCACAATAAATATATATATATGAAGATTATCTGTGTTTGCCGGGTCTGTAAATGAAGTTGTTGTGTGTTTGTGGCATCTGCATGTTTTCAGAGGGTGCGCCTGTTTGTCGAGGTCTAATTACAAGACGGCAAGCATAAGTATTTCCTCACTTCCTGTCCAGTCGCTGCTCTAAACATTGCATATGTACAATATTATCTACTATGGCTGAAGTAGCTGGTAATGGGGTTCAAGGGACAAACATTTGCTGCTGACCACCCACCTATAAACAGTCCCTCTAATGCAAGATTTACAGTCCTCATTCAGCACAAATGTGCATTTCAAAGTTTAAGTTCAGTAAATAATTGGCTTCAGCAGTCTGGACTAAACAAATAGTTATCTTTTTTTTTTTACTATAAAAGTTGCTTCTTTTTGCTTTTCTGCTCCCCAGAAAAGCAAAAAGCAAAACCTGTTCTAATGTTCAAATGTTGCAAGACATACTTAAAGCTTACAAGTCTTCCTTCACTGGGATTTAGAAATGAATAAAGCTAATTTAGCTAATTTACACACTGAGAATGTATTTTAATACGGTGGTTCAGATGTCATTATCCAGATACAGATCACATATTGATGCCAGGTGGAAATTGTTTGTTTGTTTATGGTAATTTAATTCAACATAACTTGGGAATATGTGAGCACGATATAAACTGAAATAATGAATGTGTTCAAATTGATTTTGACACACTTAAAGACAGGCACAAGATACTTGTACGCTGATTAAGAGAAACAATGGTGAAGCTGAATGTCAGTCGTCCTCACACAGACGCCCTAAAAGCCCTCATACACTCACAGCATAGCAGTTGAACAGCGTTCGTCAGGAAAGAAAGCCTCTGTGTTGAGGTCTTATGTAACCGTCTGCAGCCCAGACAGTTTGCTTCTGTGCTGCTGCTGTTCAACACACAAGAAGTCCAATGTGAAATACGGGGAAGGTCAGAAAAACAAAACTTTCTGAAAGCTCAATAAAAACGAGCGCTGACACACATACCCGCTGGGCTGTGCACCCAAAGGAGCCGTCTGGCACAATATGGAGTCTCCAATCCATTTTGATGACATAAACAAAAAAGGAAACCAATGTCTCAGCTACAGAGGGTAATAGTGGCGCTGGTGTGTAAATACGTGTGTACAGATGGATGATACAGTTTAGCAGCACAAGAACAAATAGTTCTATATGAGACTACAAGGCTAAATCATCTTGGTGTACAGTGTGACCACTCCCAATGATGGAAGGTTTTCTGGCTTTTCCCAGTCGCCATGCCCCAGTTTGTAACACAGGCTCTCTGTGGAAGCAATAGTTCAACAGTTTTATGAATTATGTTTGTTCTCCTTCAGGCGGAGAGTTGGATGAGATGACCAACACCGCACTCATGTTATTCTGTGATATACGAAGCTGCATCCAATTAGCTTAGCTTAGCATAAGGGCTGGGAGCAGCCAGCTTGGCTCTGGACAAAGCAAACACAATGTGCTTATCAACTCATCTAAAGCTCACTAATTAACATGTTACGTGCCCGACAAACCTTTGAATACATTTTTGCACAGAACAAGGACTGTGGATTTTGTCCCCTGTCACACAATAAGAAGGGACATTTTAATAGCCAGTAGTCCAGCATAGAAAGGTCTGTAAAAACCATGTTAGATATGAGTTTTAGAGGTGCTGCTAGGTGGATTTTGTTTCCTTTGGACGGAGCCAGGCAAGCTGTTTACTCCTGTTTCCAATCTTTATGCTAGGCTCATCTAACAAGCTGCTTCATAGTTCTCAAGCCAGCTGGGGGATAAATCCAAACACATTTTAGAAACTGTGAAGTAGCACAAAGACCTGTTTCAGTGGAATGCCCCTTTAAGTTAGTCGACCGCCTCATCACCTCCAAACATCCTGTAAATTTCCACCCAGGTGAAGTATTGCACAGACGTTGCCAATCATTGAACAGCACTCATTCATTCTTCACAGAGTAAATCAAAGAGAAACAATTAGAGAGCAGATACATTGTTCTGTTTAATGATTAACACACATTCAACAGTAGATACATTAAGCAGAGTGTATACAGTTTACATCGTGGACATTTCAAAAGTCAGGCTGTTGTACCGTAGCAGCAGCTTTTACATGGCCACTAATATTCCCATTCACCACACATGGATGCAATTTCTTATCCCCGTTCTGTGCAGGTCTGTACACTTTGCAAAAACATTTCCTCATAAAGCTGTGGCTATAGTTATATACTGTGTATGCACCATTAGATACTTCTTAAATGCCTGTAGCTGAACTACAGAGAACCGGAGTCTGTAAACAAAGTTCACGAAAATATCCACACAGGAGAGGTACTGTGGTACTTCTGTGTGAAACAAAATATACTTCAAAAATGACTGTAGATGAACTACAGAGGCCGGAGTCAGTAAACACACACACGCACACACACACACACACACACACACACACACACGTACACATTCACACATACATGCTTATGCTGCTACAACAGTTAAATAACACACTTGCAAATGTCAGAAACGGCAAAGTTATTGACAACAGCTGACAGGAATAAGAACACATAAGTAACCCAGGATGTATTTCTAGACTCTGTGGTTTTAGTGCTTGTGTTTTGTACAATGCTATGTGCTCGCCCATCCCTAAAGAGCAGTTTTAAAGTATTCCCTCTGCGTAGTAAAAAAGTAAAAGTCCTGCCCACAAACCCATTCCACAGTCTGTGGTTTGGTGTGGGAGGTTTGTCCGTGGAGTAAATATATCCTCCAGCTCAGCTCGTCTTTACGTCTTTCAAGAAAACCCCAGGCTCTTTTCACTGTAATCTGTGAACCGATGTTATTCCAGGACATCAGATTTAAGGGAATCAATTGAGATATTAGTGTGGAGAGCTATTAAACAGACTCTTGTTTCTTAGATCCCCTTTTGTGTACTTACATATCCACTCTTTAAAACCTTCTGCTTTTTACAATATAGCTTTGATCATCTCAGAAATAATAAAAGCTGCTCTAAAGCAAAGTACTTTCAACTTTGTTCTTGCCCCAAGTGCTAACAGAAAAACACACTCCCAGCTGACTAAAATGCCCAAAGTCAGTAAACAAACCAATGAAAACAAAAAAGGTTCCCATGTAACAAGGGTGATAAAAGACTTCACAGCCTGTGTATGAATATTAATTTCACTTTGCTCAGAACTGCTAGAAGGGAAGTGACACCATAAAAACAAATAATATAACTTAACAGAAACAAGCATGCTTAAAGATTTAAAATACAATTTGCTGCTCAAATACTCTAATTAATAATTTAATCATTTGTCTTTGTTAAATACCTTAATTACTCTAGTGAATAATAAGCCACTCATCTGCGTTTTCTGCACTCAATAATCATTTTCATTTTTAAGCTGTAACAACGAGACTTTGTTTTTTATATTTTACAAATATAAGTTTCTTCTTGCAGCTAAAACATATTTTCAATAGGGCCAGATCACCTTGCTAGGGACGAAACTGAGCCCCCAGTGTCCCCCATCCTCTTTTTATTAAGCCCCTGAAACATTTCAATTCTGGACTACTACAATTCCTTAAATTTGTTTCTGACAATGTTAAGCAGAAATTTATTTAAATACTGAAATATTAATGGTATTGCAAGTAGATTTTGACACGGGGCCTCAACACCTGATAAGGACTCAAAATTATATGAAAAATTAAGGCTTTTTTCATTTCAATTTATATTGATTTTATATTTATATAATTTAGCATATAACCAAACAAATATCCAATCAATAAATTCACCACAAAATAAGTCTGGGGCACAGGGACAGTCTTACTTTTGACATAAAAACAAAATGTCAATCCCAATAAAAATCTACTTAACCTCTAATCTGGGCCTCCTTTCAAAACAACATTTTAAGGTAGAGACAATGACTGAATGCCATGAACACTGTCCTGCTAATACAGTGCATATTAGCACACTAGAGTATCAAATGTGTACTATCCCCTGCTGAAAATAGTCCCCAACAAATACACAGTTACCTCCTTTTTAAGAACAGTTTGCTGAAAACTACAGTGACCAGCTGTTTAAATAAATTACTGAGCATGTTTTAAAAATAAAACTACGTATCTCTGAGGTGTTTCTATGTCTTTAGTAGGAATGAATGGGCTTGTTACAAAGTGTCACAGGCAGGAAGTCAGAAAGTACTGAGGGACGGACTAGCATGTTGGTTTTGGTCTTTTCATGGGATTTGCTAACAATGCCATGGTGCTTTAAGGAAATAGGGCCCAGAAAAAGATTAAAAGATCTAGCTACTTACTTTCAGCCTCATTTGTGGCAAACAAAGATGAGACGGGAGACCAAATGTTATTTGATTCCCATAGGAAGAGGATGCTCCTCTTTACAGTCTCAGTTTGATCATATATCTTGTGCAGAGGTATACAATGTCTCGGATCGGAGGCAACATAAAGACTTTCATCACTGAAACAAGTGTGCAACAGCTGCAATGTCCCTCACTTGTCTTACACTTGTCAGTTTTTTATGGCCAGGAAGTAAGAACTGACTGTGCAGGTCTATCCTATGCTCCATTCCTCTGTAAAAGTAGGTCTCTTGCCAACCACACCTCACGCTCAGAGACAAATGGGGAAATTTCTAGCATACCACCTCCACCAGTAGGTGCACACCAGAGATTCACTCAGCGGGAGACTGAAGTATAGACTTCCAGAGTTCATCAAGAGTCTTTCAGCAGCCCCAGTTTCCTGAGCGCCTCCCTACGCGACTCGTCCGTCGCCCCCCGTCCAGAAAACTGCACTGTGATGCCTTGGGGGCGAAAAGTGGAGCTGGGTCTCCGCTTGTGATCAGGGGGGGACATGGCTCGAGACGCTGCTTTCTGGGAACTTACAACACCATGGTAGGAGTGTCGAGGAGGTCTTGGGGCTGGGGCCACAGCTGGAGCTTTGAAACTCCTTGCCGAGCTCTCTGAGGGGCGACTTAACCCAGTGGTAGGGTTGATGGTGCGGCTCTTTCCTCCATAACTGTTAAACTCAGTTGGTAGTGGCTCTAATTTGGCAGGCAAGGTGTGGCTCTTGTCGACATGGGAGCTGAGAATGTCAGGAAGGTTGCTCCTTGGCACTGGTACAGAAGCAGGGATCATGACTTTAGTCTTTCCTCCATAGGTGTTGAACTCGGTGGGATTAGCCAGTGAAGGAGGGACGATTTTGGGTTCAGAGCTAGTTGGAGAGGTTGGAGGTTCACTCCTGGAGGAAATAGAGGGTTTGACCACAATAGATTTCCCTCCATAACTGTTGAATTCCAATGAGGCGACCTCAAGAGGAGGGCCAGCAGATGCCTTGTTTTCCAAAGGAGGTGGATAGTAGCTGGTGTGAGTAACTGCTGGAGGCGAGGGGCTTGGTTGTGGGCTTCTATCTTCATGGCTTCTAGGGGAATTTGTGCACACAATCTCTGGCTTTCTGTCGACATGAGTCTGGTTCTGACATGATGTTGTAACATTGGCTTCTGGCAAATTGTTGCTGGTTTCTGCTGTTGAGGGAACACTGGCCTCCAGAGCTTTGTCATGTGTTTCTACTCCTGTGTGATCCAGGGAGGCGCTATTAGGGGTGACAAGAAGCGACATACCCCCAGACATGGCTCGGTTCCTGGTGAGGCCTAGCTTAGACAGGGCCTCCATCCTGGACTTGTCTGGTGAGGGGTCCTTAAAGGAAATGCTACGAGTGGGAGTATTGCGAGCTTTTTTCTCCACAGCCTGCTGAGGATCCTGCAGCAGAGGGTGTGATGTTCCTGTTAAATTTGCCAGCATCTGCGCTCGTCTCTCCTGGATGTTCACATTACCCACCGACTGGTTCTGGTGCTCCTTGTTGCCAAGAATCACACTGATATTAGCAGGAAAGCGGGTAGGCTTAGTCGGGGTGGGAGGACCTTGTTTAACAGGAGGATCAGCAATGTAGCCTGTTGGCTTTTCAGACTCCAGACTGCAACGGCGGAGGAGTGAGGAGGGCAGGAAGTTAGAGGTTCCACCTGCCTGGTTCTCAGCTATCTTCTGGGCAATCAGGACTGGGGTGGGGATGCAGCCTGGAGGGTGGTAGGAGGAGTGGCTGTCTGTCGGCCCATAGCTGCCGCTTGGTAAGGGAGGGTTGTACTCTGAAGGCAAGTTGTCAATTGGATCGCGCCGTGGCTTTATCTCGCAGTGGCTTTCAGGGGTTGGCATCATATTCTGAAAATCTGGGAGAAACAAATGGCAAAGTGAAAATCGAGCGAATACAGCAAGCTTCAGTCTCTGGCAGGACCATCGTTACTTATTTAGATGAGTTGAGCAGCTGATTTCCATAGACATTTTATTGAAACATCTTCTTAACTTAAAAAACATTAGGGCAGCTAACTAGATGAATAAAATACAAATTGTCTTGTTAGATGAGGGCTTGTTGGAGGTTCTGAGATTCATAAACCGAAGCATTTCCAGAATTCTCGCTAGAACCAATAATGCAAGAACCAATTACTACCTGGACTGGTGGGACTGAAGATCAGCTCTTTGGTCTGCACCAAGTCCAGTTCTGGGCAAACCAGGTCTATAATATCCTGGTCTTTGGGACTGGGTGGTCTGGCCAGGAGGGAAGACACCATGACCCCAGGGCTAGGACTTGAGGTTGATGGTCCATCGACTTCTTCGGCACTGCTTGTGGGAGGTTTCACCTGCCCCTCTTCCAGACTTTCTTCCAATGAGTCGATGGTCTCTTCGAAGAACTGGAGACACTCCTGCTCCTCTTGGCTCAGAAAATGCAGCTCATCGTCTTCCTGTCGACATCAATATACAGTAGGAAACTGGTTAACATGGTGTGATTTCATTATTTTATCTAACTTTGACAATGTAGACTTGACACCACATTATATATGTCCTCAAAAACTGTAATTCTTATAGAACAATGTGAACTTCAGTAAAATAAGGGATGTGTTGAGATCAAACGTCAATGTTACATTACCAGCTGGGCAATTATCTTTTATTGAGCAAATATATTCCACATACATTCCTCTAAAACATTCAAAACCAGCTAGGTAAAGTGGGAAAGTGCCCTAGAATCCCAGACTGCAGAAGGGCCTCAAAAAACCAAGGTTCACAGCATTTATTGTACTGTTTCTATGTCTGTCAAGCTTTCTGGTCTCATACCGTATACATATGCTGTTTACAATAATGGTGGAAAGTCAGCAATCAATTTTGAGCACATATCTGAAACCATTTTCCCCAAATCAGGACAGAGCTGCTAAGGTCAGCCTAAACTCTGATATAGTAGCATAGAAGAACCACATTTGTCTTCACTTTTCTCCTCATCATTGAAGCCCACGTTGCTCACCATCCACCATGACTTTCTCATACAGTAGTCATGTGTACAGAGTGAACACAGGCCTGTTTGTTCCTGCATCCCTGCCCTCCAAACTTCTTTCCCACCCTATATTTAGATCAAATGCCCCCTCTCTTCTGTTGGAAGACTACCCCTCCCTCCTTGCCTCTCCCCATCTCAGCTTCACCTCTGAGGCTACCTGTCCTGCTCCACACAGCACAGCCACTGAAACATGACACAATGGCCTATCCAATAACACTCAGTGACCATTGATTTTGCTTCACTTTGAGGTCTTTTTCAGTCCTGATAAAGATCAAGTCCACCTATTTAAGTTAAACCACATGGCTGTGGGCAGATTGATACAGGGTTGTTTGTCGAAAAATAGACCAATACTTAAGCAACCCTATAACTTCATATTGTGATATTAATATTTCTGTCAATGTACAGACTATCCAAACAAGATACAATCTGTTAATTTGTGAGCTTCAGAGATGCTGGAAGGTGGATTTTTTTAAAACTTTGGACAGAACCAGGCTGCTTCGCTCTCTTGCTGATAGTTAGCTAAGGAGATCAATGTCACTGTCATGTTTGTACAATAAATATGATGCTACAGTCAGCAGCTGGCTAACCTCAGTGAACCAAATATTCAGTTCAGTAAATTCAAAATTTTAAGATGAAAATGTAGTTTCTCCTCACATAGTAAGGACAGTACGTGAGCAAATCTAAAAATAAATCACACAAACGGACAACAGCATGTTTGGCAGTAACATATTTTGATCACAGGCCATGTTTTACTACAATTAGACAGCCACCACTCCGAAGGAAGCTGCTCATTAGAGCTATTTCAAGGCGATGACCTTCAGCTCGTGGTTGATAAGGCAAACAGGGTTTGTTGCTGACATCAGTGTTATGAGAAGTGCCACAACAGGGTAACTGAGAGCCTTGTTTTACTTTGCACATAGAGACACACAAAGACACCTGCAGCAACACCCAACTGAAACCAATATGAGAGATAAACACTGACCTGCTGGTTTCAGCAGGGGTGAATGACGCTTTTTGTCATGAAGCAGCTCAGGACCTAGAAAACTGCAGCTCAACCAGTTTGTCTGTGTTGTATGTCGATAATGAATGTCATCCCCAAGGCATGTGAAGGGATTAAGTTGTTAAGCAGGTGTATTTTCTCAGCGTCTGTGATGACTGGGTGCATTGTGTAAACACAGCACAGAGCCTCAGTCAGGGTGAAGTACAGTTTGAATAATCAGCTGTTCATCTGATATGCTGAGTGTGTTTACTGTGTTTAAGAAGACAATAGAACAAGACGACTCCACACTCAAACCTTTGTCCCCTACGCAGCACTAAGTTCACCAGAAGTAGTACAGCGATGGCTGCAAAATCAGCTTTATTTACTTATCTATGCTGCTTGATATTCGTCTAAAAGAAAACTTAAAGGAATAGTCAGACATTTTGGAAAATGTGCATATTTGCTTACGTGCAGAGAGTTCAATGAAATGACTGTTACCACTCTCATAACTGTATGCTAAATATAAAGCTACATCTATGATAGTCCTAGTCACACTTTTGTGTTTAAATTAGGCAGTTACAGTTCAATGGATGTAAACGACAAAGATCTACCTATACGGAAGATGTTTTTCTGTGGCCCTTAGGGGCTGTGGCCCCTAAGTTAATTATTGATTAACTTCAGTGGTTTCTAATACTCACGCCTGGCCTGGAGTTTCGTCCTGCGCCCCCGTTGACCCCGTAGTGGAGCTGAGGGTTGGCCTGCAGACGGAGGTCCATGGTGCGAGGGTCAGAGGTCAGCTGGCATTTGGACATATCATGGAGGGTCCGGTGTTACTGGGCGGTGCTACAACAAAGCGAAATTCACATCTGGTCTCTTTCTGAAGAATCATTGAATCTTCTTTCAGCGAGAGTCTGGAGACACAGAGGAGGGATGAGACGAGTTGTTTAAAGCAGCAGTGGAATCCAGGCCCCAGTACCAGTACAGCCATGTGAAAATACTCTATTACAAGTAAAAGTCCTGCATTTAAAAAAAGTACAAAAGCAGCTTGAGGTGGACCTGCTTTAACTACTTTATATATATAGTTCATAGTTTAGTCCAGCGGTTCCCGATCTAGGGGTCGGGCCCCACCAAAGGGTCAGAAGATAAATCTCAGTGGTCTTTAGATGATTCATGAGAGAGGAAAGAAGAATGTTCTGATACCAAAATCTGAATTCATTTAGAATATTTGTTTTAATCTAATCTTTGTTTCTTTGTTAAATAAGAACCATCCAAGTTTCAGCTCTTTGAGCCTCAAACTGTTCTTTAAATGAAACCATGTGATAAGTTTAGAGGGGAAATTCTTCTTTCAGCTAATAACTTATAGACATCTGAAACACAGCCTGGAGACACAACTACACACTGTTTTTTTGACTGAGGTCAATACCAAAGAAAAGTACAAATGCCTCAATATGAGTAAATGTACTCAGTTACTTTCCACTCCTGCTGTGAACGTTACAGCCCACTGTCACAGCAGAGAGACACCTGATGGACCAGTTAACCTGGACCAGGTAGCTGCAAAACAGGCTCCTGAAGCTGCAACCATGTCACACATTCCTCTCTACTTCAGAGGAAGGAAAGGAAATACAGCTTCCTAATTGAGCTTGAAGCCAAATAAATTATTCAAATCTGGGCCCATCTTTTGGGCAATGAATTAAACTCCAATAAATTGTAATTATCATTATCGTTTTTTTGGGTTTTTTTTTAATCTTTCAACAGGTTCTTCAGTTATTGTGTTTACTGTACCACTGATGCAGTTCTGGGTTACTTTGACCCAGTGTTATATTATGATGATGATGATGATGATGATTATTATTATTATTATTTTGTTGGGTTATTCAACCACATGAATCTGTGGTTATTTTGACAAATCAATAATATAATCTTTAAATTTCTGGTTGGGTAACCAAAAAGTTATTTTTTGTGTTCGTGCTACTGCATTAAAGTATTAAAATTATTATAATTATTAAAAGGAAAAGCAGTAAATCGTCATGTTTGTGAAGGCAATAATTATAATAATTAGATAATTATCAATGGTTTGCAGATTAATTTTCTGTAAATCCACAGATTGATTTATCGACTGATTAATCATCTCAGCTGCACTTGCATTAACTGTTGGGTAGTTTAATTTCTAACAGAACATATTTTATAAACCCTTAATTTGTAAACTAAAGGTGAAATAGTAGAGGCGTGGAGGCACAAAATGGCATGAAAACAAAATATTCAAGTAAAGTACAAGTACATTACATTTGTACATGAGGATGTTCATAGAAATAATACAGTGACTTTGTGTTAGTTGAAGTCAGCCCCATAATCCACTTAACGCCTGGAAAAAAATGCGAGTAAAATTAAACTTGGCAAAATGTTTTTATATAATTTCTTACCCAACAACTCCACAGATCAATCATCATAAAATCGTCGTGTCGTTTTTCCCCCATCAACATTTATCTCTGAATCTTTCTTGAACAGTCCAGTTGTGTTTCCTCTAGCGCTGGTGGAGAGCTGCGTGTGCGTAATGACGGCGCGGCGGCACATTACGCACGACTTAAAGCCACGAAGAGGCTCCACCCACAGCCTTCAGGTATGTGTGTGTGTGTGTGTGTGTGTGTGTACAGTATGTTGTCACTCAGGTGTGTGAAGTGTGACACAGCGGAAAGTTATCACACTCACACCCACCCCAGAGTTTCACTGGGTTGGGTTCAGGAACAGTGGGACATTTAAGCCTCACTCTCTTTTAACTGGAAAAACACAGTAGATGAAATCCACAACAGTCCTTCTCAGTGAGTAACTATGTGCATTAACTCAAGTACTGTACCTCACATAACTATTTCTATTTTCTGCTATTTTATACTTTCAGAGAGAAATATTGTACTTTTTACTCTACTAAATTTATTTTATAACTTAAACTGCTTTTACAGATTGAAATCAACAATACAAAATATAAATCATGGAATATTTATCATTATCATTATATTTCATTTGCACACACATAAGACTGCATCCAGACAATTTAGATATAAGACATGTGTCAGGAAGCCACAGGCTTACACAATGGAAATCCCGTCAACTAAGGGAGAAAAACAACAACAAAAAAGGAAAAAAATACGAATAAGCATTATAATTTAGGAAAATTACAAAACAAAACAAAATGACAACAAGAAACACACAAAATTAATAGAAAAAAATAACCAATGAGTTGATAAAAACATAGCAATGTATGAAAAACAAGATGGGGGAAAAGAAGACAAAAAAAATTAAAATGAGCTCCACCTTTACCAGCTGCAACATTAAAGTGATGAACACATTAATGCATCACCGATTATAATCCAATAATATAGTAAATATGTTTCTGAAATGGTCCATTCCACACATATGAGGACTTTTAGCTGCTTTAAATGTATTTTAATGCTGATACTTTAGTACTTTTACTTAAATAAAATGCAGGACTTTTACTTGCACTGGAGTATTTTTACAGTGAGGTATTGCTATTTTAATACAGAGCCTGAATATTCCACGCCTGCCTAAGTCGATATCTCTGGTCTCTAGTTTCAAGAGCACATAATCTATTGCCTGTAGAATAAATTACATAAATTGACAAATGACTCTGCAGCAATGTGCAGTACGTCTCATGTTCCTACACAGAAAACATCAGAGTTTAACAAGAAAGCTTCACACTCCTGATTTGTTTGTTTTGGGTGCCGCCTGCTGGCTGCAGCGTGGTGGTTCATCCCCTCAGACTGTCCCAACCTCAGATCCTTTTGGTAGTTATTCCTCAGCAAAAGTCTATAATATAATAATAATATACTGTATATTTATATATGTATATATATATATATATATGTGTGTGTGTGTGTGTGTGTGTGTGTGTGTGTATGTGTGATATATATACACACACATACATATGGTCTCAATCAGAGGTTAAAGGTCATGCTAATTCATTAATTCATGCTAATAATAATTAAGCATGATATATTATATTCATCTTTTCATTCCTGTACATGCATATCTGATGTATTTACATAACATATCTCATTCATATCTGTGCATCCACATGAATACACCACTGTTGGACCTCCAGTGCACTACTTATTACCTAAACCAACTTTGGTCAGGATCAACATAACAGGGCGAGGTGGGGACTGAAAAATTCACTGTGCTGCTTAGAATCATTACTCAGTCAGATCTTAACACACAGACATGAAATACATACTGATATCTTTCACTGTGACTGATACCTCCCAAGGACATCATTTCCTCTGATGTCCATCAAGAATATTCAGCTACTGACCTATTTATTATTCCTCACATGGGTTAGGGTTAGGATGAACACTGATCCCAGTACAGGTGCCACTCCTAAAGAGGAATAAGTGGAATAACTTTGTCAATGAGTAACAAGTCATAAGTAATCTATTATCCTGAGAACTGAGTTTAACACAGGTAATCCAGCTCTTCATTGAGGGGAATTACATGGCAGATTTTACACAAATCATTTTACAGAATATTTCTATGAGATCCCCCTCTTATTCTTATATTTCTATAGAAATGTTGTGCATTTTCAGTATGGGATATATCTAGATATTAGACAGTTTTTAAAATGACTAATATCTCATATTTCTGTTTACATTTTATACATACTAATCTGACTCCTTTATATTAAAACCCTGTACATGTTCATAAATACATACAAGGAAGCACCTCTAAAATACCCCTCTTATCTATAATACTCGTCATATTTTCTGGATAGGAGCCTGTGTTTTATTTACAGACATTCTAATAATCTAATAATCAGGCCTAATTTTTATTTTCATAATGAAATCAACAATCATTTGACAGCATAAAAAGAAGGTGGTGATGAAGGCGTAGTTTCCCAGTGGTCCCTGAAAGCCGCACCTCCCAGTTGGAGTAACCTGCTCCAGTCTGCGTCAACAACCGCACCGGTGTGTCCGTGCGTCTGTTTCACCGGTGGGTCGGCACGTCACCGACAGGAGGACCGGGCTGCTGTCCACACACGGGTCCGGTGAGTCCACAGCTGGCGGGTTAATAGCTGTTACTATTATTCTTGGCTGAGTTAAAGCAACTCGCTCATCCCGCAAGCTAGCTTGGCTTCACGCAAACACACCATTAACGTTGAGTTAAATGCGCCCATTGTCGGACACTGAACCGTCCGTCGCACTGTTTATCCCCCTTTTCTCGCTTGCAAGCTAACACATACTGTAACTGCAAATGTTTACGCATACTTACGGCTATTATAATCATATTTATCCACGGCACATCTCCGCATTTTGGGTCATATTAGTGGAATTAGCCAGCCGTGGCCGGGCTTTGTGCGGTGGCCGATAATGGAAGCAGGAGTCCCCCTCCTCCTCAGTAGTCCCCCCTGCATGCAAATAACGGACATATATGTGTTAATATTTTGGAAGATGCGTTGTTTTTGTGTTTGCTTTGACATCATCGGTCGCTTTATTTGTCTTTCTGACACAACTGCCACAGCTAATGTTAAAAGCATCGCCTCTGAATGAACCTGATGTTATTTTACGTTAGCTAACGCACCGTTCGCTCCACATCGCACCGAAACCCAAGCAAAGAAGCTGCTTTCATGCATCTTTCATGCGTACAGTGTCACATGAGACCCGTTAGCTTTTTTTTTTTTTTTACCATTAGCCGCCTGTTCAGTGGTTGTTAGCATGTTAGCACCGCTTGCTAAGATTTCACACATGCTAGCCGCGGCTAACCCGATGCTAGCTAGCTGTCACAGCGCCCCGAAACAGGTGCATTCATGCTCAAAAACGCAGCCTGTCCACAATGTTTGAGTCATATGAGCACTCGAGGTTTGACTTCAGCCTGTTAGCATTCAAACAAGACTATAATCACTTTCAGCAGGCTGTGCGTCCAGCTAGCGTTTTAGCTGGAAATCATGTGAACCAGACAGAGAGGCTGTTGTCAGAGCAAACTGAGTTACGTTTGTTGCGAACGCTGCAGTTCATGTTTTGAGCTCAGAGTCATATTAGAAATAAACATCAAGTGTCTTTAATCCTCCTGCAGACGGGACTGGGGTGACATGTTGAAGCCATCACCACGATATGAGTGCAGATAATTGTATATATCGCGATATCACGGTGTGGTCAGTGCGGTCCATTTGTAATCAGGCTACAGTTTGTGCAGAATAACAGTGAAAATGTGAAGTATTTAATCTAGGAAGCAACTAACGACTACTTTCATTAGTGAATAATGATATTATATCTGTTTTTGTTGATAAACTGATTATTTGTTTGGTCTGCAACTGTGCTGGATGAATGTAGTATTTGGTATTCTTTAGAACTTATTTTTACTATAGGAACCTGTGTTTGCAGGCAATTCTAATGTTAATTAATGTTAATGTTGAAAAAGTCTTTTATTATGATATTTAAACATTTATGGTTGTACATTATTTGGATGTTTTCTCTAAAATGTCTGTCTTATCAATTTCTTAATAGTCTGCAAAAACCCCATAAGTTTCAGCATTTTGCATTTAGTCAAGTACAATTTACTTGAGGATTTCAATTTTACGCTACTTTACTCTTCTACCTGACTAGATTTTAGAAGCCAGTGTTGTGCTTTTTATGAGTCTGAAATGAGATATTCTGCATAATCTGTACCTTTGGCACTTTAAGTATGTTTGATGCTCATACTTCTGTGGTCCTGCTACTTTTACTTTAGTAAATGATCTTCCCCTAACCCTAACCCTGATAAAATGACAAATTTTAAAGAAGAGTATATGACAAGAGTCCAAGGTTTAGTCTTTTCATTACAGTCAACTAATCATTTTAGCTGTATTTGAATAAACTGTTTGGTAACAAAACATCATATTATATAAACACTTCACATGTTTTCAGAAAATCTTCATTTGCATAGTAACTTAAGCTGTCAGATAAATGTAGTAGAGGTTAAAAGTACAATATTTCCCTCAGTCATTTCTTTTCATATAAACCTCCACTGATGACAGCAAATGCAGCGAGAGAGAGAGAGATTGAGAACGAGAAACAACCACAGTCTGGGCTCAGACCGGGAATGTTTAACCCCAAATTAAAGTTTCATCACTTATGAGTGAAAACTCCTCGGTTATATACATTAGTATGTGACCAGTAAATGTATGGCCTGTACAAACCGTTACTGTTTAAACCCTGTAAATACACGGGATGAGCCTTTATCAGGCGGCAGGAGTAACCAGATCCATCCCCAGCATCGCTCAGCGTGTCGGGTTACCACGGGTTCTCCAGGACTGGTCTCCATGGAGATGGAGAGAGAGAGAGAGAGGAGGGATTGGTTGGTTTGATGCGGGTGGGATTTCACCTGGGTTTGACTGACAGGTGCGATGCTGACACCTGTGTGTGTGTGTGTGTGTGTGTGTGTGTGTGTGTGTGTGTGTGTGTGTGTGTGTGTGTGTGTGTGTGTGTGTGTGTGTGTGTGTGTGTGTGTGTGTGTGTGTGTGTGTGTGTGTGTTCATCATGTGTAACACAGAACACACACCGGCTTTGTATATCTGGTAATGTTCTTGGTACTGATTCAAAAACAATACTTTTCTGATATCTAAAATTATGATTTAAATCAGAAATTATTTAAACAAAAGGTATCACATCTGCAAAATGCAGCTCTACAGCTGCAGGCATTATGAAATATTACATTTTCAAACCGGACTTTTGCCCATAACCCACTGTATTAGAGAGGCTGCTGTTCAGCTGCCGACTCAGAAATCTCTGACTGTCCTTGAATGCACCGGCAGTCCCTGCTATCAGCTGCATTTCCACACAAACACAATGAAACTTTGACCAAAACAAGGAGGAGACCAAATGTTCATTGTGATGGATTAATGACTTTAGGATTGACTGAAGTCTTAGGATTGTTTCACAGATAACTGATGTGTGACACTTGACTGAGGAGGGACTAAATCTATAATCACTTTTTATTGGTTGAAACTTTTATACAGGCACATTTTTTAACATAATGATACAGATGCTGACCTTGTTCTTCATCTAGACCTTTGAATAGTTAAAATAGCCTTCTTTCGTGAGTCACATCATCCTTATTTATCTCCAATTTGTCTTCAAGTTGCTGAGTTTAGCTTTTGTATATATGCTCAATGGGGGACACTCCCACTTAATACACACCAGGCTGAGCCGGTGAGACCGGTAAGCTGTTAAAACACCCAGCTGAGGAAGGCAAGACAAAAGGTAGGTTAACAACACTTGGATTATTTTAAGAACATGAACATGATTGGATGGCGATAATAGAGGATCTCTGGTATGAAAATAGACTTGAAGCTTTGTTGTCCGTCTCAGTCAAATCGAGAGCAGCTGTCAGTCACTCCAGCTGTGAACTTCCTGTTTCTGTGCGTCCGTCTGCTGGAGTTTGACCCAGAGAGTAAAGCCAGAGTCCAGTCTAAATACACTGTATTATAAACCTGTTGGAAGTGGGGAATGGAGTACAAGCTGAGGATGATTATTACACTTTGTAATATATACTTGTACTCACTATTTTCAAATCAGGAGTTTTACTTGTAACTGGGTATTTTTAAATAACAGTATTGCTACTTTCACTTAAGCTAAAGATCTGAATGCTTCTTACACCACTGGAGGTAATGTAGAGGTTAATGTAATCTTCATAGCACGGGCTTGGCCACACCATGCTCTACTTGGTTCATTGTGTTTAATATAAAGCAGCACAATCCTCACAGTGGAGAAGCAGACAGGGAATATTTTCTGTCAATTAGTCAACTTGTCTTTTAAACGTATTTCAGTTTATTGTAGTTTTTAATTGGCCCAATATTAGGCATTTTTGTCTTATTCTTTGTGTATTTCACTCATTTTTTGTGAATAAAATCATGATAAGTGAATGAATAATGGTATCTATATCTAGTAGAAAATAAAGGAGCTCTGTGTCTCTCCCTCTCTCAGGTGAAGGACAGCGTTGACCTGTCGCCTGTCAGTCTGTTTGCTGAGTCACTCGTTCACCTGTAGACCGTCCTGTTGTCCTGACTGCACACCTCCATCGATCCTCCCAGCTCCCCCATCCACAGCTGCACTATGGTACAATGAACACATACAACACACACACTTTCAGAGAATCACTTTGAGGTACTGAACATCTTTTAGTTTATGAAGCAGCGTCTAAGTCTTAGTGCTAATGCTTTGGAATTTTAATATTAGATCGATTAGACTCTCATCTTTTCAGTCATTGTTGTCATTTTCAGAATGAACATTTGATTTAAAAAAAACTTTCAGCACAACGCAACCTTCAACTGAAACCTTTAAAACATCCACTTTCAAAACAGTCTAGTTGTCTAACAATGTCATAAATCCTTAAAAAGTTGATGTCCAAATTCTTTGGAATGGTCTAAACATGAAAAGCAGTGCAGTTGCTTTAACCTTAAAGCTCTGTTTGGGCTCCTGCAGCCTCTTTAACAGCTTAAAAAACATATTTCAGATTGTTTTATCACCTTTATTCTTCATGACTTCACCACATTTCAGACTCCAGCTCTGAAACGTGATTACATACAATGCATTTACTGCACAAAAGCCCAAATGAACAATAGCTTATGACTACTTAGTGAAAACAACATTGATAAATAGGCCATCTGATTAAAAAACACAGTGAATTACTCAAAATTTGAATTTCATTAATACGACTGTAGCCGTGTGCATTGTGTTGTCCGTCTTTGCAAGGATTTACTTGATGCTAATAGAATGATGTTGAAACCAAGCGTTGAATTTCTCACAGCTTCTTGTGGAGACCAGTCACATGGCTCCTACATTTCAGCAGAGGGCAGTCGCAGCTCTCCATGTAGTCAACAGTTAATCTCATCATGACTTCAACAGCAATGCAGGACTGTAATCGTCCTTTTCATCTAGCTTGAAGGCAGTGTTGAGTAACTGCCGGGTCTGTTATATCATTCACCGTACTTGGATGACCATGACACTCTGCTGGTTGAATCAAGAGCACAAAAAACGCTGAGCTTAAAAAAAAAATCTGCTTTATTGAGAAAACATTGTTTTTCCCCCCAGATTTTGTACAACACGCCTTACCTTACCTTCATCAAAGCACATAAAAATACAGAGACCAGTAATGAACTGAAGTATTGCATGTGTGAATCCAAAGGTCTGCCATAAATATTTAAGTTGGGGAACCAAAGTCTGTGTGTAAGAAATATGCATTTACATATACACAGTAATATGATCTGTGGTGATTTGTCTGAAACTAAAATCAAATTAGTTATAAATGCTGGTTATTAGGTTGCTGTGTAGTTTGGTTAGATTATTTGGGAGACTTCTATATTTCTGTGCTGAGGACTGTTACTGAGAAACTTTTGAAATGCAAACTTGCAGTGAGAAAAACACTTTGCAGTGTTCTTCTCCTTGATGTTTCAAGCGACTGAATGCTGATTTGTTATTACCACAGCAACAAACAAAGCTCTGAGGCCTTTTGTTCGGCCCGTCAATCAGATTCTCCCCGTGTAGTTGCATTAAAACAAGACCGCAAGCAGCTTTCAGCCTCGTGTGACTCACTGTTGTGAACGTTGGAAGTCAGAATTCATTTAGTAAACACAGTGCAGCATCGCTAACGGCTCTGTGTGCTGTCTGCAGAGTGTATGATGTCCGAGAGCAGCTGCTATGGCCTGCAGCAGCGGTCAGACCAATGCCGAAACTCTGGAGGGGTTCCATGAGGTGAACTTGGCCTCACCCACCACACCTGACCTTCAGGTAGGTCCAATGTCTACACTTAAACTCACCTGCATCTTTCTTTGATAGAGGTTTGGCTGTTTCCTTGTGATGGCTGTCTTGGTAACAGCTGTTTAAGTTTGTGTGGGATTTTATCCCAGGTAGTCACAGAGTGTTGTATGATGGTCCTCCAACAGGACTCCCTACAGGAGCTTTAGATGAAAGTCTTACTCTGGCTGTCCCATATTTCGCCCCGATAATGTTCAGTGGCTGTATTGGTTCCCTGTGTGTCCTCCTGCAGAATCAAGCGGAGCAGCGGGCCCCTGCCCGTCACAGCACCCCACCCACATCCCTGTACCGCACCCACTCTCTGGGAGCGCCCCCTCCTGGCCTCCCCACGTCCCTGCGGGCCGACCAGCTCCCCACGCAGCCGGTTTACTCCACTCCACGGCACAGCCACAATGGAAGGTGAAGAAAATACTGAGGCTGAATCCAAACGTCTATAGAGGATTTGCTGCTTTTTTGTTGTACATATTCTTAATACAATTATATCCAATTTTTTTTTTTTTTTTTACATATTTGTAATATTTTAATGAATATATTTAAGTATTTCTTGAAAGTTTTCACACAAACATTTAAAAAACATTTGTAGTGTCACCTTTTTTCAAAATGTTCTTTTATTTCATAGACTGAATGACCAATGAAGTAATCGAAAAGAAAAAAAAAACCAATCAGATTAGCTGTCGATGAAAATAATAAAGATCAGCTGTAGTGGCAGAATACTGACTAAACCAGATGGATCTTTGCATGTGAAAATACAGCAGCCAGATTGAAAGTGTGAAAGAACACGCACTCCAAAGACGGCTATAATCCTTAACTGGCCACTGTTGTTTCCATGGTTACGCTGCACAGTGTGCCAGGTCAGGACGGGGAGTCAGCCGAGGGCATCTTCCTGTCTGGAGAGGAGGGGGAGGAGTGCAGCGCTTTGAGCGACAGTCTGTCACGGCTGCGCAGCCCGTCTGTGATGGAGGTCCGAGAGAAAGGATACGAGAGGTTGAAGGAGGAGCTGGCCAAGGCTCAGAGGGTAAGATACGGACGGACGGACGGACGGACGGACGCAGACGTGGACAATGCCTTAAAATAGAATTGAGTGTGTGTGTGTGTGCGTGTGTGTGTGTGTGTGTGTTTAAGACCTTACTGCATCTCTCCATATCGCTCATTACTTAGATGAACATCATGTAATATTCTGTATTTTATTTAAATGCTTTTCTCATTATCCTTTGCATATTTGTTTTTATATAAGATGGCAACGATGGTTTAAACCTCAAACATATTTCACTAATTATTATTTCTTCATCTCTTTTGTTTGTTGATGCCACGCTATCATTTTACTTTCATGTGTTCATTTGACGGTTGTTTTTGTGTTGTGTTGTTTTTCTGTTTTTGTGTGTGTGCGTTTGTGTGTGGGTGTGTGTAAGGATCTGCTGTTAAAGGATGAGGAGTGTGAGAGGTTGTCTAAAGTCAGAGACCAGCTTGGCCAGGAGCTGGAGGAGCTCACCGCCAGTCTCTTCCAGGTCGGTCCGCCTCCCCCTCGTCTGTCCGTGTCCTCTGCTTCCTGCTACCTGTTTCCTGTTTCCTTTCCTCCTGAGGCAGTAGCCAGACAGAAACTGGACAGAAAAAAAAGAAAATGATTGGTGCCAAAGAGTAGAGAGCAACAAATCCTGTGTCAGAAATGTGAAACATGACGGCTTGATCATGTCCACAGATCATTTCATTGTGAAATCTAAGCCTTGCAGCTATCAAGCCTGTCAGATCCTTTTTCTTGATCCTCCATCAAGATGCTGAAAAAGAGATAACCGTGGCTGTTTGTCCAGAGGCCTGGAGCAGGGGTTGGCTCCTTTCCATTTCTTGCCTCGTTCAGCTCTCACTTGACTGAATCTCTGTTGTTTGGAGTTTAGTTTCAGTCTGATGTTGCTGTTCATATATTCAGATATTTTGTTTGCTGATCACTTTACAGCTATATAGCTTTATATATTAATTATTACAACAGTATATTTACTTATCCACAGATTATTTCCGGTTTTTGTCATGCGTATTATTTAGCATTACACTCCTATAACTGACTCGTGATGAACAGTTTAAAAAAAGCCATAGTCTTTTTTTCCCATCCACCAATCCCTTATCTTCCGCTTATCCGGGGTCAGGTCATGGTGGCAACAGATCAAGCAGGGCTCTCCAGACGTCGTTCTCCCAAGCAACGCTTTCCAGCTCCTCGTGGGGAATCCCGGGGCGTTCCCAGGCCAGATTAAATATATAATCCCTCCAGTGAGTTCTGGGTCTGCCCTGGGGTCTCCTCCCGGTGGGACGTGCCCGGTAAATCTCCAAAGGGAAGGCACCCAGAAGGCATCCTGACCAGATACCTGAACCACCTCAACTGGCTCCTTTCGATGTGAAGGAGCAGCGGCTCTACTCCGAGCCCCTCCCGGATGTCTGAGCTCCTCACCCTATCTTTAAGGCTGAGCCCAGACACCCTACAGAGGAAACTAATTTTAGTGGCTTGTATCCGCGATCTCGTTCTTTCGGTCATCTCCCAGAGCTCATGACCATGGGTGAGGGTTGGAACGTAGATCGTCTGGTAAATCGATAGCTTTGCCGCCTGGCTCAGCTCCCTCTTCACCACAACAGACCGGTACAGCGCAGACATTACTGCTGACGCTGCACCAATCAGTCTGTCCATCTCGCGCTCCATTTTACCCTCACTCTTGAGCAAGACCCTGAGATACTTAAACTCCCCCACTTGAGGCAGCAACTTGCTCCCAACCCGGATCCACTGTTTTCTTGTAGTGAACCATGGCCTCAGATTTAGAGGTGCTGACCTCAATCCCGACTGCTCTTTTTTATCAGACGGGACTCGGCTCCCTAAAGGCTCTTTTACTACTTTTAAAACAACGCATGGAAACACTAGGAAATGGAAAATCTAGAGCTGCAACAGTTAGTCAATTGAACGAAAATTAATCCGCTAATAATAATCAATCAATCAATACTTTCACTAATTTTCAAACAACTGTTATTGGACAGCCAAAACTAGATTATTGACAACATGATGTGACACGTGGTATTTTGACCATTTTATGATCTTATCGAGATCAAACCATTAATCGATACAGTAACTGTCAACCTTTCAGATGGACTCACTCACTGGGTCTGTTATCTCTGCACATTTGTTCAAGCCCTCACAGCTGCATTTAGGCTCTGGTCGTGTTGGATGACATCACCAACAGCAGATACACGCAGAGGTGCTGATTGGCTCAGATTTGTTTCCAACCGGGGAAACATTTTTTCATGACTACAGACATTTTTTTCTTGCTGTTCAATGTTCGAGCTCGTGAAGCAGAGTGAATCTGTCCGGCTGGCCTTCACAACATGTTCCTTTCCTCTTCACATTCCTCCTCCTTGGTCTTGTCTCTCTCTCGCCTTTTTCCAATAGAAGGTGATGGGACTGTGTGTGTGTGTGTGGGAGAGAGAGAGAGTATACATGTGTACATATGTATACATGTATGCCGCAAAACCTTTCTTTTACTGATGTGTTTTTACAGTATTTATTTTAGAGTGAGCTCTTCCTGTTTAATAGGCATTGAGCTTGTGTATATGCTTCTTCACTATCAGAATAAAAACTAAATCCTAGCACATATTGTGAGTGAAGAAAATATCCAAAATTGTCTAATTGTGTGTCTGTGTGTGTTTTTCAGGAGGCGCATAAAATGGTCAGAGAAGCCAACGTCAAGCAGGCAAATGCTGAAAAACAGCTGAAAGAAGCTCTGGGCAAGGTGACAACACTGAACGATCACACTGACATGATATCAGACTTGAGAGGAGCATTTTCAAATTACAGTTGAGGACTGAAAAATATCAATATTTCTGATGTTTTTAAGTTTTCTTCAGCATCAAAGTCATCCAGTGGTTGTTACCTGTACGTCCACTGGTTCACTGCAACAGTTCTGCATTAATGGAAGCAGTTTGTCTAAATGTATACAAATTTAGGCTAAAAAAGGGCTGATGAGAAAACACTAGTAGCTGACATTACAATAACACATTTAATGAGCCTTTACAGTTTTGTTCTTCTAATGGCTTTAATCACTTTAATTACTTCAGTCCTCATATAGGCCAATATGTTGGTGTTAACATCTTTCAGATGTTTGACCCCCTCCATTTCACACAAAAGTTAAATTTTACACTCAGGTGATTAAAACTGTAGATGAAGAAGCAAATCACAGGAGGACAAGCAGAAAAACAGCAAGTGAAAAAAATCACCAAAATAAATGTATATGCAAATTAAAATAGAACTGTAGGTAAATTGACTCAGCAGAATCATTTTTTAGACTGACCTTGTGTGCAGATGCAGATGATGTGCCCACCACATTATTCTTTTTTGGAGCAGAGAAAAGGGAGCAATGCAGCAGTAATGATTCTGTCAGAACCAACAGCTTTTGGAAGTCACATGTTAATATTCTAATGCTGCATTTCCCAAGACTGGGTGACATTGCAGAAATCTGTGTTTTTCCTTGCATGCGAGTCACATGAAAGGAAAGGGTAGTTATAAGGGGAATTGGAGACAGTAAGAGCTAGCAGCATCATCACACTCTTATCTCCAAGGAGGGTAGGCTTTTTCTTTGCTCAGTGTCCAAAGCTTCATAAATCCCTCTGAGGAAGCAGAGTTTTTACTCTTACATCAGCTTTCAGCGCGACTTCCTAATAGTGATTTGACATGCTACATAAATACGAAGCTCTCCTAAGTATCAGTGGGGATAGGAGTCATTTCCTAGGATAAGAAAGCTGATAAAATGCCTTCACTTCTAGGCCACCACCTTGAGAATTTGTGGCCAGTAAGGACTGAGTTTATACTCTGAATACTTTCCCTGCACCATCATCTGTTCCTCTTCAGATTGATGTCCTCCAGGCGGAGGTCCAGGCCCTGAAGACACTAGTGCTCTCCTCCCCCACATCCCCCCTGGGTGAACTCCCCCCTTCAGGAGCGAAGACTCCCTTCAGGAAGGGCCACAGCAGAAATAAGAGCACCTCCTCCGCCGTCCTGGGGACACAGCCCGACCCGTCGGCCACACAGCCCATCATACGGGAGTGCAGAGAGGTGGGCCTTTTTATTTAACACCAAATATTATACTGGTAATATTCTGTAGGTACGTCCAAAACGCTGGTTGGATCCACTGGTGAAACGGCCCTGAAAGGTGTGTTGTGGGACCTGTAGGTGGACAGTCAGCTGTTCAGCGATTTCAAGGCGTGGAAGGAGGAGCCGACGCTCGACCGGGGCTGCTGCTTCCTGGAGAGAGTTTACCGTGAGGACATCTACCCCTGCCTCACTTTCAGCAAGAGCGAGGTACAGAAACTTAAACTTCCCTTAAAGGTGGCGAGCGTAACACCTTCGGCATATCGCTAGTAAAACTGCAGGATTTTCATGCATGCTGACATCACTTATATAATATTACTTATGCAGCAGTTGGGAACGGGAATTTCATAAATGCTAGCGTTACTATTATTAAATTTTCTCACTACGTTTAAAGTGCACTTTGTGTAGACTGAGTTGGACACTTGGTGTCATCTAAGAGGATCCAATTGCAGACCTCACGTCTGGGGACTTGAGGTTTATGAGCTAATGGGAAGAGAGTAGGGCTGCATACATCAGGAGTGTCACTTCTCCACAAAAGTATAAAAGCAAATATGATGCTACTTCGACGCTTTATTTAAGCCCTTTGAACTCCTATTGGCTCTCAATGAGAGGGTAAAGATGGAACTTTATATAGTGTTTTATGAAGACATTTGTTACCTTTTTTGTGATGCTAACCTTTTGTTTTTATCCTGAGCATAGAGTGAAAAAATCTTTATATTTATTAGTCTTTGTTTGATGGTTATGTTTAGATGGTTATGTTACATAATTCACTAAAATGAAACAATGACTAAACACACAAGAAAGTTTTATGATGTGAAATTTTATGCTACAACCTTTTTCCAATGGTTAACATCAGTGTTCGCTTCACCAGGTTGGTTTTTTAGGTTATTTAGTATTTCTTTCACACCTTTTCTTCCCTTTTGCTGCAACTAAGCAGGAAAAATAAAGAAGGAATTTTGTATTAAAAAACGAGATTTGGTCCACATTGCTTACACTGAAAACACGTTAAGGAGCCATATTTTAATGTCCAAATTGAACAGGAGGAATTGTACAGCAAGCAAAACCTGTTTCAGTGTACACATATAAAGCTGATTACTGTTTAAAGACAGCACACGATGGAAAGGTTGACAACTAGTCAAGTCTGTTTCCCTCCACTGTCATTTAATGTGCTTCACTGTCGTGTCTCCTCTCCCTCAGCTGGGTTCGGCCATCTTGGAAGCCGTGGAGCAGAACACGCTCAGCGTGGAGCCGGTCGGTTTCCAGCCGCTGCCTGTGGTCAAAGCCTCGGCGGTGGAGTGCGGAGGACCAAAGTGAGAGCGCGCACACACTCAGACGCTCGTAAAAACTCTTTCTCCTCCTCATCAAGCTTTTTCACTCTTTCATCGTCATCTTTCCATCTTCCCTCAATTTCCTCTTCTAGTGGGCGAAGGGCTGAGCTCGTCACGTAAGTGTGGTTCTTCTCTCGCTCTCTCTGTCCCCCCCCCTCCCCATCAGCACTTTTTAATCTCTCTTCATTTGCCCCCTTTGCCCTGCCTGGCTCTTCCAAACACTCCTGCTAACTCATAAATTTGCTTCCTTCAGTCCCGCCTTCCGTCCAGGTTTATCAAAGCGATCCCGAAGCGACGAACCTTGATAAATGTTTAACAGTCATCCCTCTCCTTCCTTCCTTCCCTCCTTCCTTTATTGCTTCCTTGCTTCCTTGATTCTTTGTATTAGTCCTGTATAGTTTTTGTATAACCCCTAAATGATTTCATGTCTGTGTCTCTGATAGAAAATGTGCCCTGAGCGGTCAGACCAAAACCTGTAAGCACAGAATCAAGTTTGGAGATTCGTCCAACTATTACTACGTGTCTCCCTACTGTAGATATAGAGTGAGTACGAACACACGCACACAGACTGTAAATGTTAACTAAAGATTTGCTAACATACTTTCAGTATCACCGCAGTCATGTTGAACACGTCTTACTGTGACATCTGCTGGACAAAAAGCTACACTGCAGTTCTTCAGCAAAAACTAGAGATGAGATTTTAACCATCAGTGTTAATATCAGTACTGACCGAGGTACCAGACCAGCTTTCTCCTTTGTCAGGCAATTAGAAATGTACCCCAGAAATCCTTTCATGAAATAAAGAGATTACCTTAAACTAAATGCTTTAGGGCCAAAGTCCAAACTGCATTCTCAGAAAGGTACATTTCTAAATATTGCAGGTTGCATTTGTAGATGAACCTGTCAGGATACATTCCCAGTCTCCCATCCCAACACACACACACACACACACATACACTTGTGAATCCCTTGTGGAATGCAGCCACTGGCAATGAAATTTAGTGAGGTAAATGCAGAATTAAAAAAAAAAAAAAAAAGACAACTATAAACAATTTTGATTTCAAGAAGTATATATCATTGGTTATAACTCTAACACTAAGGGAGAGGCTCAGCTTTTTTTCAAGGCTGTCATGTTAAATGTAAGCAGGGACTGGTGGCTATGATCATTCTGCACAAAAATACATTTTACATTTCAGATTAAGTCAATGGGAAACTTCAGCAGTCTGAGTTGGCTAAATCGAGTGGATATCCTCTTTATTTCTGTTTTCTTGATGAGCTCTGTTAGTTCTCATCCTCAAATCCAAATTCACACTTGTACAGTAAGGATCATCTGTCTGCCAGTTCTGTGAGCTTCGTGTAGTGATCAGTGACAAACATCTGTTTGTTTGCAGCGTTTTCCTAGAAATTACAACACTTTCTGTTTGTCCCTCGGCCTTTTTCTTAGATCACAGCAGTGTGTAATTTCTTCACCTACATTCGCTACATCCACCAAGGGCTGGTCAAGCAGCAGGATGGTGAGACACACACACACACACACACACACACACCTTGTTTCTGATGACAGAAAGTTTAGGAGTCACCTAATACTAATAATAATATAGCTTTTATCGTTTAAAGTCAGTGGAATCTAAGTCACTGTTGACGTATTTGATCATAAAGTGTGGTTAGACCATGTGACCATCATGTGACCCGCTGGCGTTCCCCTGCTGTGTGTTTCAGCGGAGCAGATGTTCTGGGAGGTGATGCAGCTCCGCAGGGAAATGTCCTTCGCCAAGCTTGGCTACTACAAAGACCAGCTGTGACTGACGGACAGCCCCGCATGCCCTCCAATCACAGTGGACTCTGCCCTGAAAACCCGCCTTCCCCCCGGTCCTGGTTTTCCTCCTCTTACCCCCCCGCCACCCGCCCCCCTTTGTGTGAGTGTGATTTTTGTGTGTGAAAGAGAATAACTGTGGTTGTTTTCAATCATCACAAAAAAGACTCAACAGACCACTGACGTCACAGTCTTTGTCGTTACTGATCTGGAGTTTTGGTGGATTTCTTTTGAAATATACTTTGCCTCACTGAAACATGCATCACTCCAATATATGAAGACAACTGGCATGAAAAGACAAGTTAAAACTGAAAAAATGTTGGTATTTACAGCCATCTGAGGAGCTTTGACCTTTTGCTTTTTTGTCTCCTCAAATTAATAAGAATAAATATTTCCTCAATTACAAGTAAAGAATTTCCTGGATGATGATGATTGAGAATCAGAGCCACCACGAAGAGGGACATATCTGAGATTTAATGTGCTTTACGTGGCTTATGAGCAAATGCATTGTAATTGTACAAGAACATTTCAAAATATTTAAAGAAAAAGCTGTAATATTTGAGGGAAACTGTCGTAATATTAGATACTTATTTTAACAGGTGGGAGCAGTCTGGAACACATTAGGACTGTTGAACATAAATAATATCTTTATCCTCAAGATGTTATGGCTTTTTCTTGTAGAATTACACATGTTCATGACTCAAATTAGTTTTTTGTTTTTGTAAAATATTGACTTTTTTTCTCAAACATTAACGTTTTGCTCTCATTCTTGGAAATAATTACATTTTCATAACATTCTGATTTCTTTTTCATAAAAAAAAACCCAAAACTATTTTAGAAATCTCAGATACTCCCTAACAGTGGCCCTGTTGCTTGGTCTCTGAAGTAACAAAAACTTGCTTAAATTCCTCAGTAAAGGGAAAAAAAAAAGCATCTGGTATTCTGTATTTACGTTTCACATCTGGAGGTAGGTTGTGCTGAATCTTTGTTCTGAAATGCAATGACCAAACAATCAATTATTGTTTACAAAAACAAGCGTATGAGCATATATTTAATTTTAGTTTATTTAGAATATGATGAAGTTTTTTCCACAATTTTAGGCAAAGATAATCAGAAGTACAAACTTTACTCTAAAGCCTCCTTTGGACTGGATTTAATTCTCAAGGGGGGGTGGGGTTAGCTTTTTGAATGTGCTCTAGTAATTTCTTCACCTTTTGTCACATTGGCACCAGTAAAAGTATGCTGAATTAGCTATTAGCAGCTCCTGTTTGCAGTGCATCTGTGGATGAACAGACAACTATCACTGGATCACTTTGATGCTGAAGAAAACTTAATAATGTGGTGATTCTCAGGCAAAAACTGATGATTAAATTACTTAGGAGCACAGTGGTCCCACCTCCCCTTATGGTGTTAATCCTGTCTGAGTGGAACCTAAAACTGTCTTTTCAGCATTATAAAGCTCTGTAAGCTGGAAACTTTATTTATATAGTTTATGGTGCTTATTTTGTTGTGGGTTGTTGTCAGGCTTTGGTGAAGATTCATGAGAGTTGGGTTAAAGGAAAAAATAGAATGTCATGTCAACACATTTCAGGAAATAAGCTGGTATGTTGTTCTGACATCTTTAGATACTGACCAACAAAGTGGGGGGAATTATCCTTTAACAGCTCCTGGTGTTTTCAGCCTGCTGTATTTAATCAATCAGGAAATGTGTAGATAGTAAGCTGAGTGTGTGTGTGTGTGAATGCGGTGTGTTTGTATGCCTGGTGTTGTGTAAACTGTATATGTTAATTTAAACCTGACTCCATTCCTCTCTAGCTCTCTCTCTCCCATTCTAAGTCAATGTCACTCTCCCGGTTTGGTTTAGTGCCTTTTCTCTCAGACACTCTGAAATAAAAACAGTAATACCTCTGGAAACCCGCCGCTCTCCGTGGAGTCTTTCCCACCTCACACGCTGTAATGAGACCACGTCAAAGGTCCCAACAGTCAGATATAAAACACGTACACTCTACAACGCTGCATCAGGTTAGTTTTACTGATTCACTTCAATTTGACAAACAAAACACACTTTTTACTGAATCGTATCACCAGTTCATTAACACATCCATCAGTAATAGCTGTTGAATGATACTGTGAAGAATCTGAAAGCATCAGACAATGAATTAGTGTATTAAAGGTGCAGTGTGTAGGACTGAGTGACCTGCAGTGGTGAGGTTGCAGATTGCAACTAAGTAAATACCCCTCGCTTCACCCCTCACTTTCCAAGCGTGTAGGAGAAAGTAGTTCTATTAGTTAAATTCATGTCATTTCAACGTTTGTCCCCCCTGAGCTACTGTAGAAACATGGCAGTGTAACTTAGACTCTGTGGAAGAAGGACCTGCTCTCTATATAGTTATGACGTACTCCTTGTCAACCAGCGAAAACAACTATTAGAACCGTACTGAAGAAATAATAAATACATTTCATTTCTGCCAATAAATCCCTCTAAATCCTACACACTGCGTAGTATGACACCAGAAATCTGCCTTTTAGACTGAAAACAAACAGTCAATCAATCAATCAAAATTACAAAAGACACTGAACTTTTTTTTGCTTAATTAAGAGGCACAGTTTAGGTTTAGAATCTTTTGAATGGTGGAGCCGTTCTCATTATGTTTACACTCATTTAGTGCAATAAATGAAATGCATGAATGCCAATTAAACAACTTTAAATATTCTAATATGAAATAATATCAATACAGTGCTGCTATTAACTCCAAATTATTGTTATTATTAACAGGCTCTGGACAGAGAACATGTAAAAGCCTACAACCTACAAAGGAGCAACACACCCAGACTGACACAAAACAACTTTTTGTGGTTGTTTTACGTCTCTTCAGTTATTTTGCATTCCTTTGTGGCTGATTTTCATCCATCAGCTACACAGCGATGACTGAATTGTAGGACATTGTGGAGGTGATGCATGAAACACTGCTCTTCAAAAAGGTTCAGTCAGTGTTTATTGTCCTGTGTACGTGTGTGTGTGTGTGTGTGTGTGTGTGTGTGTGTGTGTCAATTGTTAGTGTGATTGCGTCTGTGCCCCGTAATGGCCGAGGGATTACTCAAATGTCTTAGAAATCAGCAGTCACGCTCTCTGGTCCCATGTTGTTAATGTGTCTATCGTGGCCACAGCCCCCACGCCAGCCCAGGTAGGATGAGTGCGACGAGGACCGAGGAGAACAGGTTGACTGCGTTGTTGTCTAAGATGGGTTTCCCACAGATCCACTGGGTGGTGGCCGACTCGTAACTCACGACCTTCCCGATGCTCGAGTCATAGCCTTACAGACAGACAGACAGACAGACAGACAGACAGACAGGGGGAGAGGAGTGTTTTTTCAAGTAATAACTTAAAACGCAAAAATACCCATCAAGGTGATGTCTTCATGTCTTGCCAATTATTTTTCTGTCAACACCATTCACCATTCTTTAACTAAAGGACACTCGTCCTAGCAACATTACTAGACCTTTCAAAAGCACAGGAACATTGCAGTAAGATGTTTCGGACACACCGTATGACCTCCCTGAACAAGCTTTGGACCTAGTTGGGAACCAATGTGAAGACATAAAAACGTTAAGGCCACCAGGAGAGTGAGACCTGAAAACCTCAGCAAATGTGCTGTTAGAGGTAGGCATTGCTCTTCTCTCCTGAGTCCTGGTGTTCGCCTTTATTTGTTTTGGAAAATTGGCATTAATTGCCATTAAAAGTATACTGGATTAGCTATTAGCAGCTCCAGCAGTTTGCAGTATGACTCATCTGTATGGTGATTTGAGCACAAGGCCAATATGACGGTTATTTTCATCACATTTAGCTACAGTCTAACACCCAAACATATACAATTTTAAAGAGAAAAGCAGCTAATTATAACAACATTTGGGAAGATGGGACCAAGCATTTGGTATTTTTGGTTAATAAATTATTTTATAATTATTAAAATGGCTACCTTACTTTGCTGTCTATTGATTAATCGATTCAGATGTGATTCTGTGCGTGAAAAAGATTCCCTCTAACATAGTTTTATGCCACTGCTAGTTAAGTTTGCAGTGTGTTAGTTTGCCATGTTACTGGCCGCATCATGGGTCTGCTTTTTAATGAAACACTTGGTGGTTCTGTGTGATGGTTAACTGACTATCTTTGGGTTTTTGACAAAACAAGCAATATAAAGACTTCAACTTGAGCTGTAGGGGGAAAAATGGACATTTTATAGACCAAAAATAATCTGCAGATTCACTGTGTTGATAATCATTAATTACAGGGCTACACATCATTCACTCTGATGTTTTCATCATCTGCTGCGACTACCTGAGTATTGCATGTGAGCTCCAAGGAAAGAGTCCAGCATCGACCCCAGCAGGCCGGCCACTCCGGCGTACACCATGATTGGCCACTGGGGGTCCGCCAGGTGCAGGTCGCTGACGAATAGGAGCTGCGTCGTAAAGTAAGCCACGCCCACCGCAAACCCACCGAGAAAGCTGGCAACCAATCCGATGGTAGTAACTCCACCGTTTGTTCCTGGAAGGTGAAAGCAGAGAAAAATTAAAGTAGGTCCAAAAAAGGCACCAGTGTGATGAGCGTATAGCACATTTACAGTTTGTTAACCAAGTAAAACAAGGTAGATCTAAGGGCCCGACTCAACACAAAGAACCTAATGAATTCTTGAACTTTTGCCTCCTATCTGCATCATTTTATACATTCAGCCTTTCACAAGGAGGTAAGAGCTTCACTGTGAAAGACGGTCTCTATTTGCATCCATGTATAGTAGCTTTAGGCCAATTGACTGCATCACCAGCTCGGAAAACAAATCAATGTTTTCCATCAAATCATCACCAAACAGTAGAACAAACCGCACAGTTTGGACGGGTGTTTTTTTGAGGAAAAGCAAGAAACACGAGGAAGGAGGAACTGTATCTAACAAATGGGCAGTCACATGTGGGAATATTTCAGTAACCGTTAAACCACACCACTTATGTTGGGAGTATCAGTCATCAGCACCTGAGGTGTGTGCTGTTCTTAAGTACAATTCTAAGGTACTGCCACTTTCTACTTCACCTCTACAACATATATTGCACAACTTTAGTTTGCTAAGACTTCTGCACACAAAACATATGAAGAGTACAGCTGAAAATGACAAGTCCATGAATCAATTGATTATATTTGTCATGTAAAAAACATTTCATCCTTCCAGCTTCACAACTGTACAGATGTTTTTCCTTCTAACGTAAAACAGCATTCTGAAGGTGTCATTTTGAGCTCTGTGTCGTTGAGACAGGACTTCACTATTTTCAGAATCCAAACCCTAACACTATTCAACCATCAATGGAGAAAATGATCAGTAGATTAAAATAATGATCATTAGTTGCAGTTAAATATACAAAATAGTAATAGAGCCTCTAAGCTAATGCTGCCTACTACCTACTCAAACAGTATGGACTGCATACTGCCTGCTAAACAGTATGTCATTACCAGCACACTGTTCACACCGAAGTATGCTCCAGCAATACGTCTTCTCTGCATTCCATGACTATTAACGGCAACATCATGGTCCGAGCTACAGTCGAATGAAAATTGTTTTTCAGCAAGACCTCTTCCACTCAATACAATATTTTCCAGTATTATTTTATGGTAAACACTAATTATCAAATATGTCAAGTGTCAACTTTTCTACAGTGCATTATATATGTGATTTTTTCCTTTTAAATATATATTAATGTCCTGCAGGGTCTTGAGTAGCTGCTGCTTCACATTCACTCGTCAATAGTGATGTGCGGATTGCAGTCATATGCATGGGCATTGCATCCGGGTCGGTTCATAGAACACTCTGGTTGATAGCGGATGGGGTGTGAGTGTGTTGAATAGTACATAATTAATGAGGAAAATATTAAATACCTGCAGCGATCCCCCACATTAGACACAATACCCTTATTAATAAAGCTGCTGTGTGCATTTACGCATGAAGCACCCCAGCTTAACATGACTGACTAATTAAATCTCCAGACACCTGGACATGATCGGTTAGGCTCTATTGTTAATCATCTGTGTTCTTCTGCACATCCAACAGGTCACGCACACAGTCTGGGCTCGTACAGTGAGATTGTTTGCAGTAAAGCAGCCGTGGAAGCGTACTTAAGCTTGCGACACTACTCGCCATCATTCTGAATTATTGTATCCAGCCATGCCTCTCAGCAGCCACACTGTGCTGCTACAACCGCCTGCATCGCAGTAAGTCCAGTGAGCTCATGGTGCATTCTTAGAAAATACTGATCATCCAGGAATTTCTCTTCCACACAAAATAGTCACATATTATGTAGCTGAAGTGCACCCCGTCATCAATTGACCTTGGTATGAATAGTACGATAGTATGCGAGTCCGACCACAGCCTATGTGAGTGTGGAAGTTGTTCCAGGGAGCTGATCGGTTCCAGCCTCCACGAGGGAAGGTTTTAACAGCTCATTTTCTCCTGCAGGCTCTCCTCTCTCCTCTTCCAACCAAAATGTCTTTGTGCAAACTGAGATTTGCTTACTGATCTGCCAGCCCACATTTGATAGGGGTGAGTAGAATTTGTGTTCAACTTTTCTTGTTTCTTGGTCAGGAGTTCGGTTAGTGATCTGTCTTTGGGTTTCTTTGATTTGAGTAGAACCATTTAGGTTGCTTGTACTTTTTTGCTTTTGTTAATTGTTTTGCTGTCAGCTCACCCTGAAGCTGCAAAACTTGAATAAATGTTAAAAGGCCTTTTACTCATGTTGCTCCGGTCTTGCCCCTTGGCCGGGTTGTAATGCCACAACTGTGCGGCTGCATGAGATCAAAGCCTTGTTTTTCACGAATAATCTAAGATGCATTTGCAGCAGAACAGAAAAAAAGAGGAGTAAAAAGCCTTTTGTCTCGGGCTCAACAAAGCCAGAGTGAGAGTGGTAGCAGAATTCCCCCCCCACCCCTGAGACTGTGTTTGGTTTCTCACCTGCCGGCACTTCCTCCCAAGTGGTGATGAGTTTAGGCTGTGATTGGCTGAGGACAGGCCCCACTTCTGATGCCCAGGTGTCCCCAGTGCTGCATGCAAGTGCGCCCAGTAGGGAGAGGCACATCCAGGAGGCGGAGTACTGTTTCCCAAAGTCAATGGGGATCTCACCTGGACCCACCTGAAACACAACCGCATCATAAAGTAGGAGAACTAAACACGGCTTGACTGATCTGCACATTTTGAATCCATTTTGAGTATTAGCAGGAGTTTATATGTAACTTCAGTTGCTTTGTACAGATATGGTTTACCTCTATCATATAAAGCAGAGCCAGCTCTGTGGGAACTCCTCCATTACAGAAGACCTGAACCCAGTTCCTCTGGCCCCCTAACACAAACACAATTGTTAATACATTTAAATTCACATTTAGGTCAAGCTTCACCTTTGCGTCCCTCACCTTCTTTGTAGTCAGCGTCTATTTTCTTCTTCTGAGCTCCTCCCCAGCGGGTCAGTCTGGAGGAGGTGATGAAGAAGGCCAGCAGAGAGGAGAAGAAGCTATAGTTGGCCATTGTCAGCATAAATCCTACCAGGAGAGCTGAGAAAGACACAGTTCATGTCAGAGAAACGGTTTTCCTCACAGCTTATTTAGCTGCTTTAAAGCAGAGCTGGTGTTATTCTAGTTTTTTCAAACCCCATGTGCAGATTTCAGTGTTAGTTTGTCTCTTAGTTTCTCCTCAGAAACACCTCACAAATATGTAGTGAACAGCAAACAAACAGGAGGAAACTGCATCTGTTGGGGACTATTTTCACTGGTGAATTGTGTTTTTAATAGAGTAGTTTTTGGATAACAGTGAGCTCCGTGGCACAGAGGATGGGGATGTTTGGTAGTTTAGGAATTTGTACTTTAGGTTTCACTTGTTAGAAGGCAACATCCACGACCTTGAACCTTTTAAATATCTGCAAACACAGTAACATCCTTCAGCAGTTTAACAAATCAAACAGGCAACAGTTTTCTCATGTGTTGAGAAATTGCTTGCTTCCGTTTGACGTCATCTACTCCTCTTTAAAAACATTTGTTTTTATGAATATCAAATTGATTACATTGGGCTATTTGGGCAACAAAGATGTCTTCTGTACTTGTCAACTCTCAGGAATTAATGTCACCCAAGAAGGAAAGCATAATGGTTAAGTCACATTTCAGTCACATTTCAGTCACATCAGTAAGAAAAGATAAATGGAATTTAAAATTTATGTCTTTTGATGATCAGTTTTACTCGAAAATGTGACCATTAAACACACATTTCTCAAAATTCTCTGTAAAAACTTTGCTTCGTGTTAACATGGAGAAACGGTCACATAATTCTGCTTGACAGGGTGTGGCTTAAGTGGTTTTCTTTCCAATTTCAATGGGTAATAATAATTAAAGCTGCAAGCACCGCTTGGTGCTCGGGCCCTAATTATTCTTTTGGTCGACTTCTTATAACATTTGTGCAGTTTCCTTTGATGAGCTGATTTCTCCTGTAGTATCTGGTATGTGCATTTAGTGGGTATGATATATGGTTGTGTTTACTTGGTGTATGTTCCTTCTCTGTAAATTATTATCTGAAGAAAACCAGACCTTGGAAAAGCATGACCTGACCTTTGCCCCTCATCTGGACACAGGAAGATGGGGATGATTATGTTGCATTCCTTTGCCTTTAAACAATGACTAGAGTTATAATATAGATGGAAACCAGATGTTGAGATAGGTGGTTAAGGTGGGAAGACGAGGACAGAGACGGCAGATTCGGCTGGGGGTTACGCTGTCTGTACCTAGAATTGGCTTAGCGTCTTCCCAGGCTTCCATGGTGCCTGTTAGACAACTGATCTTTTGTAATAAACCTATTTTTATGCAACAAGTCGCTGTCAGCGGACGTTTTCCTTTCATCATCTGCACATCATCGGTACTTGAGGAGACACAACACTCCTAACATACCTCCTCACAGCAGGTTTACGTGTGAAGCCTGCACACACTGACCACCCCAATGTTGTGTCTAGGGCAGCATGGTGGTGCTGTGGTCAGCACTGTTGCCTCACAGCAAGAAGGTTCCAGGTTTGAATCCCGGTTTGAACCTGGAATCTTTCTGTGTGGAGTTTGCATGTTCTCCCCATGCTAGCGTGGGTTATAAAATGTAACATTTTCCAAACTTTCAAGATTTTGTCCAAACCCGGCAATTACAAAATTTGAATTACATTCAGGTTTATTTCCACATATTTATGGATGAGGACTAATTATTGAGTTTTTTGGGTTCAATATTTCCAAATCTCTTACTTATGTGGTTTTATAATGTATCTTAAGGCTCTCCCCTGTTAGAATTGTTTAAATTGTTTTACTCTTATCTTATCATAGCTTTTACATTTTGAAGACACTTGCAAATACGTCACATGAAATGGGGATATTTTGGGTTAAAACCTTGAGTAGCCGCTCAGGCGCACTTCTCCTGTTTCTGGCCCAAACATGGTGTCACCATTAGTGCATGCTCCCATCACCCACTAGTTTGGGAATGTGACTAAGTGAGCTAATGAGGCATTCCACCCAATGTGACTCAGTATCAGGTCCAAGAGAGACTTCTTTTGTTAGAGCTGTGGTTTTGACTGTGAGAAATGTAGGTTTTCTCGGAATTGTGGAAAGATTGAAATAAAGATTTAGTATTGACAATTTGATAGAAATAATTTCATTCTCATGTCCAGTTACTGATAAGAGGGTTATCTTACATGAGACTATCACGGGGTGACTGCTACTTTTTTGCCAGCAAATTAAGCGAAATACAAATCTTTATCCAGTCATGAACGTGAACTTTGAAAACAATTTTCTGTCCAAAACCACTGGATTTTAAAATCTCTTTGCTGTTCAGAGTTGCGTTTCAGCTTTAGGAGATGTGTGCTGTGGCCTTAAAGGGTAAATTTGTTCATTTTAAGCCTGTGCCATATTTTGGCTTCAAAATGACTGGAAGGTACAAAAAGTTTTGGAATTGGTCCAGTGGATCTCCTCAGCCAGCAGCTATGAAATGGGCTGCAATGACTGTAGTGTAATCCTTTTGGGCAACCACTTGTGACAAAATATGTCCGCTAAAAGTGCTCGTTCTTGCCACTGACGGCTTCAGATTGTTATTCTAAGTGTTTGATAACGTCATGGAGAGGATCTATGAAGAGATACACCTGTAAGATCCTTTTTGTTCAACCAGAAACAGCCGTTAATACCGCTCTCTTCAAAGCCACCACACTCCACTGACAAAACCAGTGAATGCAGAAGTTACTGGTCTACCGCTGACTCGATTGGTTAGTTTGTTTGTGTTAGGTTCGAGACGGTTGCATTTCTTGTCTCAGTAGCTATGTATATAATTATTTTCGCCATGAATATTGAGCATTTTTGGCACAAACACCTTTTTTTCAGGTGACTTAAGTATGACGTATAATATAAGTATAATATAATAAATATAATGCAAGTGTTGAGGCTGAACCAAACCCGTGAAGTTGGGAGCCGGAAAAAAACAAAACCATGAGATAAAAAGGGGCTGAAATGCTCCATAGAACTGTGGGAACTGTGGCACAATTTTCTGTGGGCTCATCACTACAAGCCACCCATTGTAAATACACAAATATCATACTGAATGACAAAATACTCACCACCCAGGGCTCCTGAGCGATCCAGACTGCGTCTCTTCAGCGCTCTGATTGTCAGCACAAGGGGAACCAAGATGGAGAACAACCATCGCCACGGTGACACAGGCTGCAGTGTGCCTGTAAACACGATCACTGTAACATGTTTCCATCTGAAACGGCTCTGGTGGTTTTCCACATTTTATGAATGATAGGATGGTACAAAACATCTTCAGTTCAGACTCCAGTGAAGACTGAAGAATGTATGGCTGTATTCAGAGAAGAGCACATGATTTCATTTGACTCTGTGAGTACATGTTTCAAAAATAATTAAAAGAAAATGGCCAAGTATCTGCAGAAAGGCTGAAATCCAAACTTAAAAACTATAGAGTAAACATTGCTTGGACTTAAGAGAGAGAAGGTTTTACAAAAGAGGAAACTTACCAGAGTAGGTGCTGATGATGAGGGAGGTGATCCAGAAAAAGAGGGAGAGCGCCAAAGTGGCACACAGCACAATCATATCAGTCATCATCTTGATATAGTCCTTCATCAGCACATCATTCTCAGAGACCATGATGACAGACAAACAGCTGCAGGACAGGACACAGGGCCAGCTACATCAGTGAATGTGTGTGTATGTTTGGATGTTACATTGCTGTTACAATTAAAATGGTAAATGGTCTGTCTTTATGTAGCAACTTTCTAGTCATTTCGACAACTCAAAGCACTTTTACATTACGTCCTCATCCACCCATTCACACATCATTCATACAGGAGGAATCTAAGTTGGAGGAGACTATTGTTTCACACAACCGCCGATCTTCTGACTGATGGACGACCAACTCTACCTCTGAGCCACAGACGCCCTTTAAGAGAAATTCTGGTATCTGTGTGCATCATTTCTATTGGCCATGATTCATTTTTACATCTTTGTGTTGACATTGGGGCCACAATGGCAGGTGATCAGATCAGCCTGCGGGTTGACCGGGAAGTGGATCCACCATGTTACACAGCTGTCTGTGTTTACTTGTGTCTGGACTTAAAAACAAGTGTCAAGGAAGCTGTACGAAGCACAGGATCCTTGTCCTCGTTCACATTGTTTTTGCTGGGGCTCAGATTACTCTAACCACCCCAAAATCATGGTAATCAATAAAATGATATCATGGCTAATACAAACAATAGTCAAATGCAGCAACAAATACAAAAATGTTCCTTAAACATCTCAAGAACATGATAACAACATTTTTATCTGGCAAATCCAGACAACTGAATGTTAAATCAAGTGGATATTTTACAGTTACAGAGTTTTCAGCTCAAAAAACTCCCTCTTTTTACAACCATCCTTTCACCACTGATCAACAAGGAAACACTGTCTGTGGAAACACAAAGAAGGAAGTGAAACTACTGAAGACACCCATTTTATCTGATTAAGCATGGCATCCGTATCAAATGAACTACAGAATGTACACTGTTGCCCATAAAGTTGGAATAATTGTTCAATACCCCCAATTTTGTTAAAGCCAGAATACACAGTTTGCAAAGGTTAATTGTGGTTTAAGTGTCACTGCGATATGTTTGGAAGAGTTTGATCAATAAAGTTGAGAAGATATACACTTTATTTATCAAGAATAAATCACATTGTCACAATCCTTTCATGAGAAGAGGTAAAAAAACATTTTATTCCAACTTTATGGGCAACAGTGAATATTATATTTGCACAGAACAAGGCCTGTGTATTTTGTCTCCTATCCCTTACTGTACATTAAAAGTGTATTAGAAAGAGATATACTGCAGTATTACATTTGACAATCACAGACTATTGCAGTAGACAAAACTACTTCTAAGGCATTCTTATTCTTAAACTTCCTTAAAGGGTCACTGTAAAAAACAGAAAGTGTGACTATGACTATCACTGGGAGAGCGACCATGTATAGCTGTACAACCATGCTGCTCTGGTGATACGATGGTTCAATGCTGGTGCACGCAGCAAAGACTCCTTTAAGGTGGAAATGATTGAATGGATTATGCTGAAATATGAGTGATACTAATGATAAAACACTAAGTTAACGCTAAAAGGTCAAACATTCCTGCACATCCGATTAGCTCGAGTTGACGGTGCCTGGTAAATGTGCCGTTTAGAGATATTATAAGTAACGTGTTCAGTTGACGTTATATTTTCTATTTCAAAAGAGGTGACTTGATAAAATACCTGCTTTAGGTTAGTGAACTCACCGGTGATCTTCGGAGTCATAGTGAACGAGGTAAGAAGTCTCTTTTAACTTACTTGGACAGCTAGCATAAATTAGCTAAATTCAATATTTTATTTCAAATTCTGACGAATGTGCGCTATCTTTGTCTACTCAAGAGCGAGTTAAAGGAAGCTGCTTTTCCCTAACAATTACATTAAGTAATACATATCTTAAACAGTAGGAAGATAATAACACGAGGTCATTTCATTTAGTAACGTTACGCCGAGTGTCCGAGTAAAACACTGAGGGAGGAAAGCCCGACGCGTTCAGGGTTACTGGAGTTAACTTCCGCAAACAGACGTTGGCCGTTCTTAAAGGGGCAGTATCCGGAATTAAAATCACTCACATGCAGGAAATGACAAGTTTCACTCCGCACGTTTAATAACTGTAATAGTGTTTTTGAGAGGTTATATTCATAACTTTGGCTTGAGACATCCATGAATTTTGGACGGGTTTTTGCAGCAGAGTCTAAATCCTACAATACCCATGAGTCTTGCCTGCCGTTGCTATGGGGATGGGGATGGAGAAGAGGCCAGTTAGAGGCACAAATCAGTGTCCTATAGCTGGAGACACACTACAAGATTATTTTTTGCCAGATTTTACCCACGACTCCCAGTTGGGCAAAGTCTGCACTAGTTGGGGACAGTCAGCATGGCTCTTTGGCACAAAAATCTGACCCGACCTCAGTCGCAGTCAATCAAACATGTTTGAATTTTTTGATCAACTGTAATCACTAAGATCCTGTAACTTTTCATCGAGATATGTGAATATAATATATATATATATATATTTATATATATATATATATATTTATATATATATATACTATTTATTATTTTCATTTTAAATCCTGTATTGTTAAAATGTTCATGTGTGGAAAATTTCACACTAAAGTTATTTTGCATGGAAGTTATCTGCAGCCTGCATAGTTTTTATTGTGCCACAAAGTTTTTTAGGTGAGGGGAAAATTCAAAATAGTGATCTCACTGTCAAAGCATGTTGGTACGGCACCATCTTATGGAATGATTACACTGAAAACACAAGCCAAATGAAATTATAATCAATATTTCAGAATAGATATGTATAAGTTTGAATTATTCTGAACCAAATCTTATTTTACAACTGCTACCAGTGATTGTTTCCTTGATGAAAACAAGTTACCCATGGTTGACTTCTAATAAATAAAGAAGTAAATATAACAACAAGTCAGTCGTTTGAACGGCTCTTTTGAACGGCTCCTCAAGATCCAGCTCCCTTCAAAGAGCCATAAATCCCATCTCTAACTCCTGTGCATAAATTAAGCCTCAGTGTCACTTGAATGGCTAAATACTCTTCAGATTTGTTTTTCCCAGAAACAGAGCAGTCGTAACTGATTTTAAGCAAATTTAATAGTCATTTATCAACATTTGTTATACTTCCTGCAGCAAGAACACACTTCACCACAATAAAGTGTTAGTGTGTTCACAGCTTTGAATTTATACTGTATATAAATTCATAATGCGTGAACACCATCATATGGTGATTTACAATTTCCCAAAATTAGTTTTTTTTTTCCATTCTGAGTAAATACACACACATTGCTTACAAATTCATCCCAAATGATGCATAATTTTCAAGACAATACAGATATTTACGTAAAAGTCTTGAAAAGTTACACTCACACTCACACCTACGGGCAATTTAGAGTCACCAGTTAACCTGCATGTCTTTGGACTGTGGGAGGAAGCCGGAGAGAACCCATGCAAGCACGGGGAGAACAAGCAAACTCCACACAGTAAGCTTCGAAGCTCAAACTGCAAAGCAGTCGGCCAGCAGATTCAAACCTAGAACATTCTTGCTGTGAGGCAACAGTGCTATAACAGTATAACAATTATGGCCAATATTATTTTTTAACATTAAAACATAAACACCCTTTTGAAAAAAAGATCTCTTACATTTGGTTATTTCAAAATTGAAATTAAGTTGAAAACAAGATTATAATTATGGTACGGATTCTGTTAGGCTGTGCTTGGTGCTATAATTACAATGTCCACATCTTAGTTTAGCATGATTTCATGATACCATTGACCTGATGACGACGCTAGATGAAAAGGAAAAGCTCAAGGAAAAATGAGAAGATCAGAGTCATTAGTATTATACCTCTGGGGAACAAGAGTGTTTGTACCAAATTTTTTGAAAATTCATGCAATAGTACGGGAGAAATTGATCCCTTTTTCCATGTACAGCTCAGTCCTACAACTTCATCATAGCTCTTCAGCTATAAACCGTAAGAGTGGTGAGATAAGAAGTATGCAAGGATTTCTGTCTTTTATTTTTTGTGTAAATAAGGATTGAAACCAGAGTGGTTAGTTGTCTGCTAATGTTTGTAAAAGCACATCATCTAAATGACCATTAAAATTTAAACCGCAAGACCCAAACCTGCTGTCACTCTCAAACTGAGTAACTTCATTGTCTTTGAAAACTGAAAAACACTTTTGCAAAATGATTTGCACCAAGTCAAACTCTGATTATACATGGCCATAAATAACCTGCATCAATTATATCCTCAACACAGTAACAAAACAACTAAGCATTTATATGAATCAAAAAAATACGATTTTCTCATTAACAATGTATTTAACTAATTAATTTTGACCTTTAATGGCATTCAATCTTCAAAGCCATATCTGACTTTGCTACTTTAGAGTTTATGTTCTCTTCTCTAACAGCCACTGTGGTGATTAAATAAGAAAATTAAAAATATAAGTGGCATTTGCTGAAACTGTTCCAAGTCATGAACACACACACACACACACACACACACGGAGAGAGATTACATCACCTACCAAGCAGGAAGAAGTGGAGGAGGAGAATAAATGTGATTTGTGCTCATGTTAAAGCTGTTGACAGTTTTTAAAGGGAGCAGAAAGATCCACCCCATGGACGGGGGAGATTGGCTCATTCGCTGTGATTTAGTCATTTGGTAATTTGACCCAATGAGAAGTTAGAGGATGACCAAGTTTATTAGAATTCATCCTGTGGGGGGGCACGAATATCTGAACCAACAGTTAGGAGAAAGTCATACACTTCACACTGTGAACATTTGCACATTCTACGTTAGTTAGAACATTGTGTATGTTCCTGCACTGCTGTGCAGCTCTTTCATTTTAAAAAACTGACAGATTTTTTTTTTACTGTAAATATTTCTATTTTATGTTTCTATTTCTCTAGACTTGCAGTAAAAAAAAAAAAGAGTCAACATGCTAACATGCTCACAGTAACAATGTGAACTTGCTGCTGTCTACCAGGTATAATGTTAATCATGTTCACTGGATGGACGTATAAAGAGAACTGGATACAGGAACAGTGCCGGGTTTTTAAGCAAATTTGACATAGTTGCCAAAGAGTGGAATTACCACCTCCAGGTCTGTCACATTATGCCATTGTGGCCAAAAAGACTATTTTCCAAAGACTTACATTGTGAGAGAGTTGTTGTAAATTGGTGGATAATGGCGTATTTGGCGTATATTATCTTCCCAGTGCGAACCGTGAAATTGCCCCGTTTCAAATCATTATGTACTAAATGTAAATTTCACTAATAGCCAAATCCAGAGTATTTTCCAGGGCATAATGAACTGACGTTCAAGAGAACGACCCTGGGGCAGAGTAGTTGAGAGGTGGGGTTAAGAGAAACTTATTGATAAAGCACTAAAAGCACAGTTTGGGGCGGACGGGAATGTCATTAGTTTTGCTGGCATTTGATCATACAAAAGTGTCAAACTTTGGTGCTAGAGAAATAAGGCTTAAATGTTCCACTATATTTGCTGCAGTGACACGACCTTGTACATGGAAATCTTTACACTTACTGGAAGCAGCCTCTCTAATCATAAAAGAAAACAATAATTTGTTTGGGTTCTGATGTCATAGCTGATACAAGCATCGCTATAGAGAGCCATCCATACAACCATGCTGTAAATAAGCTTTTGCCATTACTTAACATTGACTGATCAGTCTTTTTCTCCACAGACCAACATTCATAGTGATGCACAATGATGCTGTATATTTATTTTACTGACTTAATCATCATGTGACAGTGTACATTCCCCCCAGCACCAATCTGATTTCACTGGATGTTTCTGTGAGCAAGCAACTATTAACTGTCTAGCTTTGATTCATACAGCTCACAGAAGTGGCACTGAAGCAGAGACATCCATGTATAAAGACAGAGCGGTGGTCATAGCAGAAAAACATTTGGAAGTATTATTGTAAATTGTTATCTGTAAATGAGTGTGGGAAGTTGTATCTGTACTGTATCTCAATACATTTTAAAATCTGTACCAAGTGGAGCAGTATCGAGCCTGGCAGTGTGAGCCTGAACTCAGGGCAAAAAAAAGATAGGCAACTGAGAGGCAAATTTGAGGTGGCAATATAGAAATATGCATCGTTCCAGCTCTTGAAGCTAAATACATATAATCAGTCATTAGTAAAAGGACATAATGCAAAGTGAGCAAACAGAAGAAAAATAAATCTAAATCAAATCAATATTTGGTGTGACCAACCAAAACGGCACCTATTCTTCTAGGTACACTTGCACAGTTTTTGTGCAGGTAGGTTGTTCCAAACATGTTGGTGAACTAACCCGATCTTCTGTGGATCTATTCTGCTTCAAATCCTTCTGTCTCTTCATGTAATCCCAGACTCATTCGATGATGTTGAGATCGGGGCTCTGTGGGGGCCACACCGCTGCAATAAGTTTCCTCAGCCGACTGCTGCGTCTATGGTCCTCAGCGTTGCCCGTTTCTTTGCTTGAGCTTGAACAGCACATATTGAAACCTCAGTCTGCTTTGAAATCTTTGCCTGGGAGAGACCTTGCTGATGCAGAATAACTACCTTGTGTCTTGTTGCTGTGCTCAGTCTTGTCATGATGACCTGTGACATGAAACAGTCTTCCACAGCCTCACCTTGGTAGCAGAGTTTGGCTGTTCCTCACCCAGTTTTAAGCCTCCTACATCTGTTTCACTTCATGACTATGTTTTAACCTACATATGAAATTGATGGTCATCAGCACGTTTGGTATAATTGGTTAATCATACAATTCATAAGAATTGATGAATTGAATGCAAAGGGTGGTCACACCAAATACTGATTTGATTTCTTCTGTTCGCTCACTTTACATTTTGTAAATCAATAAAAATAAATAATTTTCTATTTTTGAAAGCATTCTTACATTACAGCATTTCTTCACACCTGCACATTACTGTATATTAGCAGAAATCTGTACAAATTATATTCACGATTACAGATTACACATACCTAACACTTGAGGCACACATAAAGACTAAAATACAGTTTCAATACTTTCCTCATAGATAGGCAAATAACACTGCTACAATAACCCCATAGCTCTGTGTAGCTCTACTCACTCTGTCAATGTATTTTGGTACTCTTGACTCTCCGTAGTATTTACATCCAGTTTAGCCAATATGGCGTCGGGCGGTTAGCCACTTAGCTGGATACAGGAATGTTTTTGATTTTATTGTCATTTTACGTAAATATTTAAGGCATTCACCGACATCATTATGAAGGACTACGTCTTCAAGAAAATGCCAAGCTGATTTTAAGTTCGTAAATCGGTGTTCTGTGGATGTAAGAATGATATTTTCTTACCTAGACGTTAGACCGTCACTTTGCTAGCACGGTTAGCTAGCAGTTAGCAGTGGGTCAGTTTGCAGGAGTGTCTCTGACCCATGACGGAGGTGGAAGAGCTGCGGCCCGTTCCTCGGGAGCGGGCCATCCTTGAGAGCTTCTTCACACAGCTCGGCATGTTTTCTTTCGACCGAGCTAAGGACTACGTGGAGAAGGAGAAGGACAACAGTAAGAGCGCCGGGGCCATCTGGGCCGCGCTGCTGGCCGCCCTGGCTCACCTGGCCGCCGCGGAGAAGGCGTACCACAACATGACATTCCTCGGACAGAAAATGGGTAACGTTAAAATACTTCACAGGAGATGTTGGTTAAGATAAGATAAGATATTCCTTTATTTATCCCACAATGGGGAAATTTCTAGTCGGCAGCAGTTCACACATACAAAGAAAGGGAATACAATATATATATATGTTTACATGTACAGTATATACAAAAAATAATGTATGGTGAAAGAATGAAAGAATGAGGTGAGATAGAAAGGCTATTGCACATGGGGAAAATATAAAATATATAAATATATATGAAATATTGCACTTGTTCCTTTTTCTTGGAGTGACCCGAAACAGGTGTTTCGCAAAGTCTGAACTCACCAGTGCTGGAATAAATATTTGGATCCTTTATTTAAAGTCAAATTACTAATCAAACAGAGAATACTCCACTGTAAATAAAAGTCCTGTAGTCAAAATCTGTCTCAAGTAAAAGTATAAGCAGTAAACATAAAAGTAAAAACTACATCCTGTAGTAAAATGGTTGCTGTCCGTATTAACCTATCATATTAGATGTTTGTGAATTGTGAATTGTTTGTGAAAATCCAGCTCACCCAAGAAGGTTTTTTAATACTTGGTTTTCACTAGATGGAGAGGGTATGAAAATCAGTAAAGCAACTTAAGTCGTCAGACAAATCTAAGAGTAAACAGTACAATGTTTGCTTCTAAGATATAGTGGAGATTCAGTCTAAAGTTGCATAAAATGAAAATACTCAAATGACCTCAAACAATGTACCTTAAGTTTGTATTTAAATACAGTACTTAAATAGATGGACTTTCCGCCACTAGATACCACTTTTTCTCTGCTCATGTCTCCTTGTTTGTTTCTCATGTACCATAATGTGATTGATTGAAATGTGATCGTTGTGTAATCATAGGGAAATGGGAAAATCACAAAAATGAAGCTCTGCAACTTCATCTTAAGCCACCCTTTGTGACGACACTATCAATTGTGACTCTTGGCTTTATTAATGGTTTACTAATACTGTAAAAATCTTATTTACAAATGTATGAATATAAAAAGAAATATCTTTATGGATATATTCAATTTTCTTTCCCTCACATTAAATGATGTAGGTTACTTGAGCTCAGAGTCATTGTTTTCACCTAAAGTGTGTCTGAAACAGAATTTTCAGTCCACCACAAAATGGGAAAATATTTGTGTTATTGTGCAAATTGGACAAGTGCGACCCTGGGAATTTCATATAACCTTTACATGAAGATTGACGCACACTGACAGCCACATATTTCTAACACCAGATGGCACTGTGGCACATGAATGCTACAAGTCAACCATTTTCATCTCACAGTCCACAGCAGAAGACTTAACTCCTACACTATTTCTAAGCTTCTCCTCTCTCTCTGCAGGAGGCCAGTCTTTCTTCAGCCGCAAAGACTCCATCCGAACCATCTACACCTCCCTGTACAACGAGCTCAGGAAAGTGGTGACCATGGGGCGCCACAGCCAGCCGGGCTCTGCGTCCTACCTGGAGGACCTGCTGTCACACCTGTCAGAGCAGCTCTGCCACTTCACCCAGGCCCGCATGGAGATGGCAGACTTGTACGAGAAGATGCACTCGCTGGGCAGCCAGAAAAGCATCAACTCGGAGGAGCTGGTCGTCACACTGGAGGCCGCCCTGCAGAAATACAGCTCCAAGTGTGTGATTTTCTGCTACTTTATACATCTAATTCACTACATTACGTCACAGAGAAATACAACATTTATAAAACACCTGAAGTTATCAGTTATTTCACAGATTATGGTTTTATGGTCAAAAGACATGATCACTTGTGTAAATTTAATTTTCTTTTTAAAAAAAAGTGAGTCATTCTTTCTTGTTTTAGGCTACAGACTTCATTCCTATGACATAAAACAAGTTGATTTAAATAAATAAAAAAAACATCTTTAATGCAATGACTGTTTTAAGAAAATAAGGATTTTAAGACTCAATCATATATTAAAACATCATCAAAGCAGCAATTCTTCTGCAAAATAAGTACTTTTGTTACTTAAAGTACATTTTTCTGATAATACGAGTACTTTTACTTAATATTCTCAATGTAGGACTTTTGTAATTATGTATTTTAAAGGCTCTGGACACTTCCTCCACCACTAACATGATGGGCATGATTTGGCCTGGATTATAAAAAACATAAATAAATAAGTGAGAGAAAAGATAGAAAGTTATAAAGGAGAGAATGACATAATGGGGTTGGAGAAGCAAAACTTTCTGCTTAATCCAGCAAATCGGGATTCCACTTTTTTCCCCGGAGACATGTCAGCAAAAATGTGTCCTGCTGCTCTAGCGGGAACACAAAGTGCACGGTTGAGCTGTTGACTGAGCTGCAGCAGGTCACGGTATGACACACCACACATCACTAATTTGACCGTGCACTGAAGGGTGAAGGTGATCTCATCAGCAGACCCGAAGGAACACCAAATATAACCCCAAATACAGATTGTGTGTGTAGCTGAGCTTAGAATGTATCCTTAGCACGACAACAGCTGTTTTCAGGTCACTCCAAATGAAGTCAGCTACTGTCTTTGTATTTGTCTGCTTGTTTTCCTGTTTAACTACTAACCTCCTCCTCCTCCTCCTCCTCCTTCAGGTTCCACCACCCTATCCTGGGCCGTGTGGAGGAGGGCTTTCAGACGGAGGTAGACGTGGTGACCCAGTTGCTGCGCTGTCAGGCCCAGGTGTCAGAGTGGCACTTCCTGCCCGCCCTGCTCAGCCTGCACGGGGCCAACTCCAAGCTCACCGCCTGGGGTCAGCTCTTCCAGCGGCAGAAAGAGACCCGCAAGCACCTGTTTGGAGGTCAGTCCCAGAAGGCTGTGCAGCCTCCGCACCTCTACGTGTGGTTGCAGCGCTTTCAGGCAGCGCTCCTGGCAAAGTTCAGCTTCTACTTCCATGAAGCCCTGAGCCGGCAGACGGCCCCGGCCGACATGAGAGCCCTGACCGCCCGCACCGTGCCGGACTACCACGGGAAGATCTGCTCCTTCATACGCAAACACGACGCCAGCAACGTGTCTCTGGTGTTCGACAACCGCGGCTCAGAAAGCTTCCAGGGCCACGGCTACCACCACCCGCACTCATACAGAGAAGCACCGAAGGGTGTAGAGCAGTTCCCCGCCGTTGTGTCCCTGCCGTCAGGAGAGAGGCCGCTCACACACTGGCCGAACGTCATCATGATGATGGGAGACCGCGCCGCCGAGCTCAACACTCTGGACAAGGTGGTGCACTTCTACGACGATAAAGTCCAGAGCACCTACTACCTGACGCGGCCGGAGCCACACTTCACCCTGGTGGTGATCTTCGATGGCAGGAAGTCAGAGAAGGATCTGCACATCGCCGCCTTCCTGCAGGAGATCTCAGGCTCACTGCGAAACTCTAAACCCTTCAGCATCCTCAAACCGGGGTCAAAGGGCTGAGCTACGAGTGAACAGCAAACATGATGGAAAAACATGTCAAATCATTTCTCACAGAGAACGAAGATGCTTAAATGTGCCATCCTGTTTTGGAAATTCTCATACGGTCCAACTGCAGCAGTTCCTTATGTTAAATCTCACTTTGCCAAAAATGTCCCAGACCAAAGAGACGCACCACTTCATCGTCTTTGTGAATTTAGTTTACTCTGTGACTCTTGGGCCATCACAGTATGACAAACAGTACGCTGCTAGCGCTTAAAGCCTTTATTTACATTTATGAAGCATTTTAATTACTTTACAGTTACTGTTTTAACATGTTTCCTTTTAAAATTTTTAATAGCCGATTACTGTGCCTGATGATATTCAAATAAAGCCTTTAGGTGATCACACATGCTGCTTTATTCCTTTAATAATAAACGTTTTTACTACTGACAGATTATTAGATTCACTGTTGGATCAATCAACTCCAAAAAGAGCATTGGCTGATATCAGTTTATATTGACTAACTTGTCCATTTGACGTGTGTAATATTCTGGGAAACACACGGTTTACTTTGGTTTATGTGTTGGGGCAGCATGAATTTTAATCACCTTTTTAAAAAAAAAAAGACAGAAAAGGTTAAAGAAACCACTGATTTACAGAACAAACCTGGAGGTTTATTGAGTGTTTAAACAAAACATTTAGCGACAGTTCATTTAAAGAAAGGTTCAATCAGTTACTGACTTGAATGCTAATTTATTCCGATTTATTTATAATATAAATACAACACATTGATACAATCCATTTGGCTATATGAGCTCATCTTTAGGAAGCTCAGTTTTCAAATACAGCAACACTAACAGACAAAAACCATTTCCGTTATTATGAAACACATTCAAAGAAACCTCCCTTTGAGTTAAAATGCACCAACATGTTATGATGCTACATGCCAAGTACACAATCCTATACATCAAAGTGCAATGTCACAATGGGTTAATGCTAGAATTCATAATTCAGTAATCTACTAAACACTTTATGATTATTTCATTCAGAGTGCTGCTGCTCTTCGTTCAGGACATGCGTGAGTGGATTCACAACTCCCCAAAAAAGACAAGGATTAAAAAAAAGGCACTTTCACATACACACACACACACACACACGCGCACACACACACATACAGATGTGCATCCATAGCCCATCTCAGCACGTCATGTCTCATTTTAATCACCACACTCGCATCAGTTACCAGCCCGGTTGGAGGCCACATTCAGTGTGCTGTTCAAGTGTTGTTGTTTTTTTTTGTTTTTTTTTTGGGCGTTTACACACAGAGCCCCACCCTGTTAGCTTATTGTGAATTTAAGGTTAACTAGTGACTTCAGTGACTTCACAAGCAGGTAAACCATTGTTCTGACACACACACATACCCACACACACACACACAAACACACATAGAAAGTGGCATGCTTTTTGCACTCGCACCGTTTTCCCCAACTTGCACTTGCGTGTTCTGGCACTCAAGGCAGGCATGAATTATCTATCATCTATCACTATTCTAGTGCTTCTGCACTTACAAGGGAGCAGAACAAGGGCAGGCAAGCAGGGCACACACTCTTCTTGCACATACACGCACACACACGAACAAGAACAAAATCATACGCCCAACCCCCGTCCCAGAAAAAGTTCTGTCCAAGCTGGCTCCCTCCACCACTCAACCATCACACCCTGTTTGAAGCTCCGCTCCGGGCGCTGGTTTCCCCTCCGAAAACATAAGAAGGCTGTTAAAAAGTTTAGTGAGTCGCCACAGCGGCTCACTGAACATTCAATAGATGGCTGAACAGTCGTTAAATACTAGAAACATTCATTAAATAGCTGGACGTTGGTTAAATAATGTGAGTTTGGTGTCACTGACGACCTCAAGAGGCGTTTCGTGGTTTGAGGTGTAAGTGAGCTTAGCAGCTGAACCGAGTGAAAAATAAAAAAATAAATTATAAGTCACACAGACGTTGTTGAACCTTTGTTGCCTTCACTCTGCCGTGTCCTCTTCCTTCTTAAACGCACGAGTCTCTCGTTACAGATACAGCAGCCGATCATGATCGTTTTTTTTTTAAGAAAACTGCGACCTTTTGGTGATAGGCGCCTCAGCTAGCGTAGGCCTATCTTCATGACAGTACAGCCAACATTCACGTCACTGAAACTACATTTTACTCTACAGTCCCCACATCTCTCCGACTATCAGGTCATATACAGGACAGGACGCTCTGCCTTCGCTCGTTCCTATGTCTCTTTATCAGCAGTTCTTTTAGCTAACCTTTGATAAATGCTTCAATACATGGAGAAAGTAAACTCCTACACACCAAGAGAGTACACACCAACCTGACAACACATAAATATCATGGCATATCATATCATAGGTCATGTCATATATTATAGTTTATTACTACATTTAAACCTTTTTGTCTCTCCTACCGTTTCTACCCTCATGTTGATTATAAACACTAAGCAGTACCCTGATCTCCTCTTCTGGCCCATTTTTGGCCCGGGTCGGCCTGATTTGGCCTTTAATTGGCCTGTTTGGCTCACATGGTGCAGGATTTGTCCAGTGGTGGGGGCAGAGGCGGAGTGCTGCTCTTAGGTGGGACCATAGGTTTTGGCCTGAGGGCGGGGGGCCGCAGTGGAGCCCCGACGCGGGCAGCTGCCACAGGCTTGAAGGAGCCCAGGGTGTCAGGGGAAGGGTTGGCAGGTCTGGGAGGTCCCGGCGGAGGTCCAGGGAGCGGGCTGATGGGGCTCAGAGGACTGAGGGGGCTCGGGGTGCCAGGGGTGCCGGGGGTCCCCGGGGTGCCGGGGGTTCCCGGTGTGCCCGGGGTGCTGGGGGTGCTGTGGGGGCTGGGAGACTCGGAGGAGCAGGTGGTGATGGGGCCGTTCTTCACCTGCTCCAGAGTGTCCAGCACCACGTCGGGAGCCGGCCGGCAGCCCTGCCGCTCCAGCTGCCTCAGCTCCCCCAGAGCCACAGTCACCGTCTCCTCGATGTCCTGCAGGAGGATTCAAAAGGAGGAGTAGAGTGAAGGGAGTCCATGAAGAGAACAACAGGGGAAATGTTAATGCAGCCGCACTGGAAAAACTCAACTTTAAAGTTGCAATAACTGATTGTTGTGGGCACTTGGGAGCCGCGGAAACAGGCTGTGAGCAGCTACAGAGCGACATGAACATTCATTTTAAGTCACGTTTGTGAATGAATGCAAGTCCAATATTCACTCTCTTTTGGGTCTCTACTGACTCCTGAGGGAAATATGGATGCGCCACTATGTATGTAAACACCTTGCTCTTAAATGTCATTGTAAACTGAATATTTTGGGGGTTTGGCTTTGAAGACATCACCTTGGAAAATCTTTGGTGTTGATTCTGCAAAATTCAATATGAATCCATTAAATATGAATGATTAATTCACCTCTAATTACTACTTTACTAAATAACTGAATCAGTGTGTTTGTGTACCTGTGCCAGCGTATCAGGATCCAGTGCTCTGGAGCGATGGGAGTCGTTGAAGCCATGCTGCCCGCTGCTCGAGCGCCGGATGGGCGTGTCCTCCGGCCTACGCAGCGAATCATGTCGACTCACCGTCATGGTCACGGCGGCAGCAGAGCGCCGGCGGCGCTCCGGGCTGTCTAGGGGCGGGGTCAAGCCCTGACCTCGTCCCAGCAGCAGCTCCCTGGGACTGAAGTGACCCGTCACCGGTGGGGAACTTCGCTCCATCACCCCCCCGTTCCCGTGGCAGTGGCTGTCGTTAGAGCGGCCGAGGGGGCGGCGGAATAAACCATCGGTCCGCTTCCTCCTGTGACTGTCAACAGGAAACAACACAAACACTGTTGGCTTATATTTACAAGAGCGCAATGACTGTGAGGGATGCTTCAGGCTGCGGTGAATGTTGGCCCATGTTAGCGAACATACAGAAATACACACAACAATATATACATCAACATCAACATGGACACAGTATATAAACCTGATGACAATAACATGCAATAATCTGCATTCAATAACTCATCTGTGCAGTAATCAGCATTTTATATTTTACTATTTTATTCTTATTTATTGTATATATTCTGTAGATACGACAATTAGCCTTTTGCTAAGCCCCGCCCCCTTCAGTCACTGTTTCTACCCGCTGGCCAATAGGGGGCGCCTGTGCAGCACCTCGACTTTTAGTTTTAATATTTTAAGCAAGTTTTTATGTCAATAATACTCTGTAATAGTACTATCATTTTACTGAAGCAGGCTTTGAATGATTTTACTTGAACTGGAGTCCTTCCACCACTGTTGAACACACATTTATCTTATACTTGGATTCCCATCTCAGACATTTGGCCTGACGCGTATTGTTAGGAAAGACTGTGAATAAAAGGGAAAGGTGTTTGGCGTCTGCACACGAGGAAGTGAGTCACATGAGAAACAGCTGCGATGACAGCATGATGAAATTCACAGGTATTTTTAGAGGTGAGAGAACAAGCTGGAAAATGGGTTTAACGTTCATGGAGGCTAAAATAATCCTCTCTCCTCATGTGAAAATGGAGGGTGTCTTACATGACAGACCTGTTATAGGTCTCTGGCGGTCTGATGTCGGTGGGGGAGCTCAGTTCGCTTCTGGACCGCTTGTCATCCGTGCTGCTGCTTCCTCCGTCGCTGTCCGCTTTCTGACTGAGCGTATCTGACATGGCGTCGCCCCTAACGACACAGAGACTCTCAATCAGGACAAATCACTCGGAGAACGGGAGGGCTGAACTAACACAACACACCAATCATCAATTAACCAATCAATAGCATGCGGTTATTGACTCCCTCAGTCCAATAAGTCTGCTCATCAACAAGATGTGCAATCCAGTCAGCAACAAATCCACCCAGATCCATCACTGCAGCTCGTCAATGAATCAAATGGGCCACTTATGTTAACTAGAGCTTAAGTATGGCTGTTTTCATGACCAGCAACTTAATACAATGCATATACATTTTACACATACACACTGTGTTAAAGACATATGCATGTGTTAACATTATTTTATTATTCTAGGCTTAAGTTTGAGTTTAAGAAATGCAGATTGTACAGTTTCAAGGTTATGATTAGGAAAACTGAAGGTAAGAAAGGAAATGGCAAAATGTAAATATGTAGAATAAAAATAACTTAAATATCATATATATGATACAGACCATTACAAATATGTATACATAGGTATACATGTGCACAGTGTGTGTGTGTGTAAAATGTAGCGATTAATTTGTTGTATATGTATGGACATTGAAGGTAACATATATCAGGCTTTGAAACAGAAAATACTTGCTAGTAAATTCACGTCATTGCTGGTTTTTGTGGACAATAGAAAAATGGTAGAATATGACAAAACTTATATTTAGATCTACCAAGAGCACAATGAAACCAGCGAACACTACAGGGACCCTGACAGGAAGATGCTGTGCACTCGCCTGTCCTTCACCACGATGTACTGATGAGGCACCAGGCCGTGGTTGCCGTTGTGCCGCCCCTCCCACCAGTCATGTGACGCTCGCTGGAATAGCAGCAGGGACGCTCCCTTCTTGAAGGAGAGCTCGCGGCCGGACCGGCCCACGTAGTCGAACCTCGCCACCGCCTCCACCGCCTCACCCTCTGCCAGAGAGACGGGGAGAGGACAGAAGAGGAGGAGGGGGGGAGATGAAGATAAGATCTAGACGTGGAAATAGAGGTGATTCTGAACATGTCAATCAGCCGTCTCTGTGGATTTGTTCCTCCCGCAGCTCGGCCAATCAGAGAAGAGCTTTTAAAAAAGAGGATAAGTCTTTTCTATTAATGCTGATAAAGAGAGAAAGGGAGGAGGAGAGGCGGGTGGGGTGTGGAGAAGGAAGGGAGGGAGAGATGTCTCCATGGCTGCTGTTGCCGTGGCAACCTCTCTCCACCAGGAGACAGCGGGATGGGAGTGTGGGGGCGATTGTGTGAAAGTCAGGGGTCAAGCATACCCTCGTCGCTGGTCTGGGTCTCTGTGCCGCCATCAGGCTCGGCCTCCTCCAACGCTCCCGGCTCGCTGAACGGACTCTCGCTGCGGGAGGAAGGGGAGAGGTGTCAGGCGCTGTCCATTCAGCATGGGAACAAAGGGAGGAGGACGCATGCACAGATGGAGACAAGGCTGCTAATCAGAGTCTGAGGACGTTTACGCAACAGGGAAGAACAAAGTAGGAGAGAAACACAACACTCAATGTCAGCAGCATCGGACTAAAGGAGAGAGGGGAAAAACTTGTGTCCGATAGGTGTCACACACACCTCTGTAGAGTCTGGAAGTCTGAAATAACAAAAAAGAGGTTTTCCACGCTGATCTGAGTCTCACCAGTACTGGTCTCCAGTCATACACTTCTCATACACCGGCCCCGGCAGCTCCTTGGTGTCTGGGAAGATGTTGTCGTGGTTCAGGATGACCGTTTTGACGACCTCATTCACGTGTGCCTGACAGGCCACCTGGTCCAGCGTGTCCGGTGTGGGCAGCAGGGTGGGCCCAAATACGATGGCCAGGTTCCCAGCATCCATCATGTTCTCATCGCTGTACTGGGAGAGGCTGTGGGAACCGGAAACAGTACAAGAGCGCTGAAACATTTGGCAGCATTTTACTACACAATCAGAAAAACCCATAATGTTACATTTCATTCATGAACATTTTTATGTCCAAATGGTATATGACTGTGACTTTGATGAGAGAAAGCTGCGAGAAAGCTTCAGTTGCTCTTTCCCCTGTAAAACTGTGTCTGTATTTTCACAGCGCTGCTTAAGTTGAACTTTTCTGAATGATTTACAGTTGTTGAAACAAGTGATCTCATTATGAACGGACGGTCCTGGGTGTGTTTACAGTACCGATGTCGAATTGGCTGACTTAGGAACAACCTAATACCCCTTTAAAACCATCAGTGTTTACTCTAAGGAAATAAGGCTAAATCACCAACAATAGCATCCGTTTGCTGACTCCTTTAAAGACAAAGTCAATATTTAAAACAATATTTGGTTAGAAAGATGAGAAGCTAAAATTTACTTTTACATTATTACAATAAGTGAAAACTTCACGATCATTTTTATTAGCAGATAAAGTGAACTTTTAATAGAATGTAAGCAGTGGCTGATCGACAACAACACAGTTACAGCACATTCTGTAATTACCTGTCAACGTAGTAGTTTTCATTGTCTTAACAAGCACGCAGGATTCGCAGGAAATGATGCAGTATATAATCCTGAGCCTCTGGTTTTAATTTTCACTGACATCAGCCTTGTAACCTTTATTAATGTTGCTGCTTTGCATTAAAAGCACTAAACGAACAAGATGTATTTACACAGACCGCAATCATTCATCAAAAATGCGCCTACAGAACAAGACATGGTACGAAAGTTAGAATTCGACTGATTCGTCGATGATGAAAATAATTGGAAGTTGCAGCCTTAGTTGCATCCAGGCTCAAATGATGCTCAGATTTTACTGTGTGCTGTACAGAGATATTCATTCACCTCAGAATACTGACACAGCAGAAGCTTTCTGGAAAAAGACTGATGAAAGAAACATACGTTTTCTAACAGAAGCTTTAAAAGCGAGTGGGGCTTTGGCTTTATTGTACAAGAAACTCTGAAAATGTGAAGCTTCTTGATCTGTAGAAACAAATCAGTCTGTCTCTTTTGTGCTGTAAAACAATGCCGTGGATTTCTTGCCAATTACATCCTCACAGCTCATTATGTAATGGTCTAATTTGTGCTTGGCAATTAAAAATGTACTGCGCTGATGTTAAAATGCTGTATACGCATTCTGTCTCTATTATCGTTTCTTGGGATGTTGCCACCAGCTTTCTCCGGACCTGGAATTTAATCACTGGAAATAGAAATATTTTCACTCTGCTTGACAGTGAAGCTCCTGGTTTAATAACACTGAAGCTGAACACACTTCATAGGCCACCAATACATTCAGCTGGTAGATCACACCTGCACATCACACTTAGCACCCCTCCTCTCTCAGTCTATATTTATTTGAGAGGCTGTAGATATGAAATGTGCTCTGTTTTCTACATGCTTTAAAAGTGCACTTCTATCCCTCTTCATTACAAGAGACATTTATGGCCTCTCCCACCTATCCTCAGCTTTAAACCCTCAGGAGAGCAGCTTTGAAAAAATGGGGAAAAAATGGGTGATTGTCATTATCTGTAAGGGCCTGTTTTTGTGTAAGTGGATACTCACTGGTTGAGAAAAGCAAACAGGTAACGCATCACCACAAGTGTCGCCCTCGGGACACCCAGCAGGATTTTACGGATGCACTGCGCTCTCTCGTACATGTTCTCAATTCCTGCGGCAAGAAACACACATCAGAGCAGCGATCATGAGTCGCGAGGCGTCTTAACGGCACATCCTGAGAAGCACAAGCCGGCATCACAGAGAGAGAAGCAGGCGGCTCCATATGTCTGCTGTGCAGGAGATGAGTTTCAGAAAGAAAAAGAGACACTAAAGAGAAACAAAGACAAAGAAACTGAGAGGGAAAGTGAGTGTGTGGGCTGAGGACAGACAGAGATTCAGTCATTTCCTTTAGTTCAGTTTAGTTCCTTTAGTGTGCTGATGGAAGCAGCACAAATGTTCCAATGTCACAGCAAGTGATAAAGTCACATTTCTCTGCTGTAAAAATTGTCAGTCAGACAACTTAAACTTTCTTTGTGACACCATTAAAATGCCGAATTAGCTATTAGCAGCTCCTGTTTGCAGTGTGTCTATGGAAGTACAGATAATTACAACTGGATCACTTTAATATTAAAGAAAACCTAAAAATTAGATTTTTCTACTGTCACCAAACTTCACACCCCCATTACAGCACATGTACATCATGCGGTACTCACGGACGCAGGATATGAGGTCATTAAATCTGTCCTTGGGAAACAGCGGGTTCTCCAAACCCCTGAAGTAGAGCTTCAACACTCCGGCAACGGAGTTGATGTCATGGTTGCTCTCCTCGTCAATCAGCGGGTCATTACCTGGACGGCAGACAGAGCAAGTTGAACGTTTAACCACGTCCTTACCCACCAGAGGCTGTCGATCGTGTGGCCGTCAGGCGACCTTCTCACCTCTCTCGAAGGAGTTCTTGATGTCGTTGACCTCCACCTGAGATCCTGACACTCGGAATATGCCTTGATGCTGTAGACCTGTTGGGAGCAGAGGGGAGTTTGTCTTTCAGTCTGTAGCGTTAGCGTGGAGCTGCTGAACTATCAGTTAGTCATAGTGACTGGACGACACTATCACCACTGCTTACAGCAAGCAGGAGAAAATATTCAAGATATTTGGAAATCAAATGTATGACTTTTGAATACATTGTAAGGCCTTTTAATTGAGAAAACTAAATAACTATAACTAAATCCATTGCTTTTTAAGACTTATCAAGACCTGCAGATACAACTGATTTGGAAAATAGTAGTCGAGTAGGTGCTGGAACCACTGCAGCATAAATTCCTCATCAATAACAGCCGATCGAACCTAAATGCTGGAACTCACCGTGCAGGTTGATGTAGCGGATGCAGCTCTCCACAAGCAAAGGTATGGCTTTGGTTGAATCCTATGAACACAGTCATCGAGGAAACAGTTACTCTTGGCTGTTGTTTACACTTAGTCATTGTGATTCTGCTTATTGACTGAATTTCTTATTGACTCCTGGTTGGGATTCTAAATAACAAGGGTTTTTGTGGGCTGGGATTTTTCTACATTTTTCTTCACAGTAACGAGTTAAAATGCAGCTTTCAGCAGACATTATTTAAACTAAAGGAAACATTGCATTTGTCAGGGACTATTTCCAGTGACAATTTCTCCACAGTTGGTGCTACATTCATTGCTGCCGTTGGTCTTTTCAGGGAATTTGCTGACATTAAGAAAAGTATAAGATATCACCAAACATGTCCTTTAAGCTGTTCTACACCAGGTTTTATTTGAAATAGATACTTTAAAATACTACATTCTTACACATGGCTGCAGGAATCATTCCCAGCATGACATGATTTTAGCATCAGGATTACATTTTGCTGACTCCCTGCCTTCTTTTATACTGAAAATACTGGATCTGATTCTAAAATTCACAACTAGATACACAATATTCAGTTAGTCAAGGGTGTAGGTTTGGTTTCAGAAGTGAAAATTATGTCCATGCAATTTCTGTCATTTTCATATTTATATCAATCTAGGAAATGAGTAATTATGAAATTACATTTTCATATCACGCTCTCCAAATTAATGGCAGTCTAATTAATAAAAAAAATTAGAAGAGCCGTGAAACTGCTTCATTATTGGAACACTGACTCTACTAAATCGCATTTTTTTTTATTGCTGTTGATACATCATACCATATGAAAGATCCTCAGTAAAAAGAGAACTACCCTTTACTTCCACATATACATAATTTATGATGATATTTAGCATATTTTTGAATAAGATTGAATGGAAAAAATCAAGATTAATGTTTTTTTCCCTGAAAAACATTCAGAGGTGTTTGCAGTATTTGCACAGTCCTGAGTAATTAGTTAGTAGTCGGTTCACTATCAGTCCTGTCTGTTCACTCTGTAGCATATATTTACACACACACTTACTGTTGCTCGTTAAGATTATTGCTCTGCCTGCTTTCTCCTATCTGAATTTCGGTAGCTCTGGTGTAACTGAAGTGTAAAAGTGTGAGGGACATGTACCCCCCAGTCCCCAGTGGACATGACAGCCCTGGCTGTCCACAAACACACAGAGAAACACCCTGAAGCCTGACAGAAGTGAAACTCTACCTGGTGCTTGCTATGGGAGTTCTTCCGCCCACGACTGTAACGAGCAGAAAGAGGAAAAACAGAAAGAGGAGTGTCTCAAACTGAAGTGGTGGGAAGGGAAGTCAACACTTATAATTAACGTGAGGAGAAAATATGCACTGCAGCATGAAATAATACCTGGTAGTCAGCAGTTCAGCTTTATATCCTGTAAGATAAAAAAAACCAAACAGGGCTGCTGATCACTGTCTGTGTTATAACATATAAGACATAAGGCAACATATAAGGAAGAGTTTACGAGCGTCTTACCCTCTGCTAAGGCTTTCTTCAGTATGTCATGTTTGGCCTGGAGCTTGGAAATGAGATTACTCCCTTCCAGATACTCGCGGAATTTCTGAGGGGTGAGAAATAAAACGCAAATACAGGCGTCACATATTTAGAATGAATATGACATTGAGCCCCCACTTTGTTTTACTGTGAATCATGTATTGGCCATTTTTAAGATTTTGGGCCATTTTGCTTCCATAGCATGTCCTCTTTCAGACATGCTGAAAGAAAACGTCTGACATACACAATTACGTGTTCATTTTACAACACATTATCTATTTGCGTCTGTAAATTTCTCCTAAATTCGTATCCTTAAAGACCGTTTTTCCTCAAAATGTGTTTTTCTCACATTCTGAGCCAGTAATCTCCACTATATACGCATATACGCCAACATTTTCTGTTTTATTCCTCTCTATATTCTGAAGATTTTTACAGAGGGATTTGTTCATATATCATCCATGGCCTAATTCACACATTCAACATTTTACTCCTTAAAACATGCCAAAAAAAACCCCTGTATTTTCTGATTCATGGAATGAGAAAAAAAAGATCCAAAATTGCCTCTGGATGAACCTTTGGCTTTAATATTTGAACAAAATGAAACCATGAGTGCAAATTTAATTAGATAATGCCTCATTTGCATATTTACACATAAAAAATCCAAAAGCTTGTAATACAAAAAATAATTGTCTTATTATCAGTCATCAAGTGAGTAAGTTTCACAGTGACACCTATTTGTTAAAATGTTAACAAATATTCCCCTGTAGTGTCTGCCTATTACTATTCTGATAATTGTTTGAGTTATTTTTCATGTAAAAACATTTCATGGTGCCAGCTTCAAAAATGGGAGAATTTGCTGACAAGATAATAGTTTCTTAATTATATAATATATAATATAATTAAATTATATTATATATTAGTATAGTATTCATGACGATTCATATTTCAATTGAAAGACACATGTTCCAGCCTGTTGTTAGTTTGCTCTATAAGTATGAACTGTGTTGTTCTCTCACAGTGAAGTAGAAGAGCTCCGTCTCCTGCTGGTTGGCCCGTCTCTTGGCCAGACTTGGTTTGTTTAAGTAGCCGTCCGACACGCTGGACTTGACCGACTCGGAGGACGGGCTGTGGGTGAAGCTCTGGGAGACGTCGTAGTCGTCCAGCACGGTCATGTCCTGCAGGGTGGTCAGAGTCGCACCCCAGGTCTTCTTCACCTGGGAGGGGGTCAGAAAATTGACTTTAGATCAAAAAGGACAAAGATATGCATCAAGGTCCTTCATCACAGTGATGCAAACATCCTTTAATGTCTGTAATATGTAATATAAGTTATCCATAATACTGTTTTTCATCCTGAAAACAACACTGAACACAGGACTTGTACTGATCCTGTGTGGAAGAACGACTTTATGGGCTCCCTTGAGCACTTACTTCACTGAACACCTCAATAAATGTCATTACTGCACACAATGGCTTCATGGATCACGAGTTATGAATTAATATTTGTTTCAGGCTGGAGTTTCATCTTCCAAAACCTTTGATGAACTGTGTGTGTGTTCACTTCCCTGTTTATGTCTACTCCACACACAAAGTGTGTTTGTATTTACATCGGGGATTATGGGCGGGAAAGTGTTTTTATTTGTACATGATAATCAGGGTGTGTTTGTGTCTACGTGTGTGTTTGCAGGCTGCTGAGATGTGCAGATGCAGCTCATTAATCCAGACTCCTTCAGCATTTTTATGCCCTTCAGGGTGAGTTAACAGCTGCCCTCTGTGCACACAACGCTCCAGTCTGCTCCACAACAACGGTGAGGACGCCACAGACTGCAGCACCGAGTGGCTTTCAGATGGCACAAGTTTATTTTTAGTGGCTACATCTGCTACATTATCACCCCATTAGAACAGCATAAATTAGCATAACTTTGTGCAAGGTTTGGATCTGTCAAATAAAAAACATTTTAATTTGTAATCAGTGAGGGTTTTGGCCCACTGTAGCCATGTCCAAGTGTGGGTCACAGTGAAATATCTCAACAGCTCTTGGACAAATTGCCAGGAAAGTTTGTACACAAATTAATAGTCTCCAGGGGATGATTCTAAATAAATCTGTTGATTTTCATATCAATCGCTGCCCACATTTCCGATATAAAATAGTTCCAATATTGAGCTCACTGGGAGCTGTTTCCCTGATTGGGGAACAGCCATGCTAGTAAGAGCTTTGTAGGCTGGACTAAGAAAGGAAGCATCTTCCTGTGTCTGAAGGAACATGGCCACAACAGTAGATGACACTCACAGAGCAGTTGCAAGTGACATTAAGTCCTGATTGCAAAGGTTAAAACAGCTTCTGTGTTGTCTGAAAAAAGCAAAAAAAAGCAAAGGCAGGACAAACATGTCCCTTGCTTCTGATTGGTTGTGGCAAAGTCAAATATACCTCTGCCACACACAGAAATCAGCAAATATTAACAGTATGTCAGACTGAATAATGAAGTGAAACAAAAGAGATGGGAAAGAGATTTAGCTGGTTCATTATTCATCCTAATTGGCAATCTAACATGCTTAAAGGTTATTTGGATAGCACTCAGAGCCACTGCTACTAGCTTCACACAGAACAAATAATAGAAACAAAGATACAGAAATAAAATAATAAAAAAATCATAAGAAAGGCAGAAACCAGTAAAACAGACCAGATTTCATTGCAAACCATCTGCTCTTTGTCCAGCTTCAAAGAAAATGTAGTAAAATTTGGACATTTGGAGACATTTGTGTGTCTGACCTCTTCATTCTCTATCTTGAGAGACGCCAGGCGGGTTTGGAGCTGTGTGAGGCGGAGGGTGAGCTCAGCCTGGACATGTGGCTGGGAGGCAATCTGGGTCACCTGACAGGAAGTGGAGCAACAACAGGTTAATCAGTAAATCACTATCCAGAGAGGCTAAAAATTCAAATGTGTGTTCACCTGGAACCGGTACAGAAATGAAATTGTGTTTTCAAGTTTATGTTTCAGGATTCTGACCAGCGTCCATTATATTACTTTGTGTTACCAATCTGAGCATTTCTGTGACCCAAAATACAATGAATAACTGTGGAAAACTAGATACACTAGATAAACTGTAACTTAGCAGTGACACTTAAATCTAAAATCTGAACAATGTAACATTTCTTTTTCATCTTAAATGTACAGAAAACACGCATGGGCTATAACTAAAAGGCTCAAACAAATTCACTTGCAGTTGTTTTTTCCTCCTGAATTTGAAGTGTTGTCTACGTTAGAATCTTTTGAGACTTTTATTTTGAAATATATATATATTTTAGGAATGTTAGTGCAGTGATATTTCCAAATCATACTGGTGCGTTGTCACACCATTTCAAAAAATAACCACAAAATGAGACTAAATCTTTGACTCTTGAGTAGTAAAACCTTCCCCGAATAATCTGCAAAATTCCTTTACATTCCCTGTCTGAAACACATCTGTCTGTGTTGGCTAACACGTCTGCTAGGTGTGCCATACTGACTGCGTCACCCATGTGGGCCTGGAAGCTGAAGCGTGATGGGGGGCAGAAGGCAGTGGGGTAGAGGCCCAGTAGACGCTGCCTGTCGCGGGCGGGGTCCAGGCCCTCCACGGCTCCTTCCAGCACCTCTAGACCCGCCCTCCTGGAGGCTTCAAGGCTCAGTTCAGCTGATAGGTAGGTCCTCAGGGCCCGGCTCAGACTGGAGTGGTACCCTAGGTCACAGCACTGAGACAAAGGGTGGAGGTGGTCAGTCCCGTTCCAATCCACTGACCCCTCTGGTGATGAATAGCTAGTTTGAGCCACAAATGTATACTCACGTCTATGATATCGGGCAGGTCGTGGATGTAGTATTTGAACACGGAGGCATTGGTGGCCTCCAGAGTCAACAAATACTCATTCCTGGCTTTAAGAGTCTTCAGCTTGTTCTCTGAGTACTTTGCCTTCCTCTAATGAAGAAAGACACAGACACGTAAAGATGAAAATACACACTCCAACACACATCAACAGACCCAGTATAAAGCAGTTACAGTATGCTGAGGTAATAATGAATTTTCCATGCATCCATTGGTAGAAAACCATTAGGTCACTATTGGAGTTGGATACACCGAGCTTATGTTTCACCCTAAAACTGCCACAAATTCATTGTTAGTTGTACAAATCAATGTATATATGACAGTCAAAACAGCAAAGAATACACATTGTAAATAAATAATGTCAAATAGTGACATGTAAACTTAAAGAGCTACGGTAGATAATAGCAGTTTGCATTTGGGTAAATATAAAAAAATGTTTATAAATCAAAAATATTTATTTGTATTTGTTTGTACATTTTTCAAAAGTATGCCGAATTTACTATTAGCATCTCCTGTTTGCAGTGTACCAACGGAAGTATGGACAGTTATCAATGGATTACTTTGATACTGAAGTAAACTTAAAATCATGATGATTTTCAGGCAAATTCTGAAGTGTTGTTTATTCTAGATTGGCAAAGGTGTCTTATTTCTCAACAACGTGTTTCCTCTTTCCTCACATCGCTAATCAGAAGAGAAGGAAGAAGACACGTGGAAAAAACTTGCAATGCCCCGCTGTACCTTCTCTCTCATCTTCTCCATCTTGCGAGCGGCATTGCGTCTCTGGTGACGCTCTTCTATCCGCAGGCCGAACACAGGCTCCACCCCTCCGCCCGTCCCCGACACACCCTTCACGCGCCCCTCCTGACGCTCTGCCTCCCGCAGCTTAGTTTCCGCATTGATCGTCTCCACGTGGTACATGTGGTATGTCTTGATTACCTAGGTAACAGCAGGCCATGATACCAAACGGACCACAAAAACTGCATTACAGTACAGGCACAGACTGTTTTCATTCCTCAAGGTTGTCAGGTTCACTGTAATCTGATTTCCTGTGTTTCGACAAAAGGTTTTTAAGGCCGGCACTCAAGACTTCTAAAGCACCTTGACATTTGACAGACAAAAAATTAGCAAATATTTTTCTTTAAGGATCTTTGCAGACTTGAAGAATGATGTCAGACAAAAAGCTGAAGTTCATAAATCCAGAGTAAAAACATCTCTGAATGTAGCAGAAATTACTTCTGCCTGGTGGCCATTTTGCATTTAAAATGGAAGCATTTTGAGCTTCCAACATACGCCTCTCTGGTCTTGGCCCCATTTCTTTGTTGTCATAGTTTCTATTTTGTATCATGAAAAAGTACTTTAACAATATTTCATCCCATTAGTTGATGTTTACCTGCCCTCTTTTACAGGGTGTCTACAAATGTGTGTTTAGTAGGTTTTAAGGCATTTTTATGACCAAATATAAAGAAATCTGTTGATCAGTCTGTTAACATGATAACCTAAATTGTACTTATCTATAGTTTTCCTTTAAGGCCTTGTGTAAAATTTATTTGACTGTATTTTTTTTTACCACCTGGCTTTTAGATTCACAAAGTCCACTATCTCTTTTGACGTATACAGTTTGTTCCACTTACAGTGTAAAGCTCATTCAGAAGCTTCATGAGGTCCTCCTGAAGCTGAAAGATGATCTCCTTACTCTAAAAGAGGAGTAAAAAGAGAAAAATATCATCAGCATGACGCAAATGGGAAACAGTGTGGGAAGCACATTTACTCAAATAAAGTACCTAAGCACCATTGTGAGATGCTTATTCTCACTGTGGAGTGCTGCTATTTCTTGCGGTTTGGACTTTAACTTTAGCGTAAAAGAGTAATTTTGTTCTTTGGTCTTGTACACGTTCAATAAGCCACTTTTGCTTTGCCAAAGCCACTTCGCTTTGAATATCAAAGTGCAAATTAACACCAGACAACTGTTGTAAGTTTTCAAGATGAAAAAACATTGAAGGGTAAAACCATGCCAGACTGACACTGATATGATGTAATCCAGATAAAACAGCTACAACTAATAAGACTGTGAATGGGTGTGTCAGATTTACAGCGGGTGTGTGAGTGGTCAATCACTGACAGCAGCATTGTATTATTAGCCTAATATTTATCATTATCATCACCAACATGTTACTGTCAATATAAACCCAAGCAGGCATTGTACACATGCACATACTATTGAATAATACGTATTTTGACATCAATGAAAAGAGTCACATTCCTTGTACACCTTCACATATTTGGCCAATTAAGCTGATTCTGATGCTAATTCTGATCCTGATTCTACTGGCGGCAGAATCAGTCAAATTTTGCTTGGGGCCCCACAAAGGCTCGGGCCAGTGTACACGCCTCCTGTGTGCTCCTTTGGAAGGCTGTTCAGGCAGTTCCGCGGTGCACCAAGAGAATTTACAAATCTTGTGAACTCAGACCCCCGCCCCCCCCACGTAACAAAGCCTGTACTTGAGTATTTCCATTTCAAGCTACTTTGAACTTCCACTCCAACACAAGTAGAAAGACAGAATACTGCACTTTTGACTCCACTGCACTTACCTGACAGCTGCAGTTACTTTTCAGATCCAAGATTTTACATAATGAAACATGTGATAAGTTTACAAATTACACATTGTTTAAGATTTAACAGCCTGAGCAGGTGGTGCACAGTGGGCTTTTCAGAGGATTAAAATGATGCTGAAAGAGTGAACCAAAACAAAGTAATTGTGTGTGTGTGTGTGTGTGTGTAAATGATGGATAAAGCTCTGTGAAGCCAAGAGGAGTTGCAGGTTCAGGTTATACTTCTCATGAATCATGACTTGTCATTTCATACATTATTACGAAAACAGTGATTACAGCTGCCTTAAGTGAAGGATCTGAGCGCTGGTTCCAGTGATCCGTCAGGCAGGCAGACCAGCACCAGATAAATAAATGGATTTGACCACACACAAACAAATGAATTCATAAATGGAACAAGCCTGCACTCCAACTGAATTTCTGTCTCATGCATTAAACAGCCCTCCAGTTTGGGGAAGGAGCTATATGGCTGTGCGGCACCACATTAATATTACATTATGCTAAATGACTGTGGAATCCCAGGATGGATGGATCTCGTTCCCATAGCGCCCGCTGAGAAAAGATCAGCTGAGCTTGTCGCCATGGCCACAGGGCTGTCGGCGTTGTCATGGCCACTGAGCCGTCTGTCTCTTCCTGGTGTCCCTCTTCAGAAGAGAGTTTCTGAGAGGCCGCTGTGAAGTGATGGAGGTCTTACTGTTTATAGCTGCTGGCAGCCGCTGCACTTTAGTTAGCATGAATAAAAGACGAGCCGGAAGAGATATTAATAATGAACACGGCGAGCTAAAGTTGGAGGCGGTGAAGAGCGTGCATGCATGTGCGTGTTTAATTTGTTAAACTATGAGGCAGCCTAACAGACCTCAGGGGAATACTGACTTTACTTTTCATTAGAATCAACTCTTGTACTTGAAGAAGCCGTATGAAAAAATTAACAAGCCTGCAGGCCGGCACACAAGGAGAACTCCCAGTGGTAGAAAGTACATTTACCCAAGTACTGTACTCCAGTGCAGTTCAGATTGTTTCATTCACACAAAATGGGGTTTTCAGTACATAATTTCGTCATAAATTTCTAATTTGTCTCCCTCTCTGACCAAAACATATAGACTAATAGGCTAAGATTAAAACAAAAATATCTTTTATTTGCAACTAAAGATTATTTCACTTGTTTTAAGAAAAGAGTTTTTTTTAGGACTTGAATGAAACCATTTTCCTCATAATGAGTACTACTACAAGTATATTTTGCTGATAATACGTAGGTACTCTTATAGTTTAGTAATACTTCTTCCACATACTATACAACTCCACTTCAGTGCTACTGAAAACACCATTCCCCCTCTGATCTGTGACGAATCCCTGCAGCAGCTTTGCAATTACACATTAATGATTTAAGACACTTTTTACACAAATCACAAATATAAAGAAAATTGCAGGATTTATTAGATTTTGTTCTTCCCCCTTTGGTGCAGCCAGTGTTCGTGCTTGACTTCACATTCCATTACTGGTGACTGCGGCAGATTTAAAGCCAGACACTGAAGGGAGAGAGGGACTTCGACTGGAACATTTATAGAGACTGACAGTAAAAAGTTTGGTTTATATAGGCAATAAAACATCACCTTAATTACCATTTATTACAGAAATCCAATGATGTGCCATATCCACCCTGAGAGTAAGTGCTGTAGACAGTGTTGCCACGTTGGTCTGACAAAAAGAAACCTAATCAGAGTCTAAAACCCAGACAATTGTCATAATAACGTCCCAGCTTTTAATTTTCACTTTGGTAAGCCGTCAGTTATCAGTTATTATGTGTTGAGCTCAGTGCCCTGTCAGACTCAGTCACACAGTAACTTTTCATTGGTGGAAGCCACACAAATGGTAAAAAATAAGTAGACGAAATTATCACACTCCCCCAAAAACCTGCACAAGTATGCAGAAAAGTCAACCGGTTGGGCAGAAGATAACTCAATCTGGCAACACTGGCTGTGGAGCTCAACGATTCATTGTTTCGTTGAAGAAAATTACTCTGCAAATTTTAGCAAAATTGCCAAAAATTCATTGGTTCCACCTTCTCAAATATGAGGATTTGATGTTTGGGTTTTAGACGGTTGGTTAGGAAATTAATGACGGGCATTATTCAACATTCAAATAGAGCAAACAATGAATAACATAGAAAATAAAGGGCATTTTAATCGATATCAAACTAATTGCTAGTTGCTGTCCTAAAGCACTATGTTTTCATGGTCACATAAACAGAGACCAAGGCGGCGACCGAGAGAAAATTCAAGTAATTAAGCAACTTAATTCATGAATGAATTAAGGAAACAGGAAGCAGTCCAAAGCTCCACCAATTGTACACATTAAAGTATTTTTTTTTTTAATCAAACAAACAGAAGGAAATAGTGCAGTTGCTGGGGACTATTTTCAGTGGCAGATTAATCCACATTTGGTGTTCTAGTGAGTATTTGGGGCAGCAGGACGGTGTATGTGGGACTGAATCAAAGTAAACAGTGTGTGTGTGTGTTTGTTTATGGTGATGAAGGAACACCAGTGTAACAATGTCGTCCATTTGTGTGTTTTTAATAGTTTTTGGACAACAATGGAACTCTGTGGTTCAGAGGAAGATGATATATCTGCTCACCCTCTTCAGGAGGCGGGCAGAGTCCTCGCTGATGTGCGTGAGGCGGGTGATGACGTTGTTAAGGTAGAGGTCGCTGAGGGTGGCGTGGTCCTTACTCTCCCTCCTCACCTGGAGAAAAAAAAAGTGGAAAAAAAGAATATCTCTGACGTTTTCATATTTCTTACTATAAAAGGGTCTCAAGCCAACACAGAAACACTCACAACTGACCTGGTTTAACAGCAAGTACCAGCAGTTCACTGGAGAGAGCAGGTTCTGGTCCTTTCTGGAGGAGAGAGACAGAGAAAGACCCTTTAAACAAAGAGAAAACACACCAGTTTCTGCCCCCGAGTTAACAATTACTCTTTTATGAGGAAAACAATTTAGAGTCAAAGTGAAATTTGAGTTCTCAACACTTTTTATGTGATTGAATTTAAACTAATTAAGAAGAACACACTATCAAAGGCAAAAAAAACCCTCCTTATCCAGAGTTGTATATATTAGATTATTGGATTACAGTTATTGATGCATGAATGTCTTCATCACCTTAATGTTGCAGCTGGTAAAGGAGGTGCTAATTATAATTCCTCTCTATACTGATGGGTAGTTTAATCTAGAATACATCCTAATATATTAGTTGATTGCAGTACAATATTAATGTAGTGGAATAAACGTATGAAGTAGCAGAAAATGGAAATACTCAAGTAAAGTACAAGTGCCTCAAATTTGTACTTGAGTTCTTGAGTAAATGTACTTAGTTACATTCCACCACTGGCTATCAATCACTTGCAATTTAATCATAAAACCTTTGGGAGGACCTGTCTTCCTGTTAAAGCTGCATTAAAAATCAATGCTTTTAGGATCAAGTGTGTCATGTAAAAGGGGTCGACTGTAGCCATAAATCCACAGACAAGAGCGAGTGTTAGAGGATCTATTAGCTCACAGTTTTAATTTTTACGGCACATTTACTAATTTGGCACAGTCTCTGAGTTTTAATGCTGCTTCGTGTCTGTGGGAGGTGGAACTTAAATAGGCAACTCTTTGCTAACATTTGTCACTGTTACATTTAAAGCCTGTTCTGTCACCTCTAAATGGCAAAATAAGGATATTATTACTGCTTTAAGTTAGCATTTAGTTAGCTTAGCTTGATACTGTTAGAAATAATTACCTCTACATGTTACTTCATGCTCTGTATTTCAAAAGCATCATTGGCAGTTCCTGCACACCTGTTCTTTCTGCTTTCTGAAAATTGCTAGCATTAGCTGTTAGCTTCTTCCATTAGAACAAGTGTTGCAAACAGGAAGTGACATCAGCACTCAACAAACAGAGCTACAGGAAGTAAGAAGAGAGAAGAAATATTTAAGGAAGTGCACCGTTAATGATGGACTTTGGCTGACGCTTTCAATCTATAACCTAAAACTAGGTGTGAAAAAGCATTTTACTTCATGGAAATAAAAATAAAAGCTAACTAAAATAAAATGAAAATGTACAGGAAATGTCTATAGTTTTTGTCTGTTTTTGGTTATATTTGTCAACACAAGCGTGAGGAGGCACTGGTGTGTGTGTTCATTGAGGCTGGGATGTCACTAATACCAAAACTAATAAAAGCTTAATTAAAAGTAAAGATTTTAAACCAAAGAAGAATCAAAAACAAAATTAAAATAAAAATGAATGAAAAATACAAAACTTCAATGACTCTGCTTGCAGTATATCTAAGCTTTGAGAGAAATCCCACTGTTCCACTAGTAATTACTGCTACTTGGCTGTTGATGTGAAGGCTATTATAAGTCTGGTATGGTAATTACGGTAATTAAAACATAGCATAAGTGACAGGTAACATCTACCCTTCAGCTGGTTCAAACCCACTCCGATGTTGTAACAGTCAAACCACAGCACGGCCATTGTCAGAAAATAACATTATATCTTCTTTTTTTCTTTTGTTCTTACAATTTTGACCAAATACACAACTTACAGCACACACACACACACACACACACACAGAGTCCTACTTGTATTGCTGATGGTCTTTCGTGCTGCGTGTTTTGGCCATGAACCGCTCCGCCAGCTTCTCCAGGTTTCTGGAATATTCTGTTTCGATCTCAGCCTTCTTCCTGAAGAAGTCCTGCAGGTCCTGAAGCAGCTGGACCCTCATCTCGGTCTGCTGCTCCAGACATCGCTGCTGCTCCACCAACTGGGCCCGCACATCTACACACACACACACACACACACACACACACACACATACAGATGGTTGTCGTTGTAAATTACACAATTTGGCAAATTTGTTTTCTGGATTCACAGTATTGTGACACCCATTAATCTTTCATTTTACCTCCGCAAAGATGGCAGATCATCTATCACTGCTTTGATATGGTTCATCCATGTTGTTGCTGTGAAAAACAAAACTATGGGCACTATTTCTGTATTTCTCTGACCTTGAATTTCTCTTTGCCCATCTGTGTGGTAACACAAAGCAAGTTGTTGGTATGTTGGTGGAAAATGTGTCTTAGACATTAGAGCAGGATATGCATTACGATGTGATTTGAAAAATACCATTGAATGCGATAAAAGCAGGAACGCCATTTATCCAGTCTGCATTCCACTATAAATGACAATGAGTGATTGTTAGAGTGTCTGTGGCTTCTTTATTCTGTATGAAAAGCTTCTCCTTCAGTTCATTAAATCCCTGCAGACATCTGAGGGCAGCCGCACACATATGTTGCTAATTCTGCAGTGTCTGATTTGACTTAGTCAACGTGACTATGCCACCTTCATTAAATCACATGTAACTGACACCAGGATGCTACTAAACAACCACACACATCAGATGGATCGTTATAACTTGGTCATTTGATAGTTTTTTTCTTGCTGTTTAATATCACTTTTATGCCTTGAAGACAAAAAAATCTGATGAAGTTGTTTTAAAGTCAGTCAGCCCTTTATTACATTAATCTTTGAATCAGCACAAATTCAATCTTACAAATGTTTGAAACAACCTTTCATATGAACTTTTTTCACATTCAAATTTTCTGCTTAAGGTGCCTTTTTAACCGGTTTTCTTGGTGTCCCGTTCATCTCTCTGTTTTTTCTCCGGCTTTCAGGTAATCGTTGTATATTTCTTTGAGTCTCCGTGTCTTCTTTGTGTTTTTCAAATGGGTGATCAGCCGATGTTCAGCCAGTAAATGGGTGCGTCCTTGCTCCTTTCCATCTTTTTGTTTAACAGAAGTGGCGCTTCAGCTTTTATTCTTAAGGTGGCTGACGCTGCAAATGCTGCAGTGTCATATATTGTGATATGATATGACGTGGGATACAAAGGTTGTATTAATGCCATCACAAAAACAGCTTCATCAACGTCTTTTATTATCTATTTCGATTACCCCTGTACAAATCAAATAAAAACCCAACATGTGCCTGTGGATGCAGATTTATGGTCCGGCGTGTTCACGCTGTGTCGCTCTGCATCATCAGGACGACAACACGATCTCCAGAAGAAGTGTGTCTTAATTTGTCGAGCTGTTGTCATCATGTGTCATTGTGGCTGGCACAGCTGTTTCAGAGTGATGCGACTGGCTGACTTATTAATCACCACACCCTCTGATCTATACCCAGCTCCACCCGGCCTGTTTGCACATTGGGTTGCTGCACAAACATGAACCAAAATAGCTGGGGCACTTGCAGACACCCACACAGTCCATGCACCCAAGACCTACAACTTTGCTTTTGACTGTGCATGATTCAATTAGTGCTGGTAGCAGGTGTAATGTTTACCATGTTCACCATCTTAGGTTAGCATACAAATTTACAGCTACTTATCAGCACAGAAATACACAAAGTGCAGCTGAGACAGATGTTACTGCCATTAGTTTTCCGAGTATTTAGCCAAAAAAAAAGAAAAAAGGAAAAGCTACATTTTGACCTGATCACACCAAAGTGATTTAAATCCTTCCTGACAGGGACATTAGACAGAAATCCACCCAAAACCACAAATGTCAACCTCATGGTGGCTAAAGAGGAGAGGTCAGACGATTATAATTAAGGCAGTAGGATTCATCTTCGGGATGTTTGTACAAAATGTCATGTTAACAGCACATTTAATTGTGCAACACAGCTTCTCAGAGCCCAAAGTGACGTCCTCACATAGCTTGTTTAAAAGCAAAAGATTAAGTTTACACTGAACATTGAAAACGACATACGTCATATTTCTGTTCTCTGTCTAGCATGATTGCTTTATTAAAAACAATATATTGATTAATTGCTTAATTTTAATTGTTTAATTTTCTGTGAATCACCTAATCAATTAAATCAGCTAAGTGTTCAGCAGCCACCTCTCTCCTCCCCCTTCACTCTCTCTCCACGTCTCTTTAATCCCTTGTCATTACAGATGAAGACTGTCAATTTTTCTCAGTCACCTTGGACAACATCCTCTGACCGCATTAAAAGAGCCACACTCACACACACACACACACACGCACACACAATCCACAGTTACACAGTTACACACAGTCCTACAGTTAGCATGGTAATGCCTGGCTGAACGCTTCACTGGTCGTGCTGTTTCAGAGCTGGATCTATCTGCAGCAGGAGGGAGAGAGCGGGTACAGAATACACAATGATAACCCCACCTCTCTCTCTCTCTTTCACACACATACACACACACACACACACACACACACTCAGACAGACAGACACACACCAATCCCTGGGGGACCCTATCCACTCCACTACCTGTTGTCTTGGCAACCACACACTGTGTGAACCATGTGATGAGGAAGGTGAAGACAAGAGCTCGAATCTGCCGCATCGACACACACACACACACCACGTACACACACACAGACAGGACTGACACACACACACACACACTGACATGCTTCATAGACCTCTATAGAAAAACTGCCATGGCCTTTGGTCCCCACAAGTCTATGAAGCTCTCTCTCTCTATTACTGTACGTGATTGTGTGTGTGTGTGTGTGTGTGTGTGTATTGATTCTGGCATTGCTGTTGTCAGCTTATTAATTTAAAATGGCTGCCATTTCATGTTGCTCTCATACAGCGAGCAAGCTGCAACACTTTCATATGAATGAATGTCTGCTTTGCTGCTCTGCGTCCCTAACGGCTGTAACACATTTCACCCTGGGCGGCGAAAATACTTGTTTCTGATTGGCTGATTGGCCAAATGGGACATCTCAAATATGGTCTGAGGCGTCCCAGTGGTCAGCGGTTTAATCACTCCTCTAAATTGGTGTTGAGCCTCTGTTGGTCTTCAAGTAACTATAGCAACACCACTGATGCTTTATGTCGTGTTATGGTTAAAGGGATAGTTTGACGCTTACTTGCTTTATTAGATGAGAAAATCAGGACCACTCTCGTGTCTGCTCCTACAGCCAGCAGTCGGTTAGCTTAGCTTAGACAGGAAAGACAGGAAACAGGTACTGCAAAGTCTTGGAAACAGCTCGTCTGACTCAAAATCCGTCTATCAGCACATCTAAAACTCACTAATTAAGCCGTTGGTTTACTTAAGGGTTGGGCGATATTACTGTGTATATACCATGCAACGGTAGAAATGTGTCCACTGGTAGAGATTTGCAAATACCGTTTCTACTGCTGGAGCTTTTCTCACATGGTCTTGATCCTGCGTGATCTCGAGGTCCTTGCATGATCTCGCAAATCCTGCTGCCTCGCACGGTTATGTGATTTGGGCAGATATGGAGGAGGAGGGTGAAACTGTGATCACAGAGCAGGAAGAGGAGGCATCCCACTGACTGGAGCCAGGCTGGAATTTATTTGCACCTGTTGACCTTAAAACCTGTAACACTTGAATTTATTGTTCTCTGGAACCTCACAGCTTCCATTTTGAAGTAATGTTAGTTTGACTGTTGTGAGTATTTTGTTTGAACTCAAGTGTCGTCTCGTGAGGCAACAAAAGAAATCGAATAAGTTGAAGTGCGGTATGGTTACCCCCCCCCCCCCTCCAGTTTACTTCATACGAACTGCAAAAAATGACAAATGGCTCTTTTGGCAGAGGAAACGTGTCGGACTATTGCTGTGCCCAGTTACGGTTGCTAAGCTATGACTGAACAATTGCTGTTGGGGGGGAGGGCTCGTCAATCAACATTCTTTCCATTCAATTCAGACACTGGGACATTTCATCTCACTTTATCTTATACATGGTGGCTCAACTTAAATCTGATTATAGAAAGCTGTTTTAAAATGTTTAATGTTCTGGAGCGTCTTCCCCGTGAAAACTGAATTTTGTTCTCTTTGCACATCACATTTCCAGATACAGTGAAAGACAGCTGTCCTCTTTCCCAGTGTTTAGCATTTCACTTACAGCCAACACACAGCAACTAGAGACCAAACGCTAGTGAAGCTCTGTGGAGCAGACTCTTCATGCTTTTCTTACAAAAATCCCATTCATACTTTCCAGAGGGATTTCAGACCACATCAAAGCGTGTCAGTGTTAACTTTGCCGGCTACAAAACGATGTGAGACTGCTTCACATTAACGTCTATTAGAGGCAGAGCTGCTCCACGCTGAAATATTTCAACAACTAACAGGCGGATTGCCATGAGATTTGGTTCAGACATTAATGTTCCCCTCAGGATGAATTCCACTAAGTTTGGTGATCATCTGACTTTTTCCTGCAGCGCCACCAACAGGTCAGAGCTGTCCAATATTTGGGTTTATGACAAAATACCTGCAAAAATTTCCCATCAGGTCCACTGTACCTTATGTTAACACGTTAAGATAGTAAACATATCTGCACAACAGCAGCATGTCAATTAACCGATGATGAAAATCAAAGTTAGCTGCAGCAGAGGAGTGTGTGCTGTTGGAGAAACGGAGGATTGAAGCAGATCCACCGAGGAGGCGAGATTATATCAATGAACCTCCTCTGCTTGGATCACAGCCAAGTGAACGTGAAAGGAGGACATCCGCCGCACTTTTAGCTTTTGATGTCTGAAATGCTTCCTCTTAGAAACCTCCTTGCGTGTCCTCGTAACACCCCCAAAGACAAGACTCAGCCTCTTTGATCAGAGGAGCTACAGCCAGCGCTGCACAATGTGGCAACACACACCGACACGAGGAAAAGTATGCAGACAATATACCGAGCAGAAAGAATTTGTCTCGTAAGAATCTCTGGACTGATTCAATCTGAAAGCTCTACGGAGCCCGTTTTGTTGCTTTAGCCGGCAGGATGGTCACGCGCTAACGAAGGTCAAAGCATGAAACTGGCAAGGAGGATGAGGATGATGCACAATCATCACTGTCAGGGTTTAATTGTCTTTGTGCAAAGTGACATTTTTGCAACATTTCCATAGGAATAGAAGTCAATTTTGCTGATTTAAAAATCTGTCACAATTGCCGCTCCGAACACCATCATCCCCGCCTTAACAGTTACGTCGTCACTCCAGAGTCCTGAACGAAGTTAAACAAGATTAATTTCAATCACCTCTGCTGCTCCACATTAGTGAGATTATGTGCTCACAGGTTTCGTCTGAGGCTGCTGAAGCTGGAGCTGATCCTGGGAAGCCTGTCATTTGTTGAGATAAAGACAACACAACATTGAATGTATGCCAACAACTGCTGCCACAGACCTTAATGTGATCAGCACCTGGAGACGGTGGGTGTCTAGACTGTCCTCTTTGTGGGTCAGAGCTCCAGCAGTGAAATGATTTTAGCGGTTTATCTCTCTGCGAGTCTAGAATCATCAAAATTATCGCTCAGTCCGTCAGTGCTCGTCTGCCACGTTGAAATTGTCCGATAATTCCGGGGGACGAAAAAATTTTTTATCTCAATTAAACCTGCCTCCATGTAGTTATGGCTAGGTCATGTGACCAGAAAAATGTCATATTTTCAAACATGACATGACCAAGACATGACTGAAACTTCAGATTAAGATCTGCACCACCTGCAAGGCTGTCAAGGCGACCAGTACAGGCTGTAACACCCAGATACGGACCGGCAGTACCAAATGTGTCAAAAAAGAAGAGACAGTCACCCGGCTTGATCAGTTTCAGCACAGGGAGCAGAAAACGGAGCAAAAAGCACACTTACTCATCTGTGAATTTCAAGGTCAGCATCAGAGTGGGGAGAAAACGCTAGTGTCAAACAAAACACCAAACAGAGCAGAATACGGCTGGTGTTTAGACATTTTATTCCTTGTCTGTCTTTCATTGCTAACATTTCATTCAGAAAGTTACACTGCTGATGGTTGAAATGTTTGAGTTTGCTTCGATGTAGCATCTCCGTTCTCTCCGGTTTCTCATTCTTCATCTGTTCAATGTACTATGTCGAGCGACGGGGAGCGAGCTGTATCCAGCATGCTGTTCGGCGGTGTAGCAGCTAATAGAGGTCCCCTCTCAATACTCTACACCGAGTGTGTACGTCTGATAGTAAAGCACTTCATTCAGTCATTCAGATCTCAGGAGCTGGCACTTGACACTGCGTTTCCTCTGTTCTTCAATTACAAACTCACTAAGTGTAAAGTTAAGCAGAATGGTTGATGAGAAAATCGAAGGACAGACAGACGCACAGATGGACAGACACTCCATCTATTTTAGTTTGATGATGGACCACAGGAGTTTCATTTCCATCTGAGCTATGGAAGTGTTTAAACCATCTGGCATCTCACATGTTTTATGTGGAAAATGAACAGGACCTCTGTTACCACGGGTCCCTGAGATTCCTCCTTCAGGAGCAGGGACAGGTTTGCCGGACCGACCTGGTCAGCCTTACAGCTCTGGACGCTGATCAGGAGGAGCAACACTGGGGTGCTTCGGAGTCTCCCACGAGGTTTCACATTTTGTCTGTTATCGGTGCTTTTGTCGCTGCTGTCGATGGTTACGAGGGATCACAAGAAGATTAATCAGCAAAAGCTTTGATATTCGAGTCAGTTTTTTGATATTTATTCAAATAAATCTCTTTTTTCAGCCTCTCACATGAGAATATCTGTCAAATTCCATTGTCTTGTGTGACTGAAAAGTGAATACTTTTGAGGGGTTTTCTGGACATCTTCTACAGTTTGTGACATTTTACAGACAGCTAATCAATTACGTTGAGGAAGTAATCGTCAAAATTTATTGCTAATGAAAATAACGATTAGTTGCATCGTCTATTTTCAGACGGCTGACTTCCTTCCATCCTTTGTGCCTCTAAAGCTGGTCTTCATTCCAGCCAGTGACTAATTCATTAATTATCCTCAGAGTGATTCATGACTCTGATCTTATCCATTCAAACCTCATCTACGTTCACTTTTTCCATAATGACAAAAACGCGTTTATCTCTGTCCATATATGTGTGATGTCACAGGAACAGGAAGCTCACGCTGTCTTCCTGATGTGGCCGTTACTATGACGACCAGGTCCAAGGACACGGGGGCAGAGTCGAGCATGCACGCACACACGCACACGCACACGCACACACATGCACACACACACACTGATTGAAGGCCTTCAAATTTGGCCCTCCGGAACATTTTACTCAGTAAAATGAAGAGTCGGTTCATTATCTCACTCCTTCATCCATTCCTGTCCATTCACTTCTTCCTCTGGGTTTGTCTTGCAGGTATGCAGATGTGAGGTCACTAATCACCTGCATGCACACGCAGGCAAAAACACAGGCTGCAGCCACCGCATGCAGCAGGAAACACTTCATCTCTGCTTCTTCCGCCTCGCGTCTGTCTGTCCTCTCCCCCTGCAGAGCTCTTTTCTCTCCCCTTGTTTCATTTGCATTTTCTCATTAAGGCGATCCCTCATCTTATTCAGACAGACGAGGTGTCACACGGTGGCGAGGTGACACTCCGACATCAGGAGCACGCTCAGTGTGCGCCGGAGCATTATCCAGCACACAAATATGTATTGTCAGCACTGTGCATAATCTCCCTGCTACCTTTCGGTGAGGCTCACCTCACCTCAACAAGCAGACCCCACCTCCTCGTGAGAGAGCGGCGGCCACCTCCTGTGTATACATTACACACCACCTCCTGCATCGACCAATCAGGAGCCAGAGCAGGGAGGCAGACTTGGAAAGCACATAGTTACAACGCGGATCTATATGCTCGGCTCTCTGCAGGAGGCGCAGAGAGGGCTGGTCGGCAGAGGACTGGGGGCTTTATCTGAGCGGTCATTTCAATGCAGGGCATCCCCGAGTGCGTTTTGGCAGGGTGCCAGAGCCCCCCCCCCCCTCACACACACACACACACACACACACACACACAAACAAACAGGGATGAGTGTGTATAAACTCCACACATGGGGGCTGTAATGCTCTCCACTACTCTCCATTAAATTTAATCGCTCAAACTCTGTCGATTCATCGTGTGTGCGGGTGCAAGTGTGTACAGGAGAGGGGAGCGAGCAAAGGAAGGACAGAAGGAAAAAAAGGAAGGAAGGAGGGAGAGTAATTGTGAATGAGCCACTCTGATTTTGCCACAAATAAAAAACAAAGATGTGAACTCAAGGAAAAAAAGGTAATCGGCCGTAGAGTAAACACACATTTCCTCCTCCTCATACTCAGAGGCTTTTCAGTGAAAAAAGTGAGAGCGGTTCATTTTAGACACTGAAAGTGATGGCTGTGGTTGCAATGCTGGTGATGGTGTGGGCGTAGGTGACAAGTGAATATTGAAGTGTGAGGAGCCATGTGGAGAGGGAAGAGCTGCAGGCTGTATGGAAGAGAGAGAGAGAGAGAGAGAGAGAGAGAGAGGAAGAATAGATGAATAAATGTGGGGGTTGGACAGGAAAGGTTGTGCCCCGGCCCTCTCTGATGGTATTTGCAGATGTCCGATTGAGGTGTCGCACTAGTAAAGGTCGGACATTTTGAACTAGTTGAGCCTCCACGGCAGGTAAAGAGGGGCACAACAAGGCGGTTTTATCTCCCATCATCCCTCTGGCTCAGACAGCAAGAACAAGGCGGCCTGGTAGAGTTGTAGTTTTACTAAAAGGTCATTCGACTTGTCCGTCACCGCCCCAACGTAGCAGGGATGATGGTAACCATGGCGCTAGGAGGAGGAGGACCAGGAGGAGGAGGAGGAGGAGGAGGAGAAGGGGTTGTCCTACGGTCATGGCAACCACTATTTCAGGTCTGTCATCACCATCATCACCTTAAACATGTACCCCAGTTTAGCATCACCCCATCAGGTAATCTGGGACCACAGACACACACACACACACACACACACACACACACACACACACACACACACACACACGCACACACACTGCTGCAGTCACAGCCTCAGAGGAATACCAATAGAAGGACTCCCAGACGAGGACACACTCGCCTCAGGTCTGAGTGTAAAACCTGTCTGCTTGCACACACACACATGGACGAAAGAGATCAAGAGGGTCTGCAGAATAGATATACCCCCCCCCTCTACTCTACACACACATCAAACCTCCTCCCCCTGCTCCCCCCTCAGGCGCCATGCAGCACTCAGGATGAACCCAGAAATCCTGACGTCTCATGGTGAGGTGTCAGCTCCCATACACACCCTGAATCCAGTGCATGGGCATGAACATGCTGGCAGACAGGTGTGTGTGTGGGAGAGTGTGTGTGCGTGAGTGTGTGTGTGCATAGGTGAGTAAAAGTGGGTGTGACTGCAGAGGTGTCAATGTTAGAAAATGGCCATTAAAATGATCTTACCTTTCACTTGACTCTCGTAGTCAGCGAGGATTTCTTTGTCCTTCTTGCTTTTGTTTGAGTTTGACATGTCGTCACGGTGGAGGTGACTGATCGGCAGGTGAGAAGGAAAAAAAGAAAAAAAAAAATCCCGGTTTATTTCCCTCCGTGTGCACCGCCCGAGGCTTCACCCGCAAACATGCTAGTTAGATCCATCCAGTGCCGCAACAACACAGCCAGTAGTGGCCCCGCACCTCCACGCTGAGGAGCAGGAGGAGGAGGAGGAGGAGGAGGAAGAAGATGAGGAAGGAGGAGGAGGAAGGGGGGGGGGGGGGGGCACGCGCGTGAAAAATCACGCACACTCAGAAAGATATTACCCACTGGCCGCCGCGAGGACCTGCAAGAGCCATCCTGTTGATTAAAAGCATGAGCATCAAACCGGAAAGGTGCGGAATGATATTCAGCTGGCTCTCTGTGCGGCTCGTGCAAACACTGCGATCACACACTCGCGCACACGTGCACACACATGCACCGGTCTGCAGGGAGGGAGGACCGGGCACACGCCCACTAGGTAGCGATGCAATGGACCACACACACACACACACACACACACACACACACACACACACACACACACATACACATACACACACCACGCTGTGTCTGATGTTATCTTCACCGCCGTAACCTTTCGCTCATGCATCAGCTCGTGCACGCACTGGCACGCGCGTGCACACAGCTGTTCCGGCGCACACGCGTGCAGGTAGTACTAATAGCGGTTAATGAAACGCCGCGAGGAGATGGGTGTGTCCGCGCTGGAGGCGGGTTTAGAAACGTGATTGACAGCTGAGGTGACCAGTGAGTCACAGAGCTTCCCGGATATTAATGCGTGTAGAAGAAGAAATGAGCTGAATTAAAACATGTGGAGAGAAGGTTGGAAACCTGTTTGTTAATAAAGATTATTATTCATAAAATCAGACACTTTACTACATTTTCTACACCAGTAGTTCCCAACCTGTCAGCTCCAGCTGATCAACTGAATTACCCTTTAATTTTTTTTAATGTGTTAATTTTGATTGATTTTAAACTGGATTCACTTTTATAAATAGGGATGTTTTCACATGATTTTTTCATACAACTGAACTGTTCACGTTTAGATTGGTTTGGTCACTCCTCCATTTCTCCATCCTCTTAACAAACTATTTCAACCATTCAGAAATAATTTTTAGCCTAAATGTTTCGACTTCTCTACTCACTTGCTGACTTGCTTGTCCACACTCCTTATAGAAGGTCTTATAGAAGACTTAACATTATGATCTATTTGATTAAATGAACTGATTTACACATTCCCACACACCACCTGAGGACCACAGAAGCACTCCCTGGGGTAAAAGCAGGCCTTCTACAGCTGACTACAGGACCTCCATTATTTCCATTATTGATTAAGCGGCTGATTATTGTCTTAAGTTATTGTTGTCCATTAACTAATCGAGAAATCGACTAATAGCTCCACCTTGAAATCAGACAATTTATTTTGAAATCCACACAGTGACAACCTGGGAAGGAAGTTCCTTTTAAAATTGAATCTATTAAAATCTATCAAAGTGTGACATAACTGATTCTCAATTGACCATTGAGAGGAGGGAGAAATATCAGGTTTGATGGTGAGGGCACCTTTTCCGGGAGGTTTGGTGTTTTTGCCGATTGGACAGGGATGTGCGGTGGTGGAACGTAACAAAGAACATGCACTCAAGAACTGTAAATACAATTTGTACTTGAGTATTTCTATTTCATGCTACTTTATGATTCAACTCCACCACATCTCAAAGGGCAATATGTCACAAGTAAAGCTACCTGTTACTTTTCAGATTAAGAAGTCACATAAAAATACGCATGAATGAGCCTGAAAGGGTAGAAATGCTTTGTATCTCCAGCTGTACCCTCGCAGGGTAACAGCATCACACCGTTGAACATTGGCACATTTTTGCACCATCTCTGTCCATATATGTGTGATAGTGTGATAGTGTGTGAAGATATTGCACCATCTTGTCTGCACTAATCCTGCACCCCCAGTGACAAAAATCATTATGTACTAGTACAAAAGTGTACCCACTGGAAAAGTACAGAATTGGTACCTGCTGAGGTACAGCTGGAGTGACGAAACAGAATCATTTATGATTCCATCCGCTATCTTCGCTGAATATCATTAGTGGGTTGCTTGATTGCTGAAACCAATCCCAGTGAGTCCCACCCCGGACTGGTTGCCAGTCAATCCCAGGGCCGACGTATAGAGACAGACAACCACCCCCTCACAATTTACAGCCAATAAATAACCTGCATGTCTTTGGGCTGTGGGAGGAATTAACAAACATGTAGTTAAAGAACTAACAATTAGTTTACATGAAAAAAGCAGTATTTTACATTTAAAATAATCCTTTTTCAGACTGATCAGATTTATCTTGTGGCCCTTTGGTGGGGTCCGACCCGTAGGTTGAGAACCGCTGGACTACTGTATATAAAGTAGTTCAACCTGAAATGCTGCTCTAATGCTGATGCTTCAGTATTAGCAATAATCTAATTAGCAATGTTATATTAATCTGATAATGTTAGATATAATAATCTGATCTAAGCAGTCACAATGACAGAACAGCTCAGTAGTGGTGAAGTGTGTGTCACAGTGTGATCTACAGACAATATTTTGATCCAGACTGAAGCTCAGCACAGTTACCATTTGTGGCTGTTTGTCTCCACCTAGTGGTTAAATGTGAGGATGGATTTTCTACACATGAAGTCTGACTGATCTGGGTTAACACCTGCATACGATCTCACAGACTCCAATACTGTATGTGCAAAAATGATAATTATAAATGCAAAATCAACGTTTTTTTCCCTTAAGTTACCACAACAGCTTCTCTTTCAGCCTCAGGATATTCTGTGAACACGGCCTCTGGGTTGTGACACAACTTATGCAGACAATACTGCTTTTGACCAGCTCAGCTGTACTTTATTTTGGTTGTTTAGAGGCCGGAGGGAGTCAAATTATCCGGTATTCCTAAAAAACAAGATTTAGAGTTAAGTCAGGCAAAATAAACACACATTTGTGTTGCAGAAATGCTGTTTTTTTCATGCCTCTCCTGTTAATCATCTTGTGGCCCCCAGTCATGCACAAAAAGAAAGTGGCTATCATGGCTATACAAGTTATTTTAGTGAATTACTACAAAATGATTGTATACTTCCGTTTTCTTCTTCTCCTCACAGGGAAATTTACACAAACACAGAGTAAATCTCTGTCAGCACTCTGTCTTTTCAAAAGCTTTTGTAAAGCCTGCCTTTGTTTCATTCCCCTGATCTATACCAGATGCCATTTACTACAGATTTACACAGCATGTGTGCTGGTAATGTGTATGGAATGTGTTTGCAGCAATGTGCAATATGAGGGCGTCGCAGTTCTATTTAAGCTGTGGTCTGAAGGAAGGGAATCACCCACAGCGGTTTTACCTTTCTATTTATGAGCTAGAGTTACCTCTCACTCCGTGGGTCATCCTTTTGCTTCCACTTTTCCCCTCTAAGGAGGCATCTGACAGCGAGGTCAGCTGGAGGAATGCAGCGTAATCTGCAATAGTGTTCTGCAGGAGGAATTACATGTATATATTATGTGTGGGGATTCTCGTTCTGTTGTCAGGTGAAACGCCTGCAGCAAGTTTGCCTTGGTGCTTTTTTCCCCACTTCTAGTCTTATAGAGCAGGGTTCTGTAATTCATATTGCTTTATTTTCCATTAAGTTAAATTGTGCAGCACAAGTCACATAAACATAGCCCTGACCCAGAGCTTTTGGGAAATAACTTTTATTCTTATGCTTTAAAACAGACATGCTGATGATCTTTCCACACAAAAAATTAAATAACTTGTACAAACAAGATCAATGTAGCTTGTAAAAAAACTTTTAAGGTCGTTTAAACATCTTTTCAGCAAACAGAAAGAGAGCTGGTGGAAGTATTTCTAAGGATCAGCTTCTCTGGTGTCCTTGCAGCTGCACTCAAACTTTGTTATGTCTCCAAATGTTAATATTCACCAAAGATCTCTGAAGCATCCTTCTTTGCACAGCTCAGACTCTCATGTCAGTGTGCGTGAGTGTCAAGCCTTCAAGGTAAAAAACAACCAAGGTATTTTCAGAAGTAACAGGTATCAAAGAAGGATCTAAGTCCTTCCTCCACCACCGGAAGGTAGCAATGTGTCACCAGCCTTCAAAAGATCATGGAAGGCACAACATTACAGACAGATTGCACGCTGAGCTGAGAGGCTGCGCAAATGAATTCAACCCAATGAATTATATGATTCATTAGGGATGCAGTAATACATATGTCAGGCGATAATGGAGGCATGTAAACAGGCCGTTATGTTAATGGATTAACGTGTTCTGTAGGTCTCAGCCCATTAAAATAGAGTCATGATGAAGCGGATTGTACAAGATGGAGGTGATGGATGGAGGAAAGAAGGAGCAGCAGATAAAGAGAGAACTACAGTCTGACACCATGAGCGCGTTGTGACTGCATGGTAATTATTATAAAGAGAAAATTATATATAAGAGCACAATCATTAGAGCTGAAACAATTAGTCGATTAATGATTAATGATTGTGCAGAAAAATGATGATGACCAAATGATCATCAATTGTTACAGTTGTTTAATTAAGCAAAAGGGACATATATTCTAGTTCCAGCTTCTTAAAGAGAACATAGACAACTTTTTTGCTTTGATTTATCATTATGAAGTAAATGTTGATTGCACAGTGTAATGGCATTCGTTGTACTTGATCAGTGAATAACACATGTTTTCCTTTCTCTGAGATCAGGTTTGGACTTTGGACAGCAGTCAGGCTGCTAGCGGTAGCATTAGCTGTTAGCAACATGGCATTCTATGTACTTGATCAGTGAATAACATCAAGGGGCTGATCTGTAGACAGATGGTTCAATATTTGAAGATGCTGATCTGGTTGGGAATGCTGAGGAGGAAAGCTGTCTACCTTTGCTTTAAATATGAAGATTTGCTCTTTGCTCTTTGTTTTGGACTGTTGGTCATCTGTGGTAGAGGAAGTATTCAGAAAAGTCCTGTGTTGAAAACGTTACTTAAAGTATGTAAAAGTATAGTCAAAGCATGAAAGTATAATCAGGAAAATGTACCAAAAATATTAAAAGTACTCAGAAAACTGCAGAAAAATTGAGTAAAGATAATTTTGAACTATTTTGTATGTGACTACAACTACTTGTTACTTCCATTATCAATTAATGTGATGATTATTTCTCTATTAAGCAATCAATCAATCAGTGCTGCCTGCTTTCAGTCTTTTTGCTAAGCCAAGCTTGCGGGTTGCTTGTGGTGGCTTACCTATAGATTAACTCCCCAAAAGGACACTAAAACCCTACCTCCTAAAATGTCGAACTATTCCTTTAATAACATTCAGGTAAAGGGAGTATCTCAGGCTTTCTGGTGTGCAGTAGAGACAGTTTCACAGTCTCCCAGAGACCACTGCCGTCTGTCCGCCAACACAGGGCGGCAGTAATAAAACGGGGATCAAACACGGATCGTGTCAGATCAGGTAATCTGGGAGCGCAAGTGAAAGGGTTATGAGAATTTGTGCTGATCCATCACAAAAATCCTGCAGTTCCTCCAAAAGTGGACATTAAAGACTTAATCACTATCAGAGGCTTTGAACAGAAGCCACGAGGCAGGCAGCGTGAGTGTGTGTGTGAATGTGTGTGAGCACATTGAGCCACTTTAGCTGTAAATTACTGCTCTGCTCCTGGAGATAATGACCGCAGAGAACACCCAGAAAGTTCAAAGCCAAAAGCAGACAAAGAAGAATAAAAAAGTCCAAAGTGAAATTTCAAAGTAACACTATGTTATACAGTACACATAGTTTCCTGATAACCTCTTAGAAAGAAACTGATAGATAACTGCAGTCTTTGGGATGGTTCCACAAGGTTGTTAAAAAGAAGAAGAAGAAAGGAATAGTTTGGTAAATTAAGAGAATGAGATGCAACGTGTTAATTTGTGAGCTTTAGAGGTGCTTGTAGGCAGATTTTGTCACCTTTGGACTGAGCTACACCAGCTGTTTACCCATGTCCAGTTATTGCGATAAGCTAAGCTAAGATCAGCTAATTGTCTGCTGGCTGTAGCTTCATATACCGTAAAAGACATGAGAGTTGGGTTTCTCATTTAAGTCTCTGCAAGAGAGACAATAAGCGTATTACCCAAGAACCAAATGATTCCTCTAAGTGATGCCGAAGGAAGAATTTGAAAAATATTTCCTTCTGATAAATTACTAACTTTTGCTGTTTAGGCAAATGTTCATATTTTCTACTTTTCCACTTTGCGTATCAGTGTATCTGTGTGCACCGCAAACTATTTTCTATCATTCATCATGTTCACTGCACAAACAAGCCTGGGCTTAAGGAGATTATTGCAGCTCTGCTCAAACAAACACAACAGAATGGATTGGCCCTGAGGCGAGAGCATCCTGAAACAGACAAACACACATAAACACAGGCAGCACATAGGTTCAAGGCAGGGAGCAATAACTTTTTTTTTTTTTGTATGTGGGTGGTATATTGTCTTATTTATCAGGAGCAAATTGGCTGCAGGCTTGATATCTAAATGCTCAATTAGAGTCATCTATCATCAGCACACAACCTCGAAGATAAGCAACGTATAGCTTGTGTGTTCTTTTGGGCTTTTAAAAATACGCTGATGAGGAGCCAAATGTTTCCCCACTAGTCTTGGAGAGAGCCCATCCCTCCCAGCTCAACAGAGTGATTTGGTTCATTCAGACGGAGCCTGGCTTTATATCTCTGCCTGCTTTATCACTCTCTTCAGCTTTGTTAGCCTTGCCCTCTCAAACACACTAAAACACAATAAGCAGAAGAGCAGCCACAGCACTTTAAAGCCATCTGAGGCCAAAAAAAAAAAAAAGGATTTGATTTGTAGAAAAATGATAGGTGTAGGGCAGCCCTGACGTGTGCAGCTGAAGGAAAGTGGAGAAAAATAATTAACAAAAGTAAAAGGAAAACAGCATTTCACAAAACAAATTAACAACAGCACAAACGGCAATGACAAGAGAGAGAACTTTAAAAAGGTGCCATATAAGAGCATCAGGCCACACCTTCTCCCTCCCTTCGCATTCCTCCCCCCATTCTGGATTGTTTGTTTTCATAGTATAGGGTTATTTTAGTAACTTTAGTAACGTATCCAGTTTGGTAAGGAGCTATTTCTGCCGTCTGCTCAGTGACCTAAATCACACACATGCACTAACATGCACACTGTCCCTGCTACCAAAACAAAGGGCAGAGAAGCTCAGATTACAGCACACATAGAGAGAGTGTCACTTCACTCTCTGCTCAGGATGTCATTGCTCCACTTTAGCTTTACATAGCAAATAGCTGTTAACGCTATATGTTAATGCTCAGAATATGTCAAACCCGTATAATAAAGCAGAAACGCATTTCACAAAATAAATTCCAGATCAGAAAACAAAAAGCCAGGAGGTTTTTCCTTTTGAGTAAAATCATCACATCTTCAGCTGTGTTTTGTACCTCAGGGGCCACAGATGGGCTCCTGTCGCTAAAGAATGAGGAGACATTCAGGAGCCCAGGAGGTGGAGGCCATGATAGATTTATTAATATAAAAACAAACAACGAAAAGGCAACTGAGGACTTTTTTCACTGACTTTACATCGTCAAAGAACAAGATAGTTGAGTTTCTCTAGTTGAACGTCTCTCCAAACACACTTTGGTATTTGTTGTTTGTCACCCTGTTCAGGAGGAAATGCACGAGTGTACGAAGATAGATTACTGAACAGGTGAAGTGGGCAGGGTTTCTGTTTGAAGTGACTATTCATATTTCTTGTTGGAAAGTTCACCTTTTTCCTACATATTGCAGCTGCGATTATCGAGAGGCTGGTTGAACATCTCTGCTAAAAGAAAACATCACCTGCATATTCATTGTATGGGTGAAGGAAGCTTTGGACAGGCATCAGTCTTTTCATCTCCAGTGTGAACTAAATAAGTTCAAATGCAAAATGACTACACAGAAAACCAAAAACAAAGACATGAAATGACCACAAAGCGATGCACAACTACAAAGAGACGCAGGGAGACTTAATACAGATGCAAAATGACTACAAAAAAGACACAAAACTACTACAGATACGCTAAATGACTAAACTGAGACACAAAGTAGCTACAAGGAGACAACAAAAGAGTTGCAGAACTACTGGAAAGAAATGCAAAATGACTACAGCACACGCAAAACAACCACAGACACAAAAACGAGTATAAAGACCACGGCCACAAAGTTGGTGTTTCACTTCCTGGTGAGAAGCTCTTTTCTGGAAATCTGACTGTCAATCATCTCCTCAGCTTTATTGCAAGTTATTCCCATGAGATTCCATTTCCTGGCGGCTTCCCTGTCCTAAAAGTGTTTTCACAGTAGAGAAAACGTGTCTGAGAGTAAGACTGAGCAGCTGTTACAAATTGCCCTGATGCACCAAGCCAACTTCAAAGCATCTTTCCACTTTCCTGTGGTTCAGAGCCATTTCAACTGCTAGCTTAACGTCAGCTTAACGAGGCTTCAGCAGACATAGCAGAGGCAGCGGAGAGTGACAGAACTGGGGATATGAATGGATGGCAGCATTATTAATTTGCAATAAACACTAAATGTGTTGTATCACTGATCAGTGCTGAGCAGTGAATTAACTACTGTTGTAACAAATACTGTGGAAAGGGGCTGGGATCAATAGATTGTGTAATAAAGTGGCTATACGTGTAATATATTATCTCAATTAGTGAGTTTGGTGTTGTTATTCTTTAAATCATGGTACATAATGATGCTGCGCTACAGCCAGAAAAGTCAAAAGTCAAATGTTGGCCTAACACAGCCATGGAAAACAGGACAGTGATTCCACAAATATGTCCAAAAACTGTTTTGTCTGCTTTTGTAAAATAGAAAATCATGCACAATAGCTGCAGTACCAATTTAGAATATATTTCCCAAGGGTTCAGCTGCATATTTCACTTATTCATCTGCCTGGCTCAAAAACATGGTGTCAGTTCCCAGTGATATGTTTCTCATGACACAAGGAAGAGAAATGCTCCCTCATGTGCCCTGTGGGATCAACATACACCGATAAATCTTTGCATCATTCAAGAACAGGAAACAAATCCAGTGAAAGCACTGTGTCTTCTGTCTTCACACTACATTCACCTAGTACACATGTTTTCCCAAGTGAGAACAAATCATTGAGGTGGGATTGTCTGATTAAAAGATGGGGTTGAACTTAGTCAGAGCGTGACTGAGTTACTCCGAGAGGGTGGGAGAGCATTTTGACAAATGAAGAACAGGATGTGACCAAGTGATCTCTGACCCCATTCATCCCCATGATGTTCCAGATGTAAACATCTCGTGCCACAGACCTGCTTTAATGCACTTGTTATTTTATCATAAACATGGAACAAAAATAGATCACAAGTGCGCAGGCAGAGTAAAAACGTGAGATGTTGGACAGAACCCAAGCAAGGCTGGGAAAATGCATGGTATACATGCTCTTGAACGTGAAAGATTTATACCAACCCAGGAGGTTTGAGCAGAGCCCTTTAAAGAGAGGTACCAAGCATTTGAAAAATTGGTCACAGTGTTCAGATTTCCCTCACAAGTCTCAGAGGTCCCCCAAAACCTTAAAAAGATTATTTCAGTGCTGGAAAGATGGTGTTTGTATAAAACTAGGCTGCAGTAGAAGGTGCAAATATTTCTGGGAAGAAAATCTTTAACAGCCAGACTGCACTGCGCCGCTATCCTCAGCAATGATTCCAGTATTAAACTATTGAAATAATTTTCTTACAGCAGGTAGACAAAACATGCGGGTGTATAATCTGTAGTTCCAACAACAAGCCTAGAAAAAGGACAGATAATAATGAAGTTCTCCTTTAAAGGTGTAAAACATTTTGCATTAAACGAAGACTTGAATCAGGACTCACTCAGGAGGCCACTGCTCATGTTGCGTGTGAAACCAAAAGTCAATGTTGACCTACTTTCAGTAACATACATGAATCACTTGTGTAACGTACTGAACTTACGTCACGCATGTAACATAATTTAACTTAGATAACTAATGTGCTTAACCCAAACCATGAGCTTTTCCTGAACCTCACTAAGTAGTTTTGGTGCCTAAACCTAACCAAAGTGCAACCGTTCAATCTAAACCATGTGTTTATTACTGCTGCCATGATAACAAATGTCTGCTACACCTGTCGCTGGTACTCTGTTCTTTTGGAACTGATCGGAAATAGACAGATTCTATCTGAGGACGTGTTGTTTGTTGAAGGGAATTGATATAATGAGCTAAAGTGGAGCTGCAGGACAAAGGCGAAGCCATTAAAATTGTAGTGGCTAGCATGAGTGGTAAATATACAGTATTTCAGGGTAATTCTAACCATCAAACTGTTTTATGTACCCACTAATCGCATGAGAGGTCATACTGGCGGTCTGAAACCTGGTTTTTAGTGAGAAATGTTTTTTTTCTCAGCTCACTGTGTTAAAGCAGAATTAGTGACCAAATCTCCTTGTCCTCCTCTCTCTCACTGCCACGCTTTTCTTGACAATAAACACCACTTCTCCCACATTCCAGTACTCCCAGAGCAGAAATAACAGGGGGGCAGTGTAAAATCTGCTGAACCAAACCATAGCCCTCCATTCTCACAGGTTTCTAGGTTGGAGAGATGAGGACTTTGTAAAATCAGGTCATGCAAAGTACAAAATAAACACCCCCATTTTTTTGCGAGGACTGGGATAATATACATCTGACAGTTATTAAAATGTATGGACTGAATGTATCGAGTGTACATTAGGAAAATGGACGAATTCCTGTCGTACTTGTTTATATCTGAAATCCAAGCACACATTTAGAGAAATCCGGTAACCATGTCAATGAAATCTACACATACACATTCATTTCCGCTCCGCTATCTGCTCACACAGATAGGTTCAGATCAATGTTCAGAAATGTGTTAGCAGCCAGTTTGTTCGGGGCTGCGATGGCAGAAGGGACAAAACCCCAGCCAAAGAGAGCTCTTCTCCATTTTAAAGTCCTGTATCTACAACCAGATGGCAGTAATGTGAGGTGTGGATCGCAGGAGGGAGGGGGAGATCAGTGCAATTTGCCACCATGAGTGCTGGGTGTATAATGGCTCTGTCATTCACTTGTGAGAGATTAGATGCACAAAAGATATATCTTTTGTAAATGGAAGTAAGCCTGTTATTATGGAGAAATACATACAGTGAAAAAATATGCACTCCGGACGTTATTATGATCACTGAGCAGAGCAGGTAATATTAATATCACCCACCTGCTATAAAGTGGTGAATCAAATCCAGTTGCTGCATCACGTATCTTCATGCTAAATGCTACATCACGAGTTAGCTCTTATTGAAAGAAATGAACACAACCATGGGTTAAGCCATTCAGCCCCAATCCCAGGCCACAGGACATTTATTACAAGCTGAACAATATGTCATCCTGTCATGTTTTAGAGCCCTGCAGAAGTAAAAGTGAAGCTACTCACACGATACAACACTTCTGTATGAATTATTGGGAGCATGCAGTAAAGTAATGCTCTCGTTTATTTAAAGATGAGTTTTTGGCATCTCGCACCTTTACTCGACTGTGAAGAAGCAGGCAGGAAAATCGGGGATAGAAGGAGAGTTGAGGAATGCGGCAGCTGGAATCAAACCAGCGACCACATGCTCACATGGCATAAACTGTAACCGTTCGATCAAAGAAGAGCCACACAGTTGTATCAGCTGAGAACAGTCAGTATTCACCATGGAAACCATTCTCAGTCTGAGCAGGCGGAGTCACCGCAGCTTTTGTAAATTGTCTGTACTCATTTATTTTCCTGCTCCCTCACATTCACTTGATATTATGGAAGTGTTTGACTGTAACATCAGATCTCATACTCACACATTCTTGCTGACATTTAGATGAGTGGGCTTCCCTCTCAGAAGACAAACCCAGTAAAGCGTGATTCTAAATGCATTAAAAATCCCACATTTTCCGTGACTCGTTATCTTCTCTCCTCATCTCCTGCCGCCTCTCCAGTCACCTAAATCAAATTGTCACTGTGTTAATTAACCCTGGCTCATTATCAGACCTCCACACACGGATTAATGTCATTTCAGTTTCATTTTCTTGGTCTAAATGGGTAGAAAAAACAGGCAGGTGCACAAAACAGTGTAGACCACACACTCATTATTCTAATCTGCCTTTGCCCAGTTTGGACATTTTTTCACCAGAAATGTAGACTTAAAGGTGATCATTTAATTTGACATTTTAGAAAAAATGAGGTAGACGAGTGTGATGCAACTCTCATGTTTTTGCAGTAAATACAAGGCTACAGCTACAGGTTATCTTAGTTTAGCATGAAGACTGGAATTATTCTGTCTAATGCTAACAAAATGTGCTTTCCATCACCTCTAAAGCTTAGTTATTAACATAATTTATCTCGTTTGTTTAATCAATATAAAAACCAAAGTGTAAAATCAACTATTTGCTATTTTATGGAGGATTACGTGCCAGACTATTTATGGGCAGAACCAGTAACTTCCTGAAGTCTACCCTGGTTGGGCCAGTTGCACCTGCAGTGGCTAAATATCACACATATGCAAGAGCATATTCCTCCGTTTTTTTCTTCTACTGTAGATCTCGCAAAGGTCACAAAGTGACAGAATGAAAGATGAAGTAACTGCTTAACTTTCATGAGTCTCATACTATTCCAAACCTCAGTGCATCTAATGAACCTTCAGATTTACACATCTGTCACTCAAACTAGACTTCCTGGATTTAATCTCTATCCTGAAGCAACAATCCTGCACCAACCCAGCCCCAGGCATGGATTCAACACAGGGCTGTTTACGCTGTAATAACCCAGACTAATCCTTTAACTAAAATAAACATTTGAGACTTGACTTGGACTTCACTGCTGTGATATTTGACTTGTCTCAAGAGTTAAAAACTTTCAAGAGTCCATTTTTCAGCTAGTAAACTCCCAGGAAAAATCAAAATAAGATGGTTTCAAGCAGGCCAGCCATGAGCAAACACATTGAATATTAAATTATTGTACACTTGAATGAAAAACAGCCTAAAACACTTAATCTTGACTTTGCCATTTTCTAATGAAGAGTTGGGACTTGACCCAGAGGACACTACAAAAGACACATTTCCTGGCATGTCAGCTTGCATTTATTTAATTGCCCAAATCACTGTTCACATTAGACTGTGTTACTGCAAAACTTGAGCCCGGTTCAACTTTCTGCCTGTCTTTGTCTTCATGAAGCGAACCCGGGGGAGTGGATAAGTGTTTGGCAGAGATAAGAGCAGGATCAGTTTGGACAGATTTGACCATCACACAGCTGATCAGACTAACCTCTTATCATGCTCTCAGCACGGCCCACTGCACACACAGTGTAATGCTCTTCAAAGCACAGACTCAGTCCAGACACACAACCTGACCTCCAGCTGTACTGCACGCACACATATGGAGCCTCAGACTGTCACATAATAATCTGACAGCTCCTATAGATAGTGATGTAAATTGAAGTAGAGTAAATTTATCCCTCTGTGCCTGTGATGCACATACCAGCTGTGATTGACTCATTAACCTCATGTGCTGATTGTAAAAAAGAACCTCCCCAAAATATATAAATGTATAAGTGATGGAAACACAACATGAGGGGAGTCTTACATAGAGACAATACCCATAATAAAGCCTTTCAGTCACAGCGGCACACTAATAATAATACACATTGTTCTGCTGTAAGTCCACGAACAGCAACACTGTGCAAGTGAGTCACAACCGGGGGTACTTGTGCTGAAAAGGTTACTTGTGGAGCATTCAAGGGGTACATGGAAAGGTAGATAAAAAAAAAAAGCTTTAAAAAACAAATATGTCTACGTATTGAGTCTGCTTTAATATCATTTCATTTGAGTCCTCTTCTGCACAAAATGGAGTGATTGTGCGCCACCTGTAAGTAAAGAGGTACAGGTGGTAATGGAGAGCTGTGAAGAACATTAACACTGTTACTGTGATTAAGGGAAGAGAGGAATGCTGGCAGAAAACTGTGTAACCATGTCAATTCATTGAAAAACTTCATGCAAAGCAGTCTGTTGCTGCTGTGCCTTCATCATTCTTTTAGTGCTCAGATTATATGCTGGATAAGATTTAAAGTGTTAATATTACCTGAAGCAAACAGGGAGAAAAATTATTTTCTGCATTATCAACTTAATATATTTCGGTTCCTATTACTTATCATGTGATGCATGCAGTCTATGCTGTAACTGAACAGCTTTATTAATGCAAGGCTCAACAGGTTTGCATGCACTGTATATCGTATTCCCTTAGCTCTGAATCTATATTGCTGATAGAGAATATTATCAAGAAAACAATTAGTTTTTAATTAGCAATTAGTAGATTTTTTATTCCTGATTAAAATCCCAAACTCTAAACGTGACCTTGTCCAGGGCAGGTTAAGTTTGCAGCATAATTTACCATGGGGATCTAGCCAGGTTAAAAGACAGCCACTTTTGGACATTGAACATTTCGTCTTTAGGCACAACATACCTTGCTAACCCACTATTTCACTGTGTAGTACACTTCTAAACAGTTACAGTCGATAAAAACAGGAATCCAAACGCTGCAGATAACTAGTTTTAAACTCTGTATGTCAGAGTTTTTCTTCACAAAACGAAAGCATTTTCACACTTCCAGCAGCTGTGGACACAGGTTCAGCGTGTCCTTGAACATATTGACTGTTGCATAACTCTAATTAAAAGACCGTTCTAAGGTCAGTTGAAATCGCTGTAAATCAAACCTCTATTTTCTCATCAGCTGCCAATTCAAATTACACCAATTAAATCCATTAACGATTCTCAGAAATGTCACATTACACTAACTGTTGTGTGTTTTTATGTCCTTGTTCTTCTATCTTTGGGGGGACCAAAATCGCAAAAGTGAGGACACGTCAGGGGTGTAGAGACCACACTTTATGTTTCAGTTAAGGTCAAGGTAGGTTTTAGACAAGTAGTTTTGGATAGTTAATGTTAATATAAGGGAGCACAGTATGTCGGTCATAGTCCTCACATATCCTCACACTGTGTGTGTGTGTGTGTGTGTGTGTGTGTGCACCGTTTCAAACGTAACCAAGGCTGAAGTCTGCTGTTTCCAAAATATCACGAGTCCCAAATGTGAAACTAGAAACAATGAGTGTCTGAGGGATTTTACAGACTGTTGTTGCAGCAACAAGCAGAACTGAACAAAATGTGTCAGCATCACTTTATTGTAGATTAAAGATGAAATCACAGAACCTGTTAAAGCAGCAGCACCGTAAATATCCAAATGTCACATTAGGGATAGTAAATGCTCCTTTTGATGAAGCTCTGTTTATATGAATATGCGATTAAAACGCTTTAATGAGGACACAAGGTTTGGTTACATCTTGAACTTCTTGAACTCCTCTGTGTTTTCAAGATGTGAAGTGCATGATTTGATGTTGCTAGGCAACAGGTGACAAAAATGGATGCTGCCTGGCGTTCTTTTCAAAAACAATGAATTGGTTTGTGTTTTCTGCCTTTTCTGAAAGGAAGGGACAAAATCTCCAAGCACAAGGGACTTTCTAGTGCCTGCCATGTTTAAAAACATCTGCTTACATCACAACTGGCTAACATGAATGGTACTTGTACAGTGCTTTCCAGTCTTCTTGACCACTCAAAGTGCTTTTAACACCACATTCATCTATTCGTACAGTGATGACAGCTGCTATCAGGAGGAAATTAATAAGGTTCAGGAGCAATTTAGGGTTCTTAGACAAGCAAATACACTAATATATTATCTACTATTGAAACTAAATGTGATTGATGGCTAAGGATGAGATTCAATATCAGTTCCATTTTGGATCTGGCCAAAATTCTGGCACTTCTGATAACTTGAGGAGGACGCGTGCTCCACCTCAACAAGTAATTTATAATCAGGTAATGTTAAGTGCATCATGTCTGTATTAAATCTGTGATTTTTGAAGTTTATGTTTGCTGAATGATAAAGTAAGAAGAAAGAAAAGTCAACGTGTCCCCCCATTAAGCACCCATCCATCTGTCTTATCATCTCTTTTAATCATTGCGCCGACTTTTCCACATGATTTCCTTCAGGCCTGATATTTTAAATACTGTCCTGTAGTAATTTGTCTGTACTAATCTGTTGTGGTAGGACATTCTGACACGATTCATACAGCATCTCCTGTTTTATCTAAATACATTTCAGCTTTCAAACACCAAGAACATTTCAAAAAAGTGTGGTTTTGTCACGATTGGCGACTCTGTGCTGTTAGTGCAGTCATCTTCAAGCTCCTTAGCTTCATGCTCCTTAACCCTGCTGATTTCATAATGACATATTGTCACTATTTTCTGACAGTGATTAGTAAGTTATTTACAGTGTTGTTGGATTCTTTTGCACACAAATACAACTGAGCATAATCATTATTAAAAGGAAGCCAATCATGCTTTGTTTTCAGTATTTAAACTGTCAGAAGCTGCAGGATCCAGGACTCCGGGGACTTTTTTGTGCATTTATTTAACAGTTACTCTTTAATTCAACAGAATTCAATCACAAAACACCCCTAGCGATATTATTCTTCAAAACAAAATCCTGGCGGCAGAATATGTAATGTGACCTTTAAACACACACATTGCAGTGAAATGCATGAATAAAATGTATGACTACTGCAGTGATTCTTAATGTGATGTCTGGGGACCACAATAGGGTCACTGTGGAGGATACTATGGTCCTGTGGCCAAACAAATTATTACATTAAATTTTGTTTTCATTAACGCAGACATAAAAAAAAAAAAACGAACACAAGACTTAACAAGCTATTTTCTTTCATTTGTATTATATATATTTATCACAGAAGTGTATCACTGTATCAGCTCACCTCATCAATGAGGAGAAACACCCAGACAGAGCAGAGCAGGAAGGTTTGACACATCTACATGTATGAAAACAACCTTCTGTGAATTATATTGAACTTTTTAGCTTACTTCAAATGTAACAAACAGACATTTAAGCAAATAATTAGATAAATGACTAATAGCAGTGATGAATAAACAATCTAAACTGCACCGAGCAATCAGCATTCATCAACAAGAACAAACACATAAGGGCTCTCCAGCCACCCCAAACCACACACACCACATCTGTTACACATGACTGCAGACCCGATAAGATTAATACTGTGATAAGATGGAAAATGAGCACCTGAACAGCTCCTCAGAGGACTACATGTGCTGTTGAGAAAAAGTCGAGGCATCTAGAGTCGAGGGATCCAGACGTGAGCTGTCGGCAAAACTATTCACTTAATCATTCATTTGCAGATGTATGGAGGCGTACAGAGAGTGCAGACTGTGTTTGTGCAGGCAGTGACCCAACAAAGCAGCTGAGCTCATGATTTGTGTTTTCTCCTTCTGACTGTCTCTCTTTTTGTTTGCTCAGCATCTCTCCCTTTGACCCCTGACACATACGGTGCGGTTGTAGCTGCTTCTTCCTTTGATACGTTCTGGATGTCCTCATTTCTCTTTGTGGGGATGATCAAAGTTCAGCTAGGAATCCTTTGGTTCCCGCTTTTGATATTTTCACCCCATCTATCAGCTTGTATTCGCACTTTGAAAAGAACGTTTCCTTTGAGTTTCGAGCAGGCGACGAGGCAAAAGAACCCACGCCACAGTGTAAAAATAATCCCTAATATTTCATTATTTTGTTAAATATTGGAGTTCTACCTCTTTGGGCCTCAAACAGTTATTTAAATAAAGAAGTTTAGAGCGGAAACGTATCTTCGGTAGAAATGCTAACAGCTAACACACATGAGACATGACCAAGGGAAAGCTACGTGTTGTCTTTTTTAATCTTATCAGATGGTTTGTATGTAAAATCTTAATCGGTAAAGTAAGTAAATAAATGTTGTGGAGCAGAAAGTGCTGTTTGCAAGCATGAAGTAACATGAAACACACACTGAGCACAGAGAGACACTCATGGAACAAGCTTAGCTCAGAGACAATGACATGTCTCTGAGTCACAAATTCACAAGCTGTTCATTTTCTGCCTGTTTTCTTTGTCTTATATGATAGCAAACTAAACATCTTTGTATCTTTTGGACTGCCATAGAAACCATGCATGATGGGTATTTTTCACTATTTTGTGACAATCAAAACACAACATTGACGTCAAATGATGAATTGACAATGAAAACAATGTACAGCTGCAGACTGTAATTGTAGCTTTCAGCCTCCCTGTTTGCTGATTTGCTTCGCTTTTAGTTTGATGCCATTTGCTGTGTGTAAAAATCACCACACAACCAGTGTCCCTCCTCATGTTAAGAGCCTTTTGACAGATTTAACTGTGATATTTAATCTTTTGGAGGCTCAGCGACTTTAGAGCTGAATAATGGTGTGATGTCAGACTTGTAAGCAGCTTGGCTCCCGTACACATCACACACTTCCCGCAACACACACATAGACACACTGCAGCAGTTGGACAGTTAACGCAGGCTGTTCCCCACTGGGATGTTTTCTGCTGCTGAACTCACTCAAACCCAGAGCTGGGAATTCTTTTGACACGGTCGACTTTTCTCACAGAGGAATGTGACGGAGTCAACACCATCAGACACAAATGTAGTGACACGTCCCGCAGCTACGACAAGACGCACTTTATTATTATGAAGCCATCTCCCCTCCACATAAGGCAGCGGTGGGATGTACAGCTTTGAAGCGCTGATACATTCGCGATTTTTACTCATTTTAGAGAGTCTTTGGTCATTCCATATCCAGATGACTACACATGTAATGATTTAGCACAGAAAGGCCTCTTTCCTAGTATATTATGAATTTTATACGTAGTGTTTGACATGATTCTTATCAAACGCAGGTGTAAAAGAGGTTAGTTTTGCTCGAGTCTGTTGTTTGGTCCAGTCTGCAGCATAATTTGTAAAATATGGTTTTGTGGTCCATGTCAGACTTTTCAAACTCAAACTACGTCCATGTAACAGAAGTCGCCCCTCTTTTAGGTCTGAGCTCCTCATTTTACCACTCCGTTCTGTGTCATCTTCACTCTCCTCCATGTTTGTTTCTTTTGCTGTCTTGCAAATTTCCTGGCTGCATTCTTGTCGAGCAGAAGAAGGTCAGAAGTGTCGTCCAAATGATGAAAAATGTATTGCTGTAACAAATACAACAAAATAATTGATGGAGTACAATATGAAACAATAGATGTTTCTCTATTGTCTCAGGCTATATATCATCATACCACATGACCCTACCGCAAAATGTTGTCTTTTTTACTCACACAAAAAATTGTTAGCAGTGAACTTAATCCAGACAGCAGCTACAGCAAGTCCTTGAAAATGTAACTGACGAAACAAGAAGCAGTTAATGAAAACCATAAAACCTGTACATCTCTCATTTGCAAGTTTTACTTTTGATACTGACGATACTTCTTTTCACTTTTAAATGCCAAACTTTTACCCGTTAAAGATTATTTTCTCACTGTTCTCTGCTTCTTTTTTTCTGTTCTTTCTTTAACTTCAATGAAGAGTTCGGGTGGTGGAAGAAGTCCATCACTGGCATCTCAGTTCATATACGTTCTCGCTCTCACTGCTGTATTTCCTCCTTCTCTCCCCTCTCTGGCTCCTTGGATTTTACCTCCAGCATTGCTGTGGACTTAGTATTGAATTACTGTAGTATTGAACTGTCCAAACAGGACCTGGGGAGATAATAGAGAAGTCCAGTAGACTGGCTGGGATAATTTATAGTTAATTAAAGTACAGTAGGATCTAAACTCAAAGGGGCAATAAGTGGGATTTATTTACAGTCTGACTGCAGGAAATGGCCACATCGGTGAGTGCTGATAGTGCCGTAGATCAATACCACTGATGTGTCCCTGGCTCAGAAACACCCTCATGAGCTATGAAAATGTGTTAATCTGTGAATCACCTAATGATGTTTAAACATAAGTGATTCGGCTTTAGAAACAAGAGTGTAAAATATTGATTTGTTGTAATAATTTAGACACTCTTATTATAACCAAAGAAATTAATTTCCCCAACCCAAATAGGAACATTTAATCCTTCAATTTATCAGAAAAAACATAATAATAACATAATTTTGAATTACCCAATTTGGAGATATTTTCACAGGACAGGAGGGGTGTGAACAATTGTGGAGTTGTATAAAATGGAAATACTCAGGAAAAGTACAAGTACTTTGAATTTGTAAATACAGAACTGGGAGAAATGCACTTAGTTACATTCGGCCACTAAAAACCAACATTTTCAGCAGGAGTGAGACCACCAGAGATAAAACTAATCTGAAATCTGTGGTCTTTTTAAACAGCAGATTGTTCCAATGACGTCAACGTTTCAATATAACTCATGGCCAGAAACTACTGTTTACTGTTCACAGCTGTGGTTGTTCAAATTCAGTCAAAATCCATCACAGTTCTAGCTTTTACATCTAAATCCCTTTGTTGTGCTGTGGCAAAAATATTTATCAGCCAATGTGAGATACTCAGAATCTATTCCTATCTTCAAACACGATTAAAAACTTTTTACTTAAAGACACAAAAAGAGAATTAAAGCAGCCGCTACTTTAAATGAATCTAAAACGCATCAATATTATGCAGTTTGTTTGGGTTATTGCTGTTTATATTTTATTCTATTAATTTTGTGTTTGGCCCATGTTTCGTGTTTGGTTGACTTTTTTATTGTTTGTGCATACTTAAATAAGTGTGTTATGTGTATGTGGTTTTATGACCGAATTAAACCAAACCAAGTGTGTTTCTGGAAAAACAGAAAATGTGTTTGTATTTGATTAAATACCTGTATCTTACATGCATGCTTTCCCATGTGTGCCAGTATCTGGGCTCTTATCAGCGTGCACGCCAGCCTGGGTTATGTATCATTATTATGAGAGTGCGACAGGTTTCATAATCACAGCGCAATAAATCTATAACTCCTGACAGCCCGGACCATTACCCACCATTGTTTAACCACAGCACATTATGTAATGGTCTGCATCAGCAGCTGCCTGTGCCTCTGAACAACTACTTGACATGAAAAACACACTCGGCCTCTGTGACTTCTGGATCGCTCCCTCCACTCATGCTCCTTGCATATAGATTGAACATTAAGATACTAAGTTGTGGCCTTGTAAGGCAGCGGGTGCAAGAAATTATAATGTACTTTACTTTAGTGTCAGAGGATGGTGGGAAGAGTAAATTCTGCCATAGAGGAGGAGGATACAGGGTCTCGTGAAGCAGTTTGTCACTGTCACACATCTAAAACAAAGAAGAGTGTTACTAATTGTCTTAATGTACTGTTGTTTTTTCTTAATGATGCCATACAGGAAATCAATTCACCTTACTGTTGCATTCTAAACAAACAAAAAAAAAAGTCTAAGGGTGACTTGTTTGAGCAGTTTAAACAGAGATGTTAGTTAATGAACTTTAGATGTGCTGCTGAGTGGGTTTTGTTATCTTTAGACAGAGGTGAGCTAGCTGTTTCTACCTGTTTCCAGTCTTTATGCTAAGCTAAGCTAACCGGCTGTAGCTTCATATTTAACCAGCAGGCACAAGAGTGATATCAACCATCTCATCCAACTTTCTTCCAGAACATGGATAAGAGTGTTCACCAAAATGTTGGACTTTTGCTTCGAGTTTTTCACTTTTCAATTTTAGGGAACTGTGCAGAGTAACTAAAGCTCTGTTCTTAGGTCTGTTGTCTAATCTGGACGGCATTTTAACCATCATGGAAACTGCGGGTTTTGTTCTGTGGGTCTGATGGAAAGCGACATTCAGCAGGACAAAACCAAAAGTCTCCCCAAGGGGATGCTAGAGAGTTGAAGGTGAGGCAACGATACTCAAAAATTGCACTGCTTCCCTGACTCATAACAACACACTCAAATCTAACCACACGGATATGAAACACACACTGGTATCGTTCAGTGTGACTTAGGCCTCCAGATGATATCATTATCTCTGATGTCCAGCATCAATAAACATCCAGAAATCTGCTTAAAAACCAAAAACAAAAAAACCCCTTCAGGCTTCAAAGAGGATACCAGAAGCTACCACACCGAGCTGATAGAAAAGTAAATGTACAAGCAGCTCTTTAAGTGGAAAAAAACCTCAGAGAATGACTCACCAAAGTGATTATTCATGCAGGATTAATTCACGGCTTTATGTTTGGATTCAAGGGAACTCATTGAGGCAAACAACAACAGATAAAAACAACCTACATTGCTGTTGTTGGGGAAAGTTTGTGTGGATTTTTGAGGGGAAGCTGTAACTTTGATGATTCTCTGCATTTGCCTGCAGGACTTCTCTCACTTTCTCTGTCAGCGAAGCAGCGCTCTGATTTCTCGCTCAATGCTGAGAAAACAAGCTCTGTCTCTGAGGTTATCAGGTTATCGCCACATAAACAAATTAATGCTGCACACACTCACTCACTCACTCACTCACTCACTCACACTCCTCCCCCACACACACATAAAGTCATGGTCAGAATAAATGAAGGCTAAATAAACATTCAAATGGGGAGGGTCTGCCAGTTTTAATATGTTGTAAGAAATGGTCCCCCATTACCAATTGATCTATCAGCTGATAATAGAGAAATAAAATGATAAAAATACAAAGACCTTGGGGTTCCACCCTCTTCTCTCCTTTTTTAACTGTAGTTTGGACAAAACACTCAAAATAATGATCTAACTGCTGCGGCTGTGACAGGGATGATGAGGAAAGGTGCATCACAGACAGGTAATAAGGAAACTGCAGCTAAGAAGCTCTAATTTAATCATTTAGCTTTTAGTAAATGTCCTGTGGTCAGCTACCAACTCCAGACAGCAAATGCAAAAGCTTGAACATGCAACAAGAACATTTGAAAGACTAAACGCGCGGTTAAAATGTGATGTTGTCCTTTTGCTTTTCATTTTCCTCCATCCCTTTTGCATTTATTCTTTTCCATTTGGCATTTAACATTTTGTCCTTTAATTTTAATAGTGGCTCAAATTATCTTCCATGGTCCTTTTTTTTATTAAAACAAACAAAAAAAAAAAGAGACAATTTGGTTTTATTTATTTTTTTCTGTCCTCTCACTCAGTAGCACATTCCTCCCTGCAGGCTCCACTTTATCTTGTGTTGTTAAGTGGGTGAGAGGGAAGAGGAAAAGTGTGTGTGGAGTTGTGGTATTTGTATGTGTGTGTTTTGAGTGTGTGGGTACGGGTTGGGGGGGGGGTGGTCTCTGGTTTCAGGGGCAGGAGGCTTTAAAAGAGGCCGGATCCGCAGCGTTGGAGCTCGGATTCAAACCAGCAGCTGCCGCGCGTCATGTGTGGGGAAATAACTTTTTTTTATTCATTTATTTTTTTAAATGTTGTTCATGATTTCACTCTTCGTGCATCCATGCGCAGTCTGGTGATCACCCCATCCATGTTGGAGTAACCGAGGAGTCTGACAGCCACTTTAACGCACAGCCGGGCAGCCTCCTCCGTGCGCCCGGGGGCCACCATGCTCTTCCCCTCGGAGAGCTCCTGCAACATCACGGGCAGAAACTGCACCGAGGAGTTCAACTTAACGCTGGACACCGGTGCCGCTGAGGCTGCTGGGAACTTCAGCGGGAAGAGAAACGACACCGACCCGTTCGGACGGAACGAGGAGGTGGCCAAGATCGAGATCACCGTCCTGAGCCTCGCGTTCCTCGCCGCGGTAGTGGGGAACGTGAGCGTGCTGCTGGCCATGTACAAGACCCGCAGGAAACCGTCGCGCATGCACCTGTTCATGAAGCACCTGAGCCTGGCGGATCTGGTGGTCGCCTTTTTCCAGGTGCTGCCGCAGCTCTGCTGGAAGATCACCTTCCGCTTCTACGGTCCGGACGTTCTCTGCCGCGTCGTGAAGCACCTGCAGGTGCTGGGCATGTTCGCCTCCGCCTACATGATGGTGATGATGACCCTGGACCGCTACATCGCCATTTGCCACCCGCTGCAGACTCTCCAGCAGCCGACGCAGCGCGCGCACATCATGATCGGCTCCACCTGGGCGTGCAGCCTGGTCCTCAGCACCCCGCAGTACTTCATCTTCTCCCTGAGCGAGGTGCGCGCCGGCTCGGCCGTCTACGACTGCTGGGGGCACTTCGTGGAGCCGTGGGGGCTGCGCGCATACATCACCTGGATCACGGCTGGGATCTTCCTTGTGCCCGTGGTCGTGCTCGTGTTCTGCTACGGATTCATCTGCCGCACCATCTGGAAAAACTTGAAATATAAGACCCAGAGGAAGAGCGTGGGTGCGGTGGCGGAGGCCACCAAGACCGGGATCCTGGGCAGGAACTCGGTCAGCAGCGTCAGCACCATCTCCCGCGCCAAATTACGCACAGTGAAGATGACTTTCGTGATAGTGCTGGCGTACGTGGTGTGCTGGGCGCCTTTCTTCACCGTGCAGATGTGGTCAGTGTGGGACGAGACCTTCTCCTGGGCCGGTGAGTGTCCTGCTCTGATGTGCGGACGCCAGCTCTCCACTAAAGTTTACACCAAGTTCGAACCTGTGTCCACTTACACTTCTTATAAACCCAGTGACCGCTGTAATTCCACTTTTTTCTGGCTTGTGGTCCCTAAAGATCAAGTAATGTTTGTGTTGCTACATGTCTTTATCCTTGAACATTGTTTCAACCAGGGAGGAATTTATTGTTGGAGCCACAACTAGAACATAAATCCTACTAAAATACACAAGATGAATTACTAAAATATGGAATACATCTAGAGACCTGAAGAGGAAACATATCTAGTATTTCAGAAGAAAAGAGAAAATATCAAAGAAAAGTTTGAAAATTAAAATCTTTTAATCTCCTGTCAGCCACTGGGAAGGTATTTAGGTTGTGTTTTTATTTCATCCACATCTGAGCACAAAGACTCTTCTTTGCTCTCACAGAGCCTACAGAAGCAGCTGATTCAGTACCAGCTTATACATTCAACACCAAAATAAGAGATAACCAATAAAGATCAAAGTTTATGTCCATGAAAAATACCCTTTTAGAAACTAAATTGAGGACGTTTGATCTCTAAATGAACTAAAACCAATTATGTGGTCAATTATGCTTGAATCTGTTAACATGAACCTCATTATTTGAAATGAGAAAATATCACTCAGAGGCATGTATTACCTATTCAATTAGTATTCAGAGCTAGCATTAGCTTGAATGAAAAACCAGCAATGTTTTCAAAGCAGAAAATTTCAAAAGATCTGTACATTTTACTGTATTCATGCATAGAGATTTATTAAAGTAAAGGCAGGTGTATACGTGTTATGTCGCACTGAAAACATGGAAATTCAACGTCCCCAGAGGATGAATTGTGTTTACTTCCCCTGACTTTTCCTACACCTCCATCATCATGCTCCGAGCTAAATGCTAACATCAGACTGCGAACACGCTCGCAAGGACGTGCTGATGTTTGGCAGGTGGAACGTGTACCGTGTTCATAATCTCAGTTTATCGAGTTAGCACTTAACTGTTGAACTGATGACAGCGCTATAGTACAGTCAGATGATCCCCAAAGTTATTGCAGTTCATCCTGGGGGGAGCATGCATGTGATTGAAGCTGCAGCTATTTTGAATTTTAATAAGACTTGGACATGTGCAGTAAGTGCAGTCTTACTTTCAGATGATGGAAGTCAAGGTGTGAATGTTACTTTGCAGCCTTAAAATCAGTAAGAACCTGCCTCAGTCAGCCCGAATGAGCTGTTCACCCACCTGGAGAATCTCATTATGGCTTCCAAAGAGATGTTTACTGGCTCATGATTGTCCACATTCTGCTTTAAGTGGCTTTTCACTGAACACTGACTTCTTGGCCCAAACTGAATATGATGAAGAGCAGCTTAACTCTGAAAATTCACTCAGTATTGATCAAAATGCACTGAAGCTAAGAAACATTCCTCTGTGTAGTTTCACAGGGTGGATCTCTCATCCTAACCCCAAAGTTCTGTGAAAAACAGACATGATTCAAAATTATAGATCCTACCATGAATAAATGATGGAAGAACAGCGCTTTTTTTCAGCCAATCTAAGAAAAATGTTTTTTTATTTGAGAGAGAGAGAGAGAGACCTGTAAGATCAATCAGAAACAGCTGCTGTATCGCTCAGTTTAAAAAACCACCAGACTCCATTGATGAAAACAGTCATTTTAACTTGCAGAACATGGGAGCTCCTGGTTTAGTTGCTGTGATGTTGGTGTTTTATTACGTTAGTTTGGATCCAAACTAACTAATTAAAAACACAGTAATCACACAATAGCACAAACTAACTAACTAACCAATGAAGACAGCAACGAGGCAGCAACTCTTATAGACCAGCAACTTTTTGAGCCCACCAGAATACCCCCAAAATGTGTAAACAAGGGCCGAGGTTAAGTAACCATTAAAGTGTGCAGTTTTAAGCCTTGAGATCTGAGCTTCTCTCTATTTTCTCTCTACTATTCTATTCACTTTCTTATAATGCATCACATTACTGAAGTTAAACATGCTCTGACTGCCAGCACACTGTTACTTTAAGACTCCAAGACCCCTTTGGCTACTTGTTTTGAAGTCTTTGGGCAGATCTTAATGCTAAACGGCATTTGTGACACAACTTAATGGGATGCCAGGTGACATGGAACCGACCAGCGATGCGAAATATGCTAAACTTACCTGCAGGCTATGCAGTATGCATATGCAATGCAATGGTGGGTCAGGGAGTTTACTCTTTTATCTGCAGTGTAGACAGGTCTGTGGATAAGGAGATCATTATTACTGAACTCTCTAGGATTGTTTTCTATGTCCCTCACCTCCAGGATTACAGATACAAACAAAAACAAAGCTGGGCAAGAACGCTGTATAAACCATTGTTCAGGGAGGCGGTTTAGTCAATAGAGAAAATAGTTGTCAGATTAATCTGTAATTTAAATAATTGTAGGTGGAAGCCCAGCTTGTGTATAGGAAGGTGGGTCTTATCGCAACAGGACAGAGGTGTCTTTGAGGACTTAAATGGCAAAAGACCTTAAATGAAAAAGTCCAAAATCCACTGATTACAAGCTCAAACTGGAGCTGGAGGCGAGAACACACATTTAACAGTGACTCAGAGCAGTACAACTCCCTCAGGAGGAAAAGTAAACACCTCAGATTAGCTGTTGACATCTCATAAATCTGTGTCTCTGTGTTTCTCTGCAGACTCGGAGAACGCCACCGTGACTCTCTCCGCCCTGCTGGCCAGCCTCAACAGCTGCTGCAACCCATGGATCTACATGATCTTCAGCGGCAACCTCCTCTCGGACTTTGCCGGCAGCCTGCCGTGTTGCCGCCCGCTGAGGAACAAGTTCGTCCACCACGATTCGGACAGCAGCATCCGCCGCACCACGCTGCTGTCCCGCCTGCAGGGTCCACGCCTCTCAGAGCCGTTCAGAGACCTCAACCCCCCCGCTAAAAACTGCCCGTCTGCATCCTGACCACCACAAACACAATGAGTGTCTGGTTATAGCTAAGACTGCGCAGAAAACATGAACTGCTCCTAATCTGCAGCAGTGAAGGAAGGTATGATCTCACCCAAGAGTGCGGTCACACCTACAGTGTGTTTTCTTTGGTGCGATCCAGAGTGGGAAAGTTTACTCCGTAGAAATTTGTGGTGTTTGTTTAAGGTCACCCAGCTGTTAGAAACAGTTTAATAACTTATTTTCAGTCTGCCAGGTTTGAGATTTTGGGGTTTAGACAGTCAGAACAAATCAGCTGATCTTCAGTTATTAGCATGGTGATGGTGTTGTCTGCACTCTTTGCTGTAATTTAACTTCTTATGTGTCAATATATGAAAAATGGCTGAATTTGAGATTCATTTTGTGACGCATGACGAAACTACTGGCTTTCATATGTCACCGCACACCTGAGTATACCCATAAGGCCTAGAGCTACAGGGATGTTTACTGTAGAGTTTGAGATTACAGTAAAGAGTTGAATCTGAAGTCGGATCTAGTCGCTGCCAGTCGTTCTCATAAAGAGTTTTGTAAACATGTTTGATATTTGATATTATATGTCAGACTATCCAAATATATTTCTTTACATTTGCATTACATTAGATAGACATGCATGTAAATGTATTACAGCACAGTCACTACACGTTTGAAAGGTACTAAGGCTGCAACCAATGACTATTGTCATCATAATTTAATTATCCAGTTATTTTCTTGATTATTGGTTAATCATTTGGTCTATTAAATATCAGAAGAGAGAAAATGCATATTAAATATTGTTTTGTCATTGTGTAGTCCAAAATCCAAAGATACATGGAAGGACCACCAGGGAATTTTGGGGAATTTTCCTTAAAAAAACCAAAACCAAGATTTTTTAATTTTCCATCTATCATCTAGTTAACAAATTCCCTAAATTGTTTTAGCTCTAAAAGGTGCACGATCTCTTCTGTATCCACAGCACCGAGGTATAAGTGAGTTTATGAGTTTAACGTCCTGAACTGTAATCATTTTCACTGTAATATTAAAGTAATTAAAGCTAATGTGAGCTTATTTAAGTGGGCATTACATCAGTCACTTTGGCTATTAAATGAAAGAAAGTGAAAGAAAGATAAATGTTACGTCCGAAATATGTTGATGGTATTTTAAATTGCACTTTGTTTAATATAAATAACCCTGTGAATAGATGCCTTTTGAAACATGGTTGCTTTCCGTCATGTCCAGTTGCACACACACTGACACACTCATGTACTGCTTTACACTGGGGTCTACTGTAATGTAACAGCTTGTTTGGCTCGTCCTCTTTCCCTAATGTGTGTTGTTGTTGTAAAGATGTTATGCATTCTGTTACCTATAAATTGTTGGAATATATATTGCACATGCTGTAAAAAAAAACTATATAAATGTTATTCTGTGTATCTTCACGTGATGTGTTTGTCTCTGTTTGAAACACACAACTACTTCCGACCTTTTTTTTTTTTATTTGTAAGAGAAGAAAACAACCAACAGGTCTTGACACAGGTTGAACATGTAGTGTGGTGAATAGCTCAACTAAAGTAAAATTATAGCCGACGGCTTCACTGCCTGGCATTGATTTGTCGGAAGTAAAAAAAAAAAAAAGGGAAATAAAAAGCTGTTCGTGCTGCAATTACATGTTGTGATTTTTGATTGAGTTCTTTGCAGGAAACCTGAGAGCCTTGAGGCTGAATTGAACCCCATGCTGAACCTGAGAGGTGGTGATGAAAGGAACTTTAAATTCATCTTTGCACTTACTTGATTAGTTTGAGCGGGAATGCTGGAGGTCAGTACCTGCAGTTATGATGACGACATACGCTGATAATTGTAGAGTAACATTAGGCCTCGTGATTTTGTTTCATGCCTGCGCTTCTCTCCATCATCTGGAGGGAGATATTCCTTCGTGTCGAAAGAAGCCAGTTGAGGTGGTTCGGGCATCTGATCGGGATCCTCTGGGCGCCTTCCTTTGGAGGTTTTCTGTGCATCTCCATCTAAGAGAAGACTGCAGGGTAGATGCAGTAAATGCTGGAGAGAATATGAAACTCACCCACCTGGGAGTGCCTCAGGATCCCACGAGGAAGAGCTGGAAAACGTTGCTGTGGAGATGGACGTCTGGACTTCCTCGCTGAGCCTGCTGCCACCACGACCGGGCAACGGATAAGCATCAGAAAATGGTTGAATGGACAGACTTTCTATCTGCCTCTCTCTCATGGCAAGTACGAAAGTCTTGCACACTTCATTTCAGCGCTCTGCCCCTGCTGGAGAAAGGTCTGACTGAGCCAATAGTCATTCTGATGTCGGGGGAAAAATTATGCTCTGACGTGTTTGTACTCAATCAAATCCAAGCACAGGGTTTATTAACGCCCAAGACGATTGGGAGTGGTTTGGACTTGTTTTGCACTAACATTTACATATAGAGAGATGAGCTCTGGCATTAAAATGGCTTCATCCCTGCAAAAGAAAACGCCACATAAAACAATAACAGACATATGTCGACGATTTAGAAAAAAGACAAGGCCTGCCAGTGTTTTAGCACCGGAGGAGCTCTCGACTGTTGATGGCCAAGTCAGCGTGTAGCTTGGAGGTTGTTGTTGTTTTGTGTTGAAAATGGCAACATGCAGGAAAAGTCTGACAGCCAATGACAGCCTTATACCTACAGCCTACTTCCTGTGAGCCAGACCAGGCACGTTAAACATTATTAACAAGCTCTAGTTGGAGATCCCATGGCAACAAATATAATAGTGCACTAATACAAATAAATGGATGGATAAGAATACCATTTTCCGAACATGAATGCTTGTGTATTCCACACATAGCTGACAGCTTCCATAATGCCTGATGTTTGGGGGATCTGCAGCCTCCAGCACGCCTCCAGTGTTCATAAGCATTAAAGTGCCTCCCAGCCACTAACCTGAAGTTCAACGAGTTCCCCGTGGCCTTGTTTAACCCCTACCTCACTACCCCCCCGGACACGGTCGTTGTCTGATTTCTTTGGTGTGAATGTAAAAAGTAAAACACATGGCTCACTGTGACACACGGCAGATTGTGCAGGATGTGGACCTCAGGGGAACTCCAGGCTGACTCGGGTGACTCAGGGGTTGATGCCAAACAGCTGACACAGAAACACAAAAATATGGATTGTTACACTCGAGCATAATTCAACCCAGAGACCCCTGCTGACTGTGACTCCCAAATGCGAACCAACTCACAGCCTTCCAGAGTTATTAAATTTCATGAGAATGATTAAAGAATAATAATAATTGAATTTCAAGGATAACTTTTCATGCCACCTTTTACTTCTAGTCTATTAGATATCAGAGGGAAATATTTTTCTACTCCACAACATTTATCTGACATCTTTAGTGACTTAACAAATTAAGGTTATTATGTATAAAACATGTGATCAGCTTGGAAAATATGTTTTGTAAGAAAAATGACCCAACAGTTATACAGCTGAAACAAGAGATCAATTAATCAATGGTTGGACAAAGACGCATTGTAAAGGTGCCACTATATGGGTTAGGGTCGCCAACCATCCCGTAAAATATGGAATCATACCATGATTGGAAACTTTAATGTGCGTTACATATTCTTATATGTAACATAACTAATACTGTCAGTTTTTTGCTTTTTATTTTGAGTATCAGTTCAGTGCAAATGTATGGCAGAGAAATATCATAGGTTAGACTATTAAGACAGTGAATTTTATGAGATAGACGGAAATCTCCCTCAGCCTGCCTGTCGACTTTATGCTTCTACTCCAGTACATCTTGGACACAAATATTGCACTTCTTAGTCTTCATCGCCTTCCTGTCCAGTGTAAACCATGTATTTCTACATTTTGTGATTTTGAATGTTTCTGATAAGGCGAAGGTTGAAGTTTTTTTATGAGCCTCCTACACCTTAAATTAAATAAACTAATTTGCAGTATTATGTCTGAATCGCTGAAGTACTTTAAATCCTAAACACTGTGAAGAAATAAAGGGTTTCTCCACATGGTTGCCATAGTTCCCTGTTTTATCCACAAGCATCCAGGCTTTAACAAATTCCAGCGTCCTGCCTGCTTTGAAGGAATTTCAATTTAGAATCAATCACTTTGTCCACTGGGGACACATTTTTATCAAAGAGCTTAATGCAGGAAATAGGTAAAAAGGAAGTGCATTGTTAAAGACAGGAAGTCCAGATGAATGTGGTTTTAAAATGGAGCAGCTTTCATCATTAAGGACTTTGGGTGGAGTCCCATCCTGTGCCAGCGATTTAAGTGGCCTCTATCTTACTATATATCACTCAGACTCACTCCCCCATTTGCATTAAGTCTGTCTGTCCTCTAAATACCAAAATGAACCCCTCATTGTTCTTCTCTGATTACATCTCTCCATTACAGCTGATTACATAAGCCATGAAGAAGCTTCGGACGACACAAACACCTTCAGCATCATCAGTCGAGCGACCAGGCTGACAGTCAGAGGTGGAGAACATTTAGACAAGAACTGTATTAAAGTACAACATTGAGGTTCTTTTCTTTTCATAGCATTTTCTGCTTCTACACCACAATATTCCAGAGGGAAATGTTGTACTTTTTACTCCGCTACATTTACTTGAGAATTTTACATGTTATTTTTTGCACACAAAACATATTTTAGACAATCCTTTTTATGGTTCCAGCTTCTCAGATGTTGGTTGGACAAAACAAGCATTGTGAAGGGATCATTTTGGGCTCTGATCAACTGAATAATGGAGAAAATAATCAACAGATTAATCCTAAGTTAAAATAATCATTTGTTGCAGTTCAAAAGGAGATCCACCTCAACCAACTACTACTTTTATATGAATGCATGAGGAATAATAATGTAATGAAAGGTAGTAGAATATTACAGTAGTCACAGCAGGATATTTTTATACATTGAATACTTTGATTGTAGTTCTTTAAGTACATTTTCCTACATATTTTCAATACAGGACTTTTACTTGAATCACAGTATTTTTACAATGTAATGTTAGTGCTTCTTCAACCACTGCACTCAAATCTGTGTAGAAGTTTAGATGTTTCAGGCATCCTGCTCAAAAACAGACATACACACATAACGCTCCACAAATGTCACGTATGTGCAAATCGAGCACTTCCACTGTTTATGTGTGGTGTGTGTGGGGCATTCAGGAAGTGATTTCCCTATCGCAGACATCAGGCCTCTGGGGACAAACAGACGATTAAGGCTTATAGGAAAGCCAACAACAGCCTAATTTATGTAATGTTCAATGTACATCTGTAGATCTACAGCTGCTGTCAGAACTTCCTTTGAAAATGTACCAAAGGAACAGTAGGAAGCCGTGGGTGAAAGTACGTTTACTTGTACGTCACTTGTATTTCCATTTCAGGCTACTTTATTCTCCTATATCACTACATACATTTTCAATTTAAAATTTTACAGACAAAATGTATGATAAACTTATAAATCAGGATGTATTTTACATGTAATGTGCAAATAATATTCCAAAGATGGATCAAGATGTATTTCTACATTCTTAAATTGTTACTTCTAGTTAAGTAAAAGACCTGGTACCATTCTCCAATAATGACTCTTTTTAAATTGTGGATGATCATTTTATTAATGGTCAGTAAACCATTAATCAATGCTTTATAGATCAGTTATGAGCTATTAATATAAGAGGGCCTGGTATTGTGTTCATGTTATCTGTTGTTGTGCTCTAACCAGTTGTCACTTTATTTTGTGGCTGAAATACTCAAATGAAGTGCCTCAAACCATTAGCCTGTATCCTTACAAAACCTTACAAAAGCAATTTTGTGTGCATCGGTCATAATCACAAGTTAGACTTGTGACTCAGTGTGTGTTGGAGACATTAAAATGCCAAGAAGAATGAAAGAAGGTGCAGATAACCTGGAGATTGAGAGATTGTTTTCTGTTTGAGGCTCGGAACTGATATTGACTAAGACTCACATCTGGGAAACATGCTGACGTGCTATTGGGGGAGTCCGTTTGCGTGTCACTGTGAGTTTACATGACGAGGTTCTTGTAAAACATGGCGATAATCGGAAACATCAGCACGAAGGCAGGAGTTGTGTTACACGCTGGCATCAATCCTCCACAAGCCTTAGATGCGATAAGATGTGACTTTGTCTCTTTAATTTTCTCAGGTTTTATTTAAAAACATTCCAGGATATTAAAGGTGCTCAAGTGTTTTCATCGAAATGTTTTTCTTGTCAGGGTGGTAATGCCCCTGAAATAGCATGGAGCTTAACATGGGACACAAAAACACTGTAGCCCTGGATACAGAAATAATAAGAACATAAACATGCACATGGTGACTGATGTAGACAGGAACAGGGGAAGTATTCAGACCCTCTGCTTAAGTCAAAGTATCAGTATCACACTTTAAAAATATTCTTACAAATCCTGCATTGAAATTGTTACTTGAGTAAAAGTATTGGGCATAAAATTATTAAAATGATAAAAGGGAAAGCAGCAAATCTTCATGTTTGAGAAGCTGGAACCATGAAATGTTTATACATGAAAAATGACTTGAACAATTATGAAAAGTCACCATTTATTTTTCTGTCAAATGACTAATTGATTAACTGACTAATCGTTTCAGCTCTACTTGTATTTTGTCAAATGATTTGTGTCCAAAAATCTTAATTTGTACACTAACAATTACCCAAAGCTGTCAGATAAATGTAGTGGACTATTATAAAAGAAACTATTTAGTTACATTTCACCACATCTAGATGGCAGTGCTTTGCAATATTACAATTATAGTCAAAAAAGCATCTCATCATCTCACTCTAACAAAACTACGTTTAAGAACAAGATCTGACTTAAATGTATCAGATTTTCATTTTAAGTACAATTTAAGTATATGGGAGAATATGTGCTTATGTGAAAAAAAGGTTCATAAAGATCATCAAAGGGGAAACACTAACAGACTCTTATTCTCACAATGTCAGCCTTGTGTCTTAGTTTATGTATCAGGAAGTGAAAAATCCATTCCAGATAAGCCACTAACTTGCAATCAGATTCTGATTTATGACAACCAGCAATCTGAACCTGGAAAGATGTCCTCATAATCTGATCAGACCAGAGTGATCGGAGTCAGCTGCATCCTGTGTGGGCGCTGAAAGGGCTCTTCTATGGCTTCATTTGGATTTCCATCATCAGCTTCACTTATTCACTGAACATTTGGGCTTCTAGCTGCAGATCAGTAATTCCCAACATTGTGCCCCAGGGAAAAGCAATGCAAACAGTTTTAATAGTTAGCCACAAGAAATGGATTCATGGGTGAAACAGATACTAGATAAATGGTTGAAATCAAGAGCCAAGTAACCGATACAATAAACTGTTAGAATAAAGAGCAAAAAGTAATGGAGAAATGATGTGATACCTTACAGAACATGATGGTGATACCGTTTAAATATCTAAAAGTGATGGATAGTTAAAATAGCTGAACATAAGGGACAGATGGTAGAAATGGTTAGCTAAAAGTAATGCATAATGGTTGGATGTTTAGCTTTAAGTAAAACAATATGTGATTGAAAAGCTAATTGATAAATGTAAATTAAAACAGAAAGAAACTGGGAGAAAATAAAATGAAATAGTTATGAAAATGGCAAAATAGTTGAAACAATTGTTAACTGCTAAACGTACTTGAATAACACTTGAAATAGCTAAAAATGATGGATACATAGTTGAAAAGTGAAAAAAAAGTAAAGCCTAATGGATAAATACTTAAACTAGATAGTGAAGTAATGGACAGAAGGTAAAACATCTTAACGCATGGTTAATTGTTAAATAGTTAATGATGGTTGAATAGTTAGCTTAAAGTAATGGATAAAAGTTGAATAGTTAGCTAACAGTCGGCCTAATGGATACATTGTTAAAATGGTTAGTTATGTAATGGATAAATTCTAATGGTTAACCACTGGAATGGTTATAATAGTTGAATAATTAGTTAAAAGTAAGGGAGCATTGAGCATTTCTCCAAAAGTAAAGAAACTGTGGCTAAGTAAAGTAAAGTAAGATTAAAGTAATAGTTGAAAGTGTTTGCTATGTAATCAATGACAGATAGCTCAAAGTATCCTGATGGAGAAATCCTAAAAAAGGGGTAGTCATGTAATTGATAAATGGTGAAATATCTTAAAGCATAAAAACTGTTGAAATTAGTTTCCAAAAAGTTAGGGGAGACAAACTTGGTATTATGAAGTAGATAATGATTGAAATAAGCTAAAATGCAAAAATGGTTGACATCCAGTTTTTGTCTCTGCAAGTGATGAAAAAACTGCAAACTTGACCAAAGCAGCCTGAACACGGAGGATGGTTGAACTGTTTTTCAGGGTTCATTTAGAAATTAACCCTGAAAAACACTTAAATAACACAGTAATTGATCTTAATCAGGTCATGGGATCACAAACTAGCTCCAACAATAACTGACTATATATATCAAGTCAGTATTAGTAGAAATAAACAATGAACAAGATGCTAAAATAGCTCCCTGAGGGCCTCATCTTGTTCTGCACGTCATCAGTTTCACACGGTGCTCTCCTCATCCGCTCTCATGGGAATGTGCTGGAGGTGTCGGGGTACTATGGACATCCAACCAGGGGCTGCTGCTGCTGCTGCTCTCCAAGGCGTGAACCATGGCGCTGCTCCAGTGACGGCTTTTCAGCTTTAAAACACACAACACAGCCGAGGGGGAGAGGGTCCAGGCAGCAACCACACTCAGGAAATAAACTACACAACCATTTGAGCCATTAAGTCTTTTTCTTAAGCAAGAAATCAATATGTTGAAAATATCCTGTGTGTTTTCAAAGTTCCGTCTACATTTAACAGAACTGCTGGTAACACTGACAACAAATCTCCTACCTGAGAGCTTCAGCACAGAGCACATGTTCCCTCAGTGGCTGCAGAACGCTCCTCTTCTTCAAATGTGTTGTTGCTTCAGTCTGCACATCTGCAAGAGGGAGAAAATCGTACAACAATTACATTTTATACTTTTTATTAGTTGTGTTTACAGTCAGCAGCGACGCTGGAAAGTGGAGAACTGCAGGATGCCGATGAATAAAAAGTGAGGAGGATTTGGACGAACCTGAAGACTCTTCCTCTGCTCCTCAGCAGTGAACACCAGCCCACCTGAAGCATGGAAGGAAAAAGAATCAATCAATAAGTGACCAGAAGTTAGAGCTGTATCACCTTCATGTTGAACAAGGCTGCACACATTTGATGTATGAAATAAAAAAGTGGATATTTAAACTGATGACTTTTCTCTCATTTCATTCCCTTCACATTTACATTGTCGAGATACATTTTTAAACTTGCTGTTAAACTTCAGTAAGTATTTGTGACGACACATAAAATATTTTGACATTAATGGTGATTACTGACATTTCCATGCAATTACATTTAAAGGATTCAAGGAACTTTGTCATACCAACACACGTTTACACATGGGGAGGTACGAAATTATGCTCTCAGGTCCAGTTTTAAGCCAAGATCAATATCAAATAACAAATAAAATATAGAAAATAGAGGTCCTATATAAAATAAAATAGAAGTAGGTGTGTGGGTGTGTGTTTGTGTGTGTGTGCTCCACCAGAGTTCAGCAGTCTAACAGCTTCTGGAAATAAGCTGTTCCTCAGACTGGTGGTCTTGCTCCGGATGCTCTGCAGCCAACGCCAAACTTTGTGATATAAAAAAAACACATGACAAGTCAAAAACATACTGAAAAGACAAAACCTTCCAACAGTTCCACTCAAAGCAAGCTGCCATTAATGAGGAAAACACTGACTGAAGCCACTGTGGCATTAGTTATTGCTGAACACTGTTCCATGCTGTCATGTTGACCCATAGGAGCTGGGGATCGAACCCCCGACCTTCTGATTGAGGGACGACCCACTCTATTACTGAGCCACAGCCGTCCATGTGGTCGCACTGAGGAAGCGTGTCAAGCTGCTTTCTCAGACTCCACTGCTGCTACTCACTTCAAAATGCACAGGACGAAATGCACGGAAATGATTCATGGTGTTCTAGCACCATACTTTCTAAAAAAGTTGGTCGCAGATGTGGGCGAGCAGCGTTTCAGCCTCCTCCTCCTCCATGAGTCCACAGATGGAAGTGTTTCTAAGTACCTGGGGGTTGTGATGAGGTACTTTAGCGACACCAAACACACAATTGTCTCAACATTTCTGGGGCTTGTTGAGTTGGAGGGAGGAGATGCCAACCATTTATGAGAGCATCGACTGTGGGGAGAAACCCTTACACATAACCAAGGTGTGTGCCACATGGTGGCTCTCCATTGAACCAGCGGTTTCACACATTTTGGACCAGTGGGAGGTGCTTAAACTGCATTTCACATTCACCAAGTCCAGTGAACACTGCTACATGGCTGAGGTTTTATACTCCATGTACATCCATCCATCCAGCATCTATACTGCTTATCCATTAGGGTTGCGGGGGAGCTGGAGCCAATCCCAGCTGACTTCCGGCGAGAGGCGGGGTCACCCTGAAGTGGCCGCCAGCCAATCACAGGGCCACATACAGAGACAGACAGACAGACAGACAGCTTGCATGTCTTTTGGATTGTGGGAGGAAGCCAGAGTACCCAGAGAGAGAGAGAGAACTCACGCTAGCATGCAAAACTCCACACAGAAAGATTCCAGGTTCAAACCGGGATTCGAACCTATGTAATTTTTCACCACGACTGATGCGGGTGCAAAGTTTCATGAGTTTTCGTATATGTTTAGGCCGTCAAACTTGCAATTTATTTCGGATGCATTTCCTTACATTTCAATAGGCCCTAATGAGCCCGTTTGGAACATGATGGATGTCGATGAAGGGGTGCTTGAGTTGACTGGGGCTGAGGTCAATCTGGGGGTTCATCATCACACTAAAAACTGGCTGAACCACTGATGTAGGATTAAATGTCACATAAATCTCATCAAATGTAGCCTCTGTATTTATTCAAGTACACGAACGTATCAGAGAGGATTATGATATATGACATGTTTAATAAGACAACACGCTCCCTTCACGAAACCTGCACGCTGTGAGATGGACTGTTGGAACAGGTCATACATAGAAACAACCACACTCACAAAAAGTGCAGGTGCATAGAGTCTCATGGAACGACACTTAATCACCGTAATGGGTTTTCCACAAGAGATATCGTCAACATTCGGCTGGTGACTCCTGCTGACAGAAAGAAAACAGAGTGAGGCTGCTTTTGCTTATGCTAAACAAAAGAACACACGTAGATGTTGGCGTTTTAAGGCCTCTGCAATCATCAGCGCCAAACCACTGTGGTGTGCAAATGATTAACAATCTAAAATCAGAGGCAAGGAGCACAAATAAAATGTAGTTCAATTATGGATCACGTGGTACTGACATGGTACTAACAAAGAAATGAATAAAGCAGCAATGCAGGCACACCTGAGAGAGAGAGATTAAAAAATACAACAAAGAAGATAAAATTGTACCATTAAACTCCTAAAGGCAACACAGCTGAGTACCAATAAGGAGCGCACAGCCATCAGCGGCTAGGGAGAAGGAAAATGGATATTAAATGCTCACTAACCCAAAACATAATAAAAAATGTTAACACAAGAGAAGCCATTCAAGTTTGCATTGAAACCTTTACCTTACAGTCTATGGACCTCTCTGGAAAGTTTTGGCTTGGAACTATTTAACTTCAGAGATTAAAAACAGTGAAAACAGTTGGCAGTGAAGGTCTGTGGTTTGTTATTTTTCCAAGCGTTTCACTAAAATGACTGAACAATACACCGAAATGCTGCCGAGGATAATGTGGATAACAACACTATCTAGTGGTCCAGTGATGCAACTGTAGCAGTGGATGATCCACTGCATCTTCCATTCAGGCTATTTATTACAAAATGTGTCAGATTATCAAAACAAATGCTGGTGTTATTATATAATGATGTGAAAATGTTTTACATGATGTGTTGTGTTAATGTGTTCTTCTTATTGGAGGCGACGCTGTCATTTTTGGTTTATACACATCGTTTGGTTTTGGTCCACGTGGACTGACAAAGACATTGCAGGTTGAAATGTTGCTTTGATAATGAACATTACAAGAACCGGTGAAGGTCTAGGACTTTTGGGAAAAGGTGGTAAAGCCCGAATGAATCATGAATATTGTTTAGACGATGAGATTATGTTTTTTCTAAAGAAATTACGCTCCGTATTTAACATATGACGCGAGCCTCAGTTGAGAAAGTGCCTCTTCCAAGCCTTTAGTTTTGGTTATTAGAGTTGTTACAAATGTCAGTGGGATTTTGAATGAGGCTCTCTCTTACTTCTTCACTTAGGTTCTTCATTTCACATTGAATCTTTAACACTAACACGTGTCATGACCATACACATAAAATAGTATTATAAGCTGTAGTTTCTACCTATTACTGCACTACATGGTAAATGATGAACAACTTGACACCAGAAACTGAAAATGAGAATTTAATTGTACTCAATTTACAAAATACAAGAAATACATTTAAAACATTTTCCCTGGAGTTCAGCTTAAAACAAAAGAGCCTCCATAGAAATGATAGAAAAGGTTGGTTTTTACAGTTTTGTATTTATGAAATGTCTGTAATGGTTTCAGCTTTTATTTAGAAAGTTTTATCCAGGAGCTGCACAAAATGGAGCGTAGATGTTTTCGTGTATTTTTGTATCAGGAACAATTAAAAGACACTTTGAACACTGGAACTTCTCATAATTTTTGAGCTCGTCTCCCAGGCTTTGGCCAGCAACACTATAACCTCACTTTGATAAAACAAAATACTCAGAAAAAGAAACATGCTTCGCAAGACGCTTTGAGAAACTTTAAACTGAGACTTTTATCATCCTTACTTATAAAATTCTGCTGTAAATATCTCAGTTCCGTCCGTCACTTTGCAAAAAAAGTATTATTAAAAAGAAAACACTGGTATCAACAACCAAAAACTGATTTAAGGGAATAGTCTTGAAATTTAGCTATTTTTGATGTGAGTTAGATGAGAGGATAAACCCCCCCTCATGTCTGTGCGATAAATATGTAGCCTATTAGCTTAGGATAAAGAGAGAAACCTCTATCCTGTCCGAAGGTAACATCGACCTGCCAGCATCTCTAAAGCTCACAAATTAAACGAGAGTTTTAGACGTGCTAGTAGGTGGATGTTGTTACCTTTTGTCAGGCTACCTGTTTCCTGTTTCCAGTCTTTAAGATAAGCTAACAGGCAGCTGGCTCCAGTTATACATGTTTACGGCACACAAGAGCGGTTATCTCCTCCTCAAACCCTTCCTTTAACACAAACCCTGACTGTAGTGGTGGTAACTGTGTGTGTGTGTGTGTGTGTGTGTGTTAGTCTTCCCACGCAAAGTCGTATGGTTGGAAGTCGTCTCTCAGCTTTTTGCAGCTTTCCTCCTCCTCTTCTCTGCTCTGTTTACACTCCTTCCAGTCGGCTCGAGTCGGGATGTTCAGCAGCACCTCGCTGGCCAGAACCTCCCTAAACACACACACACACACACACACACACACACACACACACACACACACACACACACACACACACACACACACACACACACACACACACACACACACACACACACACACACACACACACACACACACACACACACACACACACACACACACACACACACACACACCAATCAGCTCTGTGTGACATTTGACTTTTGTGTGAAAATGGAGGGAATGTCTGACCTGTTTGGGAACCAATTTGATGACAGAAAATATCAAAACCATCAGGAGAGCACGACCCTGTTGTAATGTCAGCTAGAGGTAGGTACTTCTATTCTCTCTTGAGCCACTGTTTTTAATAAGCTATAAACTGACACCATTAAAAGCTGCTGAATCGGTTATTGGCAGATCTTGTTTGCAAAGCACACATGGATGTACAGACAACTATCGCTGGATTACTAAAATTATAAATAAAACATTTAGATGAAAATAGTAAAAATTATAAATAATAAAAATGAGATGATTCTCAGGTAAGGTCTGCAGTGTCTTATTTCTATGTTTTCTAAGCAGATGTGTTTGCCAAACCATGCCAAGGTCCCATATTGTGCAAAAAACCCTTTTCAACACAAACATGTCCCCAGTGTGACAAGAGAACGCTAAACTGTGTGATAAGACCTTCCTCTGTCATCTTTTATTAAATGTGTGTGAAAACACTGTTTAGATTTGGCTCCATTTATGATGTCATAATCTGTTGGACATGTGACCTCATCCAGCCCTTCAACAATAACTGTCTCCGCCCACTGAAATCGTCCTGAATCCACCTCACCAGCTCCCAGTAACACGATCAGACAGAAAAATAATGTGTGTTGAACATTAAACCATGCACAGCTAATCTAGTAGGACCTCCTAACACAAGTATGAACTTGAAAAAGGTGAAAGATGAGTGTTAAATGCAGACTTACCTCCCAAACTGCAGAGGAAAATGTTTCTGGATGCGGTAGAAGAGTTTCTCCTCCGAGTCCAACTCCACGTAGAAGTACGGAGTCCCTGGAGGAGCAATCTGAACACACACACACACACACACACACACACACACACACACACACACACACACACACACACACACACACACACACACACACACAGTGTAGGAGTTTAATCTCAAAGTTTAGAGGTGTGTGTGTGTGTGTGTGTGAGCTGTACATTTACACGCGCACCTGTTTGAGGTCGGTGTGTTGAGGAATCTCCATCAGTTCCATCTGTTGCTCCTGAGCCTGGACCATGAACGCCTCCTTGATGTCCTCTGTGGTGCAGCGGTCCAGCGGCACTGGGACGACCTGAACAACAACGGCGACGATACAAAGACCCAAAACTTCAAAGTCACGTGGACAAAATAATAGAAACACCTGCGTTTTGATGCAATATAATTATACAAACCACATCCTCCAAAACAACCATGAAGGTGAATCAACACATCACTACATTTAATTAGAACCTTCATGATGACCCCATTTATTTTCAAATCTAGGCTCTTTAAAGTTTAATTAGTGTTTTCTCTGTATAAAATCACCTTTGGCAATTAACCGGGCATATTTTTACTGTTAAAACATTTATTTTGAATATAGGATTAATTGCACGGCTGTTATGCTGAGTATATGTTAATTGAATACACACTCGGTTGCCAGTTAATTAGTCCATTTAATGTAGTTTAAATTAGTTTTAACACATCTAAATGGCCAGAAAACTAATCAGCAGCTATTCTGATAATCAGTCAGTTGACTTTATCTTGTGAAAATGCAGAAACAAACACTGGATCCTGCTTCTTTTCTAATCTATATTACTAAATTGAATTATTTTGGGTTTGGGCAAATGGTAAACTACAAAAATAATTGACAAATTCATCAAAAAATTGTTAGTTGCAGCCCTAAAAGAAGTCTTACTCATAAACTGGCAATGAGTGTATTTTTTAAATTAAAAGGTAAAGTTGCAAAGGAAAATTCATTTAACTGCATATTGTCCGTTACTGCCGAGCACCAATGATCCACTCTCGTGTTGGAGACTTCTTTAAACATTAATATCTCATTTTGGATTTCTTCTGCACAGCTGTTGTTACCCAGGAGCACCCTGACTGCTTTCCTACCTGTAGCTGCAGATGTTGGCTCCTGTAGTTCCTCTCAAACACCACGCAGCGCTCTCCTCTGCTCTTGTAGAAGCTCTTCAGGACCGACTTGTACTTCTCCATCTCCGTCACCACCTCTGAGCTCAGCTCCACCACAGACTGGTAGTGGCCGATGGGGAGGATCAGCATGTGGTGAGAAGTCAGGCCGCCTTTCGCCATAGCCAGGTAACACTGCAGACAAAATCCCTCCGGTAAGTGACTTCATGGATGTTTTTTAAGTACCCTCGCATATTAGTACACTAACATAGGTACTGGTGTCTGGGTGTGTAGTCATAAATATGTACTGTATAAACCTACATGTGTTCCTATGCTGATGACGAGGTGCTTCTCCACCTGAGGACTGGCCAGACAGAACCAGCAGGGACCAGAAGGCTGAGCTGCACACAATAAGAATATTAAAATAAACTTTATTCTGTTAGTTTGGACTCTACCACTGTGACAACAGATGTCGGTAATGTTTAGGTTGGACTCAGGCTGGACTCACGGTGCTTGCGGGGCTGTTTGGGCTGCCCCTGGTGATGCCCGCCTCTGTCGTGCTGCTGGTCTCGTCCACCGTCAGAGTATCTCTTGCTGCCGCGGCCCCGAGGACCCCCGCCCCGCTTACTGCTCAGGTCGAAGAAGAACTGATGGGCCGGCTCCTGAACACACATCAGAAAGGAGCTTTAGTTCCAAAACTTAACCCACGATTATCCTCTAAAGCGAAGTGATGTTGCACTATGGATGCGTTTCGTCGTGCTCCTTGTACCTCCTCGTCTGCGGCGCTGAAGCCTTTTGAGGCCTTTTGTTTGTCTGACTTGTCTTTCGTGGAGCACCTGTAGGGGTTTTCTGTCACGTCCTGTGGCTGCTTCACCAGCTCTAATGGATCCATAGTCTTCATGGGGATTATGTTGAAGGCGTACAGATACTGCAGCAGTCAGAGAGACGCACAGACAGACGACAACAGACGGATCAGGGTGATGATGGTATAAAGTCTGCATAGCTAGTTTGAATAAAACACGATGAGGCCATTGTTTACTCAAAGTCAGACACGTACTTTCTTCTTGGCGGGGTTGTTGACGGTTGCCAGGGCGATGAAGCGGCTGACATGCTGAGCATTTTCCTGGAGAATAACATGATTCCTGTGGACAGAAAACCCACATAGAGCCCCGTCAGTAGACAGTTTAACTTTTAGAAAGAACAGAGTGTGGAGCTCTGAGACATCGGTCAGCAGCACTGGGAGAAGCTTTGCGATGAATCCCAAACAATGTAAAAATCCTCCATTAGCAGTCCAAGTCCTGCTTCCTACCTGTATGGAAGTCTTTCATAGTGAGCGCCCTCTAGTGCGGCAAAGTGGTACCGTGGTTTCAGTCTGTCAGCAAGGTTGGCGACAGCGCCGCTTCCACAGAACTTCGTGTTCACTTCCTGCAACAGGGACACGCCAAAAAAACACAAGGGCAGAGAATTAAAGTTCATTCTTGACCTCACAAACAATCACACCACAAGATTGACTTCTGCTCTGGAGCTTTCTATTACACCACACTCGATTTTTGAGAGGACATGGGTGAAAGGTTCCTCAAGTTCTCAAAAGACATTTGTGCATCTAGGATTCCACAACAACTGCTGACGACGATTATACGATATGATCAGAAGCTCTGGAACAGCTACTTATATGGACATCAAGGTGGGATTGTTTTGTCAAATGAAAACGTTTTTTCCTCCTGTCTGATGTTTAAAGGACGCGAAACAAGTCAAACAGCAGCTGAAAAACAGTTCTCAGGCCGAGCTGCACCAACATTGTTTAATTGAATATAAAATGAAATGTTTTGTGAAACTTAAGAAAACAAAACATTTGAGATTAGCGATAGTGTAGGACAACCACTTTAACCCTTGATTAAGGTTTAAATGTTTTAAACAAGATCCAAGTGACTGTGCTGTTACTTAGAGTGGCAATACTTCATATATTTATAATACCTGCAGTGAGATTAAGCTCATTGTTTAGCTGTCCAGCTCACAACGTTACTGTTTTGGTTCATTCTCATAGAGTCATTTTCAGACGAAAACCTCTAAAACCCCACTGCACACCACCTGCTCAGCAGCAAACAGCACACAGAGACAGTTTGGGAGAAGCTGGTGAACACACTGGATCATTAAGCAGCTAGAGAGCCAGATGTTTCCCTCAGGAGTTGGTGGAGACCAAAAACAGAGTTAAAATAGAGGGAATGTTGGACTTACATTCATCAGGTTAACAGTGTCAGATTGAAAAGTGATGATGTTTTAATGTTGTCCTCAAAGCTTGTTTCTGCTGCCCCCATGTGGGCAAAACCATCCATTTATGAGTGACCACTTTCAGACAGTCACTTCTCTCACTAGTATTAGAAAAATATTGCTCCATCCAAATATATGTGGAATTATAAATCAGATTTAAAGAAAAAGCTAAAGTACGATATAAAACAGTTTTGGTACAACAAAGCTTTCTGATTAACTGTGATTAAATCCAGTTAAAAAGTGAATCCATGTTGAGTGAACCAAGTCTTTGTGTATCAGATGCAGCTACTGTATTGAAAGAAATTGTTCTTGTCCAAAACTATAATAATAATAGTGTTTACTAGTTTGAATTCCTGGTTACCGGGTTGTTTCCGTAGTGCCACACTCCCCGCGGCCACTGTGACGTCAGCAGGATGTCGACTCCCCTGAACTTGGAGCTGCTGGTCAGCGGAGCCACGAGGGCCGACAGATCTTTGGCGGTGAAGCAGTGAGCTGGAGCCGGTTCCTGCAGGGCCTCCCGACCGCTGACGTACGCTATCTGTAACCCCGACACGCCGGTGAACACGCCTCGTCGACCTAAAACACACATCAGGCCAACATGTTTGAAAAGGGAAGCTTGAATGTCCAAACCGAAGCGCCGGGCACACTCAGAGTCTCACCCAGATACGTGATGTTGTCAGCCAGCTCACAGCCATCGGCGCTGGGGAAGTTCTTCACTGTCTCCTGGCTTGCTGCTCCGAGGATGTACGTGTGGATGGGAGCTGAGGAGGCACAAAACACACAAGAGAGGGTTTAATAAACAACAGGAGCAGAAAACTGATTTCCTCATCAGCCAGCCAAAAGCATGACACAAACTGTCTGCACAGCTTTAGGTGTCTGATCTCCCACAGTGGTTCCTGGAGAAGTTTGCGTGTTGGAAACAGCTGGTCATCCAGATGTTCGTACCTTTCTTGGCTCCAGTTTTGTACTGCTGCCACTCTGCGTCGGCCTCTGGTGACGTCCCGAAAAACTCTCCAACACACAACAGCAGCTACGAGAAGACGTCAACACTCTAATGATCCACAAGTTAATGATTGGGACAGTTACTAACTATTACAACAGAATTAGGTGAGATAGTAAGTAGCATCTCTGGTGATTTGATCCCAATAGAAGCATTTCAGGAATAGATTAAGTTGCTGTGACTTAAAATTTCACACTGACTCACATCAAACTGTCCGGTCTTCTTCTGAATGGTCTGGACTCGATTGAACAGAGCGTTCAGTCTGCCTTCAACATCCCCACACGCCAGACTGCAAACACACGCTTTAATACTTTAATCTATGTCTTTCAACACATCATGGGACATATACAATAAGGAGCCAAAAAAAAAACCAAAAAAAAACGTAATATCCCTTTAAAAAAAACCAAAAAACAGCAAGACTCCCAAATAACTCATGATAAATTTCTGTTGGTTGACTTAAATTAAAATGCACTGGTGTATATTAAACAACATTTCAGTTCGGCAGACATTACATGACCAATACTGGGACGGATCCGGTGGTAACTCTCACATTACGTTGGTTTCAGTTTGATCATTCACACGATGAAAACTGGATTTCTCTGACAGTTCGTGTATTTTGGTGGAGTGCATGCATGCCGAAATGTTCAGCCCACATTACCGATATCAGTTAGGCTGTACTATAACGTGTAGGATAACTACAGGTGTGCCTGTGAGTAACACAACCTTCAATTATCTGAATTTTTAATGAAGTTCGGCGACGTTCGTCGCGTTTAGTATTAGATGTATTCAGACCGTGAAGCAAATGAAGCAACTTAACGTACTGCGTTTTACGGCGGCGCGAGTATTTTTATGAAACGCTCCTTTAACGAGCATATCATAAACTTTTAACCACCATGTTTTACAGGACATTGAAATCGACCACACATCACATCATGGCTGATAAAATAAACATTTACTGAGATGAAACGTAATTAAGGTCACATTTACAATATTTGTAGAGTTAAACTTACACTCTGACCGGCTGTTCTCCCATTTCTTGGACCTAAATTAAAGCTGCAGGTGTTGAATGTGAAATTTGGATTTTTGCAGCTTGAATCTTCCGTCCGTCGCGAATAATGGTCCGATCGAAATAACAGCGGAACCATTTCCGCCTCAACATATCACGCATCGTTTACATACAAAATATAGTTGCAGGACGTACATCAAAAAAGTCATTTAGTTAAGTTATTCAAATACCACTAAAAGTTTTGTAGTGTTTAATTTAGTGTCTCTATTTTACTTGAGTCACTTAGAAAAACAAACAAGTCAAGTTGTTACCCGGAAAGATATTAGAGCGGAGAAGATAGTTGCCAGGTTCGATTCTTACACGCAAATTTAATTGATTTGCATTCACTGACAAGCTCTCTACAAAGCTTTCAACTACATCCCTGTCTTCACCAACGATCTCGAGATTAGTTGAATAAGGATTGCTTCTCCTGCTTTAAGACAAGAATAGGTAAAATATTGAAACAAATAAAATGAATGAAAGAGCATTTTATATATTACCTGCGTTATTCAGAATCAACTAACTGGACAAAAGCTTCAGAAATTATTTTCATTTTCTTATTTTTTACAGAGAATACGTATTCTACAACCTTCCAGTTTACGGATAATAGTCTTATCTGGCAACCCAGCGGCCGTCGGACGGCCGATCCTCCATCCTGGCACTTACCTTCATCCTGGTAACTCACAAGTCCCCGGACCAAAAACAGGAAGTAAGTAGCCAAATCAAAAGTAAAATTCGCTTTCTGTTAGGTAGTCGGACGCGGGGAGAATCGCAAAGAAAGATCCGAGTGCGAATCTTCGACAATAAACCACCAAAACATCGTCAGACCGCCATAAGCTTCACCTTGTCATCTAACATGGCGCCGGAGATTTTTCGTCTTTCATTTAGCTGGGTAGCTTGTTGGATGCTAATGGTTAGCATCAGAGCATCACCAGATACTGTCTGCCTCCTGGAAACATCATTGAGCACATATGCTCTTGTGCATTTAAGATCACATGCTTTTATGTATTGTGTCAATAACGTTGGTGTAATCAAAGGTTTTTAGAAGTTTCTGTCACCTAAACTCTCTCATCCATTTCTGCGATGAATCCCAGTGTTTTCTGCACTGTTACAAATAGCAATGCATGGGACCCTTCCCCAAACTCAATTTAAAAATAGACAAATTCTGCATAGTCCTGTCGACTGTCGAAAAATAAATACACTCCCGATTTTATCATGAAGCAAAACCCTTTTACAGTGATCCAGCCTGCAATTTGGCGTGCATACTGTCCAACAAACACAACATATTTTAACAAAGTATGACCAATAAGACCGGCTGGTTTTGGTGGCTGCGACAACTTTCCGTTTCCAGTGGAGGGCGCGAGGGAGCAGTGTAAACTCAAAATACAGTTTTAGAATTTTTTCACTGAACTAACTTATGAATGGATCCTTCTTCTCACCTGAGTTTACTGACCCCAACTACAAAACAAATAGATAAAATGTACTGTAAGTACAGAGGAGTTGATTCCTGTGTTAGTACACAATTTGGCTTTAAATTGACATATTTTGAAGGGAGTTTGGTGTGAGTTTAATCAATTGCAACACCAACAGTTACCTTTGCCAAAACAATAATAAATAATCTTGATCAATATTATTATTTGTAAAATGGAATTAAAGTACACAGCACTAACATGTAGTTGAATAAATGTTCCATTTTAAGACCTGTGTCTTGGTTATTTATACAACTAACTAATCTATTTGTGTAATGTTGAGTTTATTTATAAGTTAACATTTTGGTCTGTTTTAAAACTAATTTTCAACAAAATTACACTCATCAGCCACTTTATTAGGTATACCTGTACACTCTAGATTCTACGTCCTGTAGATAATGAAAATAACTATTAGTTGCAGTACGTCTCAACGGACCATATCAGAACATGCTAGAACAACTGATTTTTCCACAGTAGAAACAGTACCCTGAACTGTACATTCAGCACAGTAGAGTGCTGCCCTGGTATTTATGACGTGTTATTACACAATCCTGTGGCCATGTTTTCACTCCTCACCAGGTGCATGATGAGTTCAACAGCAGAGGACGAGGACGCCGCAGAGTTAGAAACTGTCAAGTCCGTCACGCTCACTCAGGACTGCGATGGAAGCATCATACTGCACTGTCCTCACAACGGTGGGTCAGCACACACACACGCACACACGCACACACGCACACGCGCACACGCGCACACGCACGTACACAGTTTTTTCTGTCTCTTTGTTCCTGGTTTTCATTCTTTTTTGATCTTATCGACAAAGCAAATACTGCAACCTAACCATGGATTTAATTCAAATTGCAACAATTAACAAATTAATGTGTTGGTAGATAAACAGAAAATGAATATAATCAACTCTCTTTGTGGTCCAAATTTCTTAATTGTGAGAATTCACTCCTTTTTTCTTTATCAAGTGAGATCATGAACTGAATATTCTTTGGGTTTTGGGACTGTTAATTGGACTGAAAAAGCATTTTAAGAACAAAGCAAAATGCAACTTTGAGTCATTTTTTTTCTATTTTTCATTGAGTTTTTCAATATTTTCTGACATTTTAGAAACCAAACGAGTGAATCGATGAATTGTGAAAAGCAGTTAGCTTCGTGTAAACAAGTCTACGAAGGCATGGTCCTCTGATTGTACAGAAAATGTGTTCATTGTGTGTGTCCATGGGTGCAGATGAGGACTCGGAGCCCCTTCCCAAGAAACTGCGTGTCTCTACTGAAGAACAGGACGACTCGGACACACCTCAGTACTCTGTGGTCACCTTACCGAGTGAGACACACACATTTTTCATTTGAATCGTTGACATTATGTCTAACCCTGACATCTACCCTAACTTCAATTAGATGCTTCCCCTGGGAGAAGTGGGGACCGGGCAGAATGTCCTCACTTTTCAAAATGTCCTCACTCGGAAGGAAAACTCCTCACAATGATGAAAGTTGCGCCTGTTTAAGTTATGTGATGTTTAGCTGGATAAAAGGACATGTCTGAAATACACACTCAAACTCAAGTCTTTTTGCTAGAATAAAGGTTTATTTTCAGCTTGTTCTTGGGACAAAATATCTAATTTCAAGCTTCAGTCTGTGGTTTCTGTCACCGTCTGTTAGAAACAACAGTGCTTCAGTTTCTTGATTATAAAAAATGCCTACAAATGAATAAGGCTTTTGTTGTAACATTTGCTCCTTTTTCTGTTCCTTCTGCTCAGTGTCAGAGAACGATGAGGGCTTTGAGGTGACCATGACGGCCACAGCAGACGGTGATCTCTCGGAGGACGGTGTCGCTCAGATTCAGGTATTGATAAAGCCTCTCCTTTTTCATCTCTTTTCTGCTGCTTCTACCACTTTTTAAAAAAAAATTCCTGCATCCTAAATGAACCATCCCTTACTTAGGGTTAGGGTTAGTCAAAAAGTAAAATAAAAAAAATTGTTTCTGCTGTCAAATTGACATCAAAAGACGTGAGCAGGTCTTAGTGACCCAGGAGTCCTTTGGCCCTCTAACTTCTCTGCAATTTAGGAGTTGCTTTTAGAGTTCAAATGCTCTGTGAATTACTTTCAGAACAAATACCAACACAGCCTTAAACTTGGCCTGTTAGGAGCTACTTTTAGCCTCAGGATGTTTTGTGAGTGCGGCACCAGACGTCCACCTACCTCTAATCTGTGATGTAGCGAGACACAGCAAGCCTCATTCAAAAGTGGGCAAAATTAATCTGGATCAGTGAATAAATTCTTGACATGATAATTTGATTATAAAAATTGTTGTTGATTGATTTTTAAAGTAATGATTAATGGGCTAATTGTTTCTAGACCGTTGCAGCTAATACACCTTTGTCCCAGATGTTTCACAAAGCTTTGGTTTTGACGAATGTGTGGTCTGAAAAATGCTTTTGTTTGCGTAGATTCTCCATGAGGACGAGGACTCTCTCTCTCCCAATCAGAAGGCAGAGGTGTCGCCTGTCAGTCAGGCGTGGTTCACCACGAAAGAAGACAAAGACACACTTGCTAATAAAGGTACACACAAGGGCATCAGTGTCGGGGGTAATATTAGATTTTTCCCCCTAAAACATACCGTGGAAGAGTGTGTTTGTACACACATACATATATATGTATATATATATATATATATATGTATATATATATATATATATATATATATATATATATATATATATATGCCAAACTTTTTCACCCAGTGGCTCATTTAGCTGTGTATAGAACCACTGAGTCATGCAGTATGAATTTATCTCAAGTATGAATGACAGATGTCCTTTCTTCCATTTAAGGTCATAAGTGGAAACAGGGCATGTGGTCTAAAGAGGAGATAGACATTCTGATGAGCAACATCGATCGATATGTAAAGGTACATCGTCCTCATTGCGTCTGAAGGTGTCGAGTTTGGTTCTGTACGTGTTATCCATGTTTTTTAAGAACCGCTTGTGCGTGTGTTTCAGGGCCGAGGCATCGAGGATCCAGCAGAGATCATTTTTGAGATGTCCAAAGAGGAGAGGAAGGACTTCTACCGCTCTGTGGCCTTGGGGTTAAACAGGCCGCTGTTCGCCGTTTACAGACGAGTTCTACGGATGTACGACAACCGCAACCATGTCGGCAAGTGAGTTCATGAGGGGAAAAAATACGACAGAAAACACATCACAACTTGATTGTTTTCTCAGCTTGAATGGTAATCTGGTTTTTGTTGTCCTTAAGGTACACTCCTGATGAGATAGAGAAGCTAAAAACGTGAGTGCGCCTCTTCTTTCAACATAAAAAAAAAATAAATCACATGTCAGTTTTTTTAGTTTAGACTAATGTGTTGTTTATATGTGGTGTTTGTGTTCAGGTTGAGGGAGAAGCATGGGAACGACTGGGCGACGATCGGAGCAGCTCTGGGTCGCAGCGCCTCTTCTGTCAAAGACCGCTGCCGACTGATGAAGGACACATGCAACACCGGTACAGACAAGCAAGCATCTGAAAGCTTGCATAAACTTATGATATTTCTAAATAGTGAATTTTGTTAGAAAATACTTGCTTTGGAAGTTTTTCTATTAAACTCATGTCAGACTGATTTTGGTGTTTGAATCTTCAGTTAAAGCCTTGAGTTTTTGTATAATTTAAAAAATCTCTTGTTTGTCTTCGTTTTTTAAAACAGGTAAATGGAGCGAGGAGGAGGAGAGGCGTCTCGCTGAGGTCGTATATGAGATGGCGGGCGTGACGCCAGGGTCGGCGGTCACAGGAGGAGTTTCCTGGGCGACAGTCGCCGATCAGGTTCGCACGCGCTCAGAGAAACAGTGCCGGTCGAAATGGTTGAACTACCTGAACTGGAAACACAGCGGAGGAACAGAGTGGATGAAGGAGGACGACCTCAACCTCATACGCAGGTGCAGAATTGAGAGTGTGTGTGTGTGTGTGTGAGGATAAATCCACATTATAAACGATACAAATCTGTAAAGTTAATGTGTTTCAGGATAGCGGAGCTGGAGGTGGAGGATGAGAATGAAATCAAGTGGGAGGATCTTGCAGGCGGATGGAGCAGCGTCCGATCGCCTCAGTGGCTGCGATCCAAGTGGTGGAGCATCAAGAGACAAGTGGCCAATCACAAGGAGATCCCCTTCAGCGGTACACACACGCACACACACACTCTAAACCACATAAAACATGTTGACACTCACACGTGTGTATGTGTGTGTCCTCAGTCCTCTTAAAGGGTCTCCAGGAGCTGATGGCATCCTCACAGACAGTATCCGGACCAGGAAGTCCCTCCTCCTCCTCGCTCCAAATCCGACTCACCCGATTGGAGGAGAGCAGTGGCAACCCTGCCCCCAACTCTGTGGCGGCGCTGCAGATACCCGTGCAGATCCCGCTGCAGATCACTCACCTAGGTGAGCTGCACTATAGCACTTGTGTGTTCTGTTAGGTAGATTTAATGGTAATATGTAGTATAAGACTTCTATGCCAGTATAGATTCCCTCTACACTGCAGAAGTTCTTTGTATATTTGCAACTCTGGCTGTTTTATGTTGTCCTGTATGTCACTGATACCTGACAGTGGATCCCTTTGTGTTTCTCTGTAAGCTTCAGATTCTTCAGCAGCAGCCAGCGACAGTGAAACCATCACTCTGAACACAGGAGCCCTGCAGGCCTTCGAAATCCTGCCTGTAAGCACAACACAGTTTTTTCAAAGCCAGTACAATTATACAGCATGAATATAATCTGATATGTTTAACCTGCCGTTTACTCGAATTTTGCGTCAGTATTCAGTGTGAATTTGACAAGACATTCTCAGTATGCATAGTTTCTAGACGCCTCTGCCTTAGTGATTACTGATTCTTCAGTGGGCTGTCAATCAGACAGATAAGAGGACTTCTGAACCATTTAGACGAGGTGCTTTGAACATCCCCTCAAATCTGATTACATGGTCGTTTGTATTTATCTACAAGATAAGCCAGAGCTTTATTTATCCAGAGGGAAACTGTTGTGCAGCAGTTAGAAATGTCCAGAATCCAAATATACACAATGCCAAAAATCTGAATAATGTTAACGTTAAGGATCATAGGTACAGTATGTATGAAAAGTGGTAGATAGCAATGCTTGTATATCAATTCTTAAGTACAGATTTATTGATTATGTCCATGATATTTCACGTTCTGTCACTTCAGAAAGCCATAATGATTGTAATCCAGAGACAGTAATCCAGTAAGTGAGGCTGAAGCTCAGGAAGTGTTTAGAGCAACTATGAAATAAATCCAAAACACAGTTAATGTCAGTAGTGTCCAGTTAATCTTTTTAGCCCTTATTAAAGTTTGACTATTGCTCTAGAAAGACGTTGGAGTTTTTTTTTTTTTTTTCCCACGTATCCATCTTCCTCCTCCTGTTGTCTACTGATACACACCAAAATTATGCCGCCTCTTCTTATTCTTTCCCTTTTCTTTCATTTCAGTCCTTCCACCTACAGCCCACCGGCACCCCGGGGACCTACTACCTCCAGACAACGTCCAATCAGGGCCTGCCGCTCAGCCTCTCCAGCAGCCAGGGCCTTCCGCTTAGCTTAACTAATAACAGCACGGTTACCCTGACGACAGGCTCTTCCCCATCATCCCACGAGCACATCATCCTTCACAGCCTGTCGGTGAGTTTGATTAAGTCATTGCGGTATTTTCAGTCCCGCCTTGTTTAGATTGTGGTAATATCTTTGTGCCGCCCCTCCCTCACAGACGGACGGCCTCTGCTCCAGCGATGGCGTCATCATCCAGACAGTGACCTCTGACTCCGCCTCCTCAGACCCGCTCAGCCAATCACAACTGGTTGTGGAGACAGAGGGGCGGATCCAGGACGACCGCCTTGACACCACAAGTCTCCTGGACGGTTCAGAGAATGTTGTCACGGAAACACAGGAGCCAATGACAGACAGCTTCAATGACAAGGTATTAACATGAACCTTGAGTTGGGATGTCCAGTCTATTATCTACATGTTCCTACGAACTACATTATATACATGCTTTTAATTTGAAAAGTTCGCAATTCACAGCCTTCTTTTACTTTTTAATAATAAACTACAAACTCAATTATTGTAACTCCTTGTTAGTGAGAAAGTTGATAATTCTGTCATGTGTGTAAATGGAGTGGACAGTTGTAGAATTATACATCGACATTAACAAAAAAAAACAGATTATTCCATCCCTTGTAATATTCAGCTTTAGTTTGCTCCAAAAGAACAAATCACTCAAACCCTACAAACAACCTCTGACAGATCAAATGTATAATCATAATCAGAGTAGAGTTCGATGTGTTTGTGTGTGTCAGGAGCTGAGTTCCCCCTCTGTTGAGGGTCCCGTGGTGCATTCAGGGATAACACCTGGCAGCGCCGTGCTGATTGTGTCTCCTCCCAACATCAGCAGCACACTGACAGGTAACACACACATACACACACTCACACACACACAATGCTGAACTCTGATGTGAAATTAGTGTGACGATCGGACTCTGCAGCTCCCCCTCAGCTGTATGGAGCTTTAGATTTAGCTCATTCTTTAGCTGCCCTGCCCACAACTTTACTGTTTCGGTTTACTCTCAACGCTCCAAAAACTCTCAGACACTGTCGGAGATTAGCCGCTGAATATAATCGACCGTTCAGCAGCTCAAGAGCCAAATAATTCCCTTAGGAAATGGTGGAGGCCAAAAACAGAGCTAAAAGAGTGAATATTGGACACAACACAACTCAAAACAAGGATTATGTTTCTCTGTAAGTGCTGGATGTGAAAATAGGCAACTGTTTACCAATAACCTGTGTTCACATCGTTCTCAGATCCGATCCTAGAGAACCAGGAAGGCTCCGACTGAGCTGGACGTTCATCATGGTGTGATGATTAAAGGATGGACTAAAGGAGGAGGCTGCCCTCTGCCTCTTTCTTCCTCTGAGGTGACCCTGGTGAAGACTAAGCTTCTGTGCCGGACAATTCCACCACCAACAAAGGTGCTCAGACTCCTCCCCTGTTTCAAACCAGGAGTGGGACCAAGCTTAAGACAGACTTGCGTTGTTGTAAATGAAACTAGAACTGTTGAATCCGTCTGAAGCAACATATGTGTTAAGCTTCATACCGAACCCCTGGAACAAATGTGAGTGCAGCGCTGCATGTGCCCGGCCATCAACAGACAGCCTGCTGTGCCAAAGAAACTGTAAAGGCTGTGATGGACATGAACTGACCTTCGCCCCTTTTTTTAAAAAGAAAGACTCCATGTTCATATGCACATGTTATTATATAACCATGAAGAGAACATCCCTAGTGGATATCCCTTTTGTCGTGCATTGTGTGATTATAAAAATAAACTATTTCAATTGGTTTTTCTTTTTCTTTTAAGGTAAATGCTATTTGCACCCAGGTGTAAGTAGCAACCAAAACTATTTGCACCAAAAATATTGTAATATTATCGCCCAGGTGTATTGTATAACGGAAAGAGTAACTTTTGTGTTTAAGGTAGCTTGCCTTTTATGTTTGACTCGATAATAATATACTACTAATTTAACCCAAAAGAATTTCTTTCTGAATTGTAATCAGCCATGTTTTGGTGCCTAAACCAAACCAAACTGCAGAACCAAACTGGAGACAGTACAAGAAAACTGAAAACTTCATATCAGTGTCACAGCTGCCCTCACATGGGACCCACATCCTGGCCTTCTGGGTGAAAGGCTAGTCCCCAAACCAATCTGCCACCACAGCTACATCTGTTCGGGGAATAGAAAATAATAGATTAGAATAGATTCCATTCTATTAAATGATGACGAGGTTGCATTATAGCTTTTTTTTTTCTCTTGCCTCTTCCTCTCCTGTCTCTTCTCCACCAGACATTTTGTTCTAAACTACTAAAACTTACAACACAACATCAGCATAAAACAAACTGTGAGCTTTCTGTTTTAACTTGAGAAAAAGTGGAGCTCAGTTTGTACTGTAGATGTTACGATTCAACACAGAAATAAAGGAGGCAGAAGAGACACCAGAAGAAAACAAACCTACAAACAGTCCATTGAATTTGTTGTAGTTCTTCAGTAACAACACCAAGAGGCAGTGTTGCTGTTTATTTATCATTTATTTCTAGCAATGTATAATTAACAAGCTGTTTAAAAAGTACTATTTTCAAGATTTACGGAGGTAAAAGTAATGCTCATCAAATTTAAATACGCAGTTGACTGTAAATATCTGTTGCTTTCTGTATTAATAATTCTTAACTTCAAAGTAGTAAAAACAGAAATAGATGTAAAAGTACAAATTCTTACCAAACTGCATCAGGAAGGTGTTGGTGACGTATCTTCACATTTGTCTGCATCAGGTGGAAGTTCTGTAGAAAAACCTAAGAGTAAATCAGTGTTAGTATGTGTTATTTAAGTTTCATTACCAGTTCAGGGCAGGAAAAACCCACTTGTGCTCAGTTTTAGTTGAGACAAACATTTCTTTCCGCAGCAGCTCTAAGAGATGTAAATTCGACACAGAGAAATGATAATTGTGATGGTAAACAAAGAAATATTCATCAATAATGTATTTTCCTTATGCAGCAGCCTATTACCACTCATGAATTTAAATCCAGTGTTTAGCAAAGCTGCCTGTCTCTAAGGGGTTGTGTGAGCAGATATCCTAGAATGATCAGTTTCTTTGAATCATGAACAGGAGGCTCCTATCTGAGTAAAACTCTGTGGATATTGTGTGTCCTTGCCTCGGGCTGCCTTAAGTGTATCAGTGTGTTCCTTAGTTAAACACAGTTTTCTGGTGTGAAACATCCAGATAGGGTGTAATCTAAAGGATGGACAATCCAGGCAGCTCGCTGACACTGAAATCATCATATTTCAAAGTGAAGCAGGTCCTAACTACACAAGTCAAATATGTAACCTACATGTCTTGACATAAAGGAATAGTTAAGCATTTTGGGATGCTGAGAGTCAGATGAGAGGATTGAAAGTTCTCCCATATGTTGTTCGTTAAGTATCAAGCAAGAGCCAGCTGGCAATTAGCTTAGCGTAGCATAAGAAGAAATAGAATGTGCAACCGCAAAATGCGTGTGGATAAACCAGGCAAGATGAATTGTGTTAATTGGTGAACTTCAGAGTTTTTGGAAAACGGAACATTTTCCAAAGCCAGACAAGCGGTTTCACCCTGCGTCCAGTCTTAATGCTAAGCTAAGCTAATTGCCTCCTGGCTCTAGCTTTGTATTTAACGCACAGACAAGCATGGCATTGATCTTCTCGGCCAACACTCAACAAGAAAGTGGATAAATCAAAGTATTCCTCTCATTTTAAAACTAAATTCTAATAAACCTTGAAGTTCAGGGAGTTTAAGCAGTTGAGAAAAGGTAAAAACTAGTCTAGCAACATAAAGTCAAAGATCATGTGTTAAGTCATCGTCGGGTGCTTCTGGACTTCACATCGTAACTGTGACACATTGACAAAGATACAAAAACAATTGAAGAAGACTCTCCATTTGTATAAACATCTTTTATTGGATATTTGGACTTCTGGTGTTTCTACCCACTCCACTTCCTCAGAAGAATCACAGATTTGGGCCTCAGCCCAGTCCAGACCAGTTCCTGGTGTCTGGTAGCGCTGTTCTGTCTCAATAATCTACACATGGTCCAGTCCATCCAAAATCACTTGTTTCCTACAATGATGTTACAAGAATAAACAATGGGAAAGTTGTATTTGATGTACAAACTGTTATACAATGGTATAAACACATTTTGATGTTGGTAAAAACATCAGTACCACTGGGCAATTTTCTGTATAACATTCAAAACCTCTCAAAGCTGTTGTTTACTTGTGCCTCATATAGCAATATTTTTAAAATATGCTTTAGGTTTACATCATTAAAACACACAGATCCGTAGCGGACGAAATAAATCTACTTACAATGAAGGGCTCAGTCCCCTGTGCTGATCTCATCCAGTCATTACACATTCACTTTCCTGTACCCTTGTGCTTCAAGAAAACACTGAATTAAATATCACATACGCAGGTCACATCCATGTAATATATCTAATCTGTTCTGGAGCATTGGGGAACACATATATAACATCACTGTGTTAGTTAAACCAACACTTCAAAGGCGCTCAAATGTTACTATTCAGTATGATTTAGGGTAGAATATGGACAGAAAACATATTTCATAAATACATTTCAACTTTTCAGAACTACAGCAAAAAAAAAAAGTGGTCCTTTGTGAATAAACCCACTGAGTTACAGAAGCTGGTATAACAGAGGTTAGCTGGGAGAGAGGCTTGGCCCTCGGACTGGGTTGAGCCAGATAGTCATGAGTCCATGACCAGTCCTAATCCAAGTCCTTCTTAAATTCTTAGCAACACTCATTTTAAACGATTGATTTACTAAATTGGGTTGCACCATTAAAACTTAAAGAATGTATTAACTAGTAAAGATGGTGACTAGGATACATCAACGGCCTTGTGCAGGAAGTCGCTGCAATTTTACAAGTTAGCATAAGTTCTGAAAACTACAGTTTTGAGGCACAAACTATATATCTTTTGTAAATGAATGCATTTGTTTCATTTATGTCTGCATATATGGAAAAATATGCGTTTCAGACAGTCAGACAGACAATGTTTTTAGCAAATTTACATCATTATTAAACAGTATTTATCAGGTTTCAGATAAGTCAGCTGCTCCTATTACTTCTTTTAATCACTGTAAACTGATCGTTTATTAGCAAGATAATGTTAGCTTTGTCAGTTAGCTACATAGTTTACACCTGCAGTTAGTGGATGCAAATATTTAGCAACAACTAATCTCTATGCAAGAACCAGTTTGCATGGTGCAACCCAATTCAACTTAGCGATGCTTAAAACTCCACTTACGTTAGATCTAGGCATAGTTTGAACAGTTGTTGAAAACGGGTTCTGCCTTTTATACTTTATACATAACTGACACTGAAGTGAAACAGTGGTTTCCCACAAGATACAGCTTAAATCCAGTAGATGTGGACTTTCCAAATTGTCACACGCTTGGGAATTTCATTCCAGAACATGGTTGTAAATAGCTACGATACGACGACCCAAATTAGTTTAAGTACAAGCTTTTGACAGTACCAACTTTGCCCTCTCCAAACATCTCCTGTTTTCCATTGTGATCTACCACTTGAACCATGAACATGCAGTTAACCTACTATAAACGTGTATGTACCTCTAGACACCTTTTTTGGCTTTTACTTCCAAATCTTCTTTCAGTTTTACTCTTTAAGGCACTCGCTGGTGGCAAAAACAAGGCATAAAGAAGCTAGTGTTACCGGAGGAATAGTGATAGACATTATTAAGAGATAAATGCCATAAAATATGTTGAATTATGAATCATGTCTCATATTTTACAATTTAACCTATATTTGTAAGTGAGAGTAGATTGAGTTCAGCAAAACAATGTTGATTTTTTTCAAAAGGATTTAAGGATTGGAACCCAAAAAGTAAATGTGGCAGTTTGCTTTGAAAAGCTGGTGAAATTTTGATATCTGTACATCAGAACCGGCACTGACAACAACCTCCAAAAAAGTTTCACATTACAACAGTTTTTTTTGGTTTTTTTTATAAAAGTACCACCAGATTATGTCATTCACAATTGCTTGTTATTTCTACACTCATCAAACATACAACTCAAATGACGGTCCAAGCCTTGGAAATTACACACACTACAACACATAGTTTCTTGAAGTTATTTGGCACCAAAGTGGCTTTCTTAAACAAATTTCTGAGAGAGAAATGCCCACAGGAAAAGCTTTTGAGAAATAAAAAAAAAAATGATAGGATGTGTTTGTTTCAGTCTTTGTATCTGGAGGTCATGTGGTGCCAAATTCTGGTCAGAACCTTGCAGTGTGTCCATCCACAGGAAATTGAGACGAGTGAGAACAAAGATACAGCACCAGCCATATAAGGTCATATTGCTTCAGAATTTAAAGATGCAGTTTGTAAGACTCGAAACCATAAATCCAACAACCAAAACAAAAAACAAAGCAACTTCGGTACCAGGGAAAAAAAACCTTCTTTCCCAGGAGGCGAGAAGGTTCATCAACTAATTTACAAACTGCATATTTAATCTTTGATATCAACTCTTCTACATAAAGCACGTTGTCTGGGCTCAGAAGGCAAAGAATAATGTAGATATATGATGATTCAGTGGTGACAATGATTAATACTATAGCATAGGACAAGATAAATGAGTTATCTAATTTATACTTCAGTGGTGTAACGGCACTTAAATCCAAAGACTGTTGCAGATCTTCTTGGTCCATAATGCACTCATTTCTAGAGTGGTTGGTAATATAAATGATGTTATGGTTTATTTTCTCCCATATTTTTCTAATTAACAGTTGACATAAACATTTTCCCTCCCTATGCTTTACGGATTTTTTAAATAAATAATTCTTGGAAATATTGACTCCTTAAGTTTTAGAAAGACACTAATGACAATGATGCAGTTTAACAAATTGGAGGGTTTCTGCAGGTTTCAGCGAGCCAGAAGCAAAACTAAACCAGCCGATTTCTGATTAAACAAACTCCTGAATTGGCAGAAAAAGGAAGAGGCAACCATCAGTAGGCACATGCATATCCATTGAGCCTTTGCAGGTGCTGCGTAACAATTATTTGCACAAAAATACGAAAAATTTATTTATTTTTGTTCATGTCTAAGCAGAATGAAAGATTACTGTGTATATATAAGTTTTATTTAAATTTCTTTGTTCGATTTGTTTTTATGCATTTTTAAATTTTTCCATAGATAAAAAGGGCAATTAATTGTAAGAGACATCCATATTTTTGGTTGTATGTTTTAAATATATGTACCTTAGACTCTGCAGAAAGCAGTACTAATACTGACTGCATTACCCTAGTGAAATCAAGTAAACTTACTTAAAAGTATCTAGTAGTCTAGTTGCATTGGATGCATATTTTTTTGTCACCTTGTAGCTCTAAGAACACTGGAAATGGACAAATGGGCCTGTCATAAGTAGATTTAATACATTTGAACACATTATCACCTTAACTTCAGATTTATTTTAAGCCTTTTTGAAGGATATCCTGTCTTCAGAAGACATTTAAGTCATTTCCTTTTATGTCTGTAGTTAAAGAGAAATACAAAGAAAATGCTGAATCATATATGAAGGGAGTATTGCAAAAGAAGTGGAATTATGCAGATTATAAAAACAAAAATAAATTGCACTTAACAATACAAGAGTTTGGCTGTTTAGACCACATGATTAGGCAGTCATGATTTTTCACAGAAAGTAAAAACAAGCTGATCTTCAGCAACAGAGCGGCAAAGGTGTTGATATCTCTTCAACACACAATTACGCACAGAATATGACATTATGGACCAACCGGATTAACACTTTACAAAAGAAAATCAGTCCATTAAAGGATAAATTTCATGTTGTATATGGAAATGCAAAGCCTCTGCTTAAAGCCTGCATACAAAGAGTGAAAGTGAAATTATTCAACTGTGATCTGAGACACCAGCAAAATGTCATCAGCATAGAAACACATACTGCAGATAATCTGATAGGAAAAACATTTGGCCGTGATATACTGTATGTTGCCATTTGATTTTTGGACTCGACTCATCGTACCCTGAATTCACTCTCTTCAGTTGTGCCATCATAACCAAGACCTCTGACTGGCAAGTGGCGCGTACCGTAGTTGGTTTTCATTGGTCACATTTTTTTATTTGAGCTTGTTCAATGGTAAAATTTCATCCAAGCATTTTCATGCTTTAGGATGAAAACCATACTATGTTGCTGACAAGAAAACAGATTTCCTGGTTAGCATTTGGTGTGCAGACAGAAACTGACCTCTAATCAGACAAATTCACCCCAAATCCACAGTTGACCACGTCCACATTGAGTTTGTCGTCATAAAATAAGGAAAAAGTGGTCACAAAGCATCCTGGAGCAGCTGTACTTCCGATCCAAACTTGCAAACAAAAGGGCTGAGTAGCAAAAGGAAAATATTTGGTAATGTGTCATTATTTCACTTATCTTCTTCAATTACCCAAAAACTGTCATTCATTGTGCGGCACTTTTTCCTTCAGTCCTTATATGGTAAAATCAAAAATTGTGGCGTAGCAAAACCAAACACAGAAACAGCTAGGTCTGAGGATTACACAAACCGAATGCCCTAGCTATGATTAAAAAATAACCCTTTGATTTCACAGAGCTCCCATCTGCAGTCACATTACAGTCGCCATTTTGCATCCCTCCTTGGTATTTGTTTCGCGATGCCAAGCTGAAATAAACCATACAACTGTAGTAGATATCAGCACTTCAGTTACCACCACTCTGGGTATATTTTAACACTTCATTTGTCCAAAATCCATTCCTCACCCCTCCTTTAGTCCCATAACGCTTCCCCCTTCAGTCCTTGTGTGGTCAACGGCTTCCTGTGGCTCCACTAGCCCCACCCACTTCAGTCCTTACATGGTCAAACATTCGATAGAGTCCGCGAGCTCATCCTCTTGAGTTCTTAAATGGAAAACAACATCCGTGTTTTTGTAACCGTTAGCTCCTCCCTCTGACCCCTCCAAGAGGTCAGAGGTCAAAGGTCAGTGACCTTATTCTCCAGGGCGGCTGCGATCTGTTGGAGGCGGAGGGTGAGCTGTTTATTCTGGGCTGCTGGGTCCTCGTCCAGCGACTGGATGATCTGAACAAGACCACAACGCAAAATTTAAAATTTCCAGATTTTTTTTTTTTAAGAAGTTTGACTGACAACCAACATTCAATAGTTTTATGGTAATATTTTTATGCCAGTAAATGTAGTATTTACTGTTTTCCTGTAAAGTTTATCTGTTGTTGCATCCTCTGAGCAACTACACCCAAGCTGTAAATCTTGCTTGTGCTGACATCTAGTGGTTGCTACATGCTACAAGCATTTTTGGTGACAACAGACCTACAGCTTTCAGTTCTTTTCCCCCATGGAAAATTTAATGTGGGGTTGCTTTTCAAAGTATAATCTCAAAACTTGGATCTTATTTTCATAATTTAGGCAAGAAAATTGAGCAGCCTGGCTGCTTGTGTTTGTTGCTCCGTTGGACTTTGTTTTATGTTGAGGTTGAAACTGAAAGACATTTCTCACCACATCGTAGTACTTGCTGGCGTACTGGTACAACTGATGTAAGGCCACCTGGGTGTTCAGCTTGTCTGTGTGTTCCTGCAAAGTGAAGACAAAGGTTACATATTGCAACAGTGAACACCAGCTCTGTTTCCATTCAAATGTCAAGCAGATTTTACATGATGTTTGTAATATTAATAGTCCACACATATGTCAAGCTTATCATGTATATATTCATCTGCATTATTGCTGCACAGTGGTGCAGTGCAGCAATAAGGACAATACTTTATATCCACAACACCGATGACAAATCTTTGTTAACATTTACAGTAGTCTAAGTGAGAAAAAATTTGGTATGTTTCATGTTTTTGACTGATGGTATGGGTTTAATTTTTGCAGTGTTTCTCAACTGAATAAGACACAAGTCTAAAGTCTAAAGACTGAATAAGGTTAGCAATATGAGGTTCAAAGTTTAAGTGTAAGTCAGAAAGAATACTGACATTCTCAAGGGTGGTCTTGATGTTGCTGGCAAGGAGCCAAATATAAAGACCGACCTCCTTAGTAAAATTATCAGGGCTTCAGTTTTATAAGAATTGAGAGGAAGGAAATGTTGAGACATCTAATTTGTAACAGAAGCTGCGCAGTCATGAAGGGTAGTAAGGTTACTGAGGTTATTAGATTTAACTGAAAAGTAAAGCTGTGTGTCATCGACACAACAATGGTAAGAGATATCACTGGATGAATTCAGCAGATAGCCCAGAGGTACCGTATATAATGAAAACAAAATAGATCCAGGGTTTGATCCTTGTGGGATCCCACATACAAAAGGAGCAAAAGAATATGAATAATTGTTAACATGAACATTGACATGTCTGTTGTACATGTTATGAGAAAACCATTTTAGAGCAGCATCAGAGACCCAGTTCAGAAGAAAAGGCATGATTAATGGTGTCAAAGGCAGCAGATGACTCAAGTAAAACTAAGATTGAAAATCAAAATGGAAAATGTATCTTTATCTGCACACACAAGAATGTAATTTGTTACTTTGGGCAGTGCTGTTTCAGTGCTATGTTTTTGATGGAAGTCAGATTGTGTCCTTTTTGTCCAGTTGAAGAAGCTGATGAACTTTTCTAGGGAGAGTTTTTTTGAGGAGAGGAAGACAGTGGCTGACTTACAGTCAGGTATGCAACCAAAGAAGAGAGACTGATTGACAATAGAAAGGAGACGGGGTAATGACTGGCAGGACCTCTTTAAAAAATTTAGTAGGAATTCTATCAGCAGGTCAGGTTGATGGGTGCATACGAGAAACTATATCTGAGATCTTGCATGAAAATTGGGTTGAACTCATACAGCCGAACAGGCCAGGTGGCTTGATCTGAGAGATAAAGACCAAGGTTGAAATTTGATCTGAGACCTTTGATTTTGTCAGCAAAGAAATTCAGAACCATATCGCAACCATCAGAGGAGGTGGATGGAAATCCAGAATGAACAGGATTCAGAAGTTGATTGATAGTATTACACAGAAACCTTGGGTTATGTTTGTTATTGTTGATCAGGCCAGAGTAATATGCTCTTCTCTCATCTTTGATGAGTTGATTGAGCATGATTAATAGCTCCTTCATGGGAAGGTAGTGAACATGGATGTTATTTTTTTCCCATCTACGCTCAGCCTTTCTATTATTTCTTCCATGGCATCGAATGGAGTCATCCATCCAGGGGGACGGATTGACAACTAGGGCTAGTCTAGTCTTATTTGGATCGGAAAACCCTGCATCTATAAAGATGCAAGACTACATGGTTCATCTCTGAGGTGTCACGTTGTCACGTCTCATAAATGATACATTTGTGATCAGAAACTATAAATCAGACATATGCAAGGAGTTCAGGGTCAGTCCAAATGTAAGAACAAGATCAAGGCTGTGCCCACGTTTAAGAGTATAGTACTAGTGCAAGTATTTTCTTGTTGTAGCTGGTCAAGATGCAGATTTTTATTACTTCATTTACTCTTGGGTAGTTCTTTAAAATCATGTCTTACATGTAAAAACTTAATCTGCAAAGTAACTAGTAACTATATTTGTCAGATATATTAAGTGCTGTGCCAAAGTGTTAGGCAGGTGTGGAGAAATGCTGTAAAGTAAGAATGCTTTCAAAAGTATAAAACCTAATTGTTTATTTTTATCGATTTACAATTTGCAAAGTGAGCGAACAGAAGAAAAATCTAAATCAAACCGATATTTGGTGTGACCACCCTTTGCCTTCACAACAGCATCAATTCTTCTGTTTCCTGTTACAATTAATGACTGTGTTTCAACCCACACCTTTGAAGGCAAAGGGTGGTCACACCAAATACTGATTTGATTTAGATTTTTTCTTCCATTTACTCACTTTGCATTTTGTCCATTAAAAAAAATTATAACAAAAACAATTACATTTTATATTTTTGAAAGCATTCTTACTTTACAGCATTTCTTCTCACCTGCCTAAGACTTTTGCACAGTCCTGTATAGTGGGGTAAAAAGTACAATATTTACAAATGTATACAGAAAATTGAAATACTCAACTAAAGTACAAGCACCTCCTGCTATCTTACTGTATTAACAATGACAGTTACAACAGTAATAGTAACCACACACACACAAACACACACACAGTATGTGGTTCATACCCTGGACACCTCAGCAAGGTGTGTATTCATGTCCTGGTCACTAACTGGAACCATCTGTCTGATGCCCTTGTAGTAACTGAGGAAAACACAAAAACACACAAGTTTCACACATTTTCAGTCTCATAAGTTGGACTTTTCCGGTGCAACTAAACCCACCTGTTGCCCAGCTGTTCGTCCAAATACAATTACACACACATCTGTTCATTTTCTGAATATTTAATGCAACAAACTCACTCATCCACCATCTTCTTGTACGTTGAAATCTCTTTTGCATAGAGCAGCTTGTTGCTGGGAGACTCCTGCAAACAGATAAAAGATCTTTTCTCAGAATCATCTCAATTCCCAAAAAGCAAAGCTTCGTTGAGATGTCTTACAGAGAAAATCCTCTCTTGGATGCTCCTGCACTGTTAATTATCATCAGCCTGTGACATTCAAACAGTCTGGGGTTTATTTTGTGATTAAGTGTTGTAATTAACTGCCCGCCTGCCTACTTGTCTGCGGCAATGACTTTCTGTGTGTCCCAGAAAGACTTCTGACAACAGGCAGAGAAGGACTGTGAACGTGCATGTACTCGTTCACAAAGCCTCGAAGACATCATAGAAAGAACTTGCTTGAGAATCTGCATGTTTTTAAGTTTCTTCAGTATCAAAGTACTTCAGTGACAGCTGTCAGAGTGCATTGCAAAAAGGAAATGCTAATTGCTGATTCAACATACTTTTAATGGTGCCAATTTGCCAAAATGTAAAAAAGTACAGGCTTAATGGTTTGTGTGATCTTTATGTGTGTGAACTGACTCTGCTGAGTTTGTGCTCCGTCTTGGTGCAGGCGTCCATGAAGGTCTGAGCGATGACATGCAGCGAAGCGTCTACCACCTCCGTCACGTGGACGTCAAAGATGAAGTGAGGGTTCCTCAGGATGTTCACCCAAAACCGCAGAGGCAAGCTGAGGGGACAGGAGGACCCGGGTCAGGACAGCTGCCACCAGAGTCAAGACTATTTCAAACACTTGATAAAACTGCCACTGACTTGACAATATCATAGTTCAGTTTAGGCAAAGTTAGTTAAAATATGTCTTAATTTACTTCTACTTCTTAATTTACTATATTACTGCTTAATAATATAAAGGTTAAATAAAAAGTAAAGAGATAAATAAAGAGTTTAGAGGGTGATGTGATGCTTGTTTTGTCCAAAATACACTGAAATTATTAAAATAATTATTAAAGGAAATCTTGACATTGGAGAAGATGGAATCATGAAAAGTTTTTCTATGATAAATGACTTGAAGGACAATCAAAATCGTTGCCAATTCATTTCCTGTCAACCTGCAGATTAATGGTCCTGTCAGCCGTACTTACATAAACTGTTGGGCAGTTTAATTAATTAACAACAAAACCTGGCAGATAGTGTAGTGACGTGAAAGTGCAGCATTGTGAGATGTAAAGCGGTAAAAGAAGAAAGTAAAGTACAGGTACCTCAGAAGTACAGTACTTGAGTTACACAGGTACAGCTGTCAATTACAGACTGCTAACACACAGCTTTCCTTCTCTTCCCTCCTCCTTTCATCCTTTCATCTCTTCCTCTCTGCTACCTCCACAGACCACAACCCTCATCAATAATTCACTACATCCGATGAATATTTCATTGTCCAACTTGTTTGTGTGTGTGTGCATCTTCCTGATTGACAGGTGGAGCTCAAGGCCAGTTTGAAAGAAGAGTGCTTAAGGAGGGAAAAAAAGAAATCTCTCTGTCTCTCCATCTGTCTCTTTCTCTTATTCTTCTTCTTCTCTGTCATCATTTATCTGTCCTGAAAACAGACCGCCGATTAGATCGGGCTTTTATGTTGTCGACCGCCTGGTTTAGCAGTGATGAGGACATAATTACTCTCTAGTTTAAGCTGATGAGGTTTAACACACACTAACACACACACACACACACACAGCTTGAGAAGCAGTGCAATTATTTCTCTTTGCAGGTTTTCTTCACAGGTCGCATCTCCAGGCTCTGATTCAGAGGAGCTTTGAGGAGAAGCTGGCAGATGTTGAATCAGTTAAAGCGTCACATATCGGCCAGTTTACTGACAGTGTGATCCATGTGAGGCTGTTCGAATGATAAAAAAGGAGATTTATATACCCTGGATACTGATCACACGTGTTTCACTCACTTAGAGATGCTTTCTTGTTGTCTGTGTTCGCCTTTGCTTACAGAAGATGCTATTAAGGATGAGCAGGAAAAGAACTGGCAATAAAATGACTCAATCATTCCCACAGCCTGTTTATTTAACAAAAGAATAACCAGATTTCGATAATTCATTCACATTTTAAGTCATTTTTCAAGCATAAATGCCAAAAATACTCTGCTTCTGATATCTCAAATGTGAAGAGTAGCGTCTTTTCTCTGTTTTATAATAATATATGTATATATAATAGATTAAAATATATGTAATAATCTTAAACATTATCTCAGGCTCTGAGAAACTGCAAAGGTCATATTTTAATATTTTCTAACTAAAACTAAACTACACATCTGTAAGTTATCCAAAAAAGAACTTAGGGGGAAAGAGCAGTGTTTAGTTGGTAATGATAAGTTACCTCAAGTCTTGTGCGTGAATGATTTCGTTGCCAAACACATGTTGAAAAACACATATAACTCATCACCCGTACAGTCTTTAGTCCAGTATTACATACAGTGGACAGCTGTGTACCTGTTTGTCTTCCAGATGTGCAGCGTCTCCTCGTCCACGTTGTCGTGTCTCAGTGCCTGTTCGTCCAAGAAGTCGAAGAAGTACTTGACGGCCGGAGGGACGACGGAGCTCGAGCACAACACGCTGCGGAAGAAGTCATCCACAAACTGCTGCAAAGTGCCCTGCAACACGAATCAAAACCATTTTCTATAAAAGCTAAGGGTAAGGCTACTTTAAGTAGCCTGAGAAGCAAAGCCCGGGGCAAAAAAGTCTGAAATCACACTAAAGCTTAATTACTATGAATGCAATGTTTAATACTAGATAGACCAGTCAGATCGGTGGAGAGCCGCATATGCAGGAAATGCTCCGCTTAAATACGAGTCTCTCAAAATTGCCCTTAATTCCAGTGTTTAGACTCTTTGAGATTATCTGCAGCTGTACCTTGACGGACAGCAGCCTGGTCAGGTAGATCTCAGTGATGGCTTTGGTCATCGCTTTGTCCTTCATGCTGCCTCTCTTCGACTTCACTTCATCGATTTCATCCGCCGGCCTCACCAGGTGGAAGGTGTTGTCGTCCTCCAGCAGGGCGTTTTCTGACCGACAGAGACAGAAAAGCCCCATTAAGTGTACATATAAATTGGGACTCTCCTGTTTGCTCTCTGTAAAGCCGGATATACATTTATTCATGCCCGCAGTCGGCTTTATGAGGGTTTTTATGACCTTGATTGCATCGTGAGGGGAGAACAGTTTTTAACTGATAGGAGAAGAACCTCCTCACCAACTCTTAACTTAAAGTACTTCCTATTTTATCAAACAGTGGCATCAGTTCAGACTTGTGTCACGCTGTAAATGTTAGGAAACGTGACAGAAAGAACTATTTGACCGTTTTTTCAAGTAAATGTAAGGTGAGTTCTCAGATCAGCTGAAGAATCACAGCTTTCATATTATATGAAAGATCCATTCTGGCTTTAGTTTGAATGATTTTCCATCTTTTGAACACACAATATTTTGTCACTGTTAATAGAAAACCACATATCCAGCTTGTCAGATTTCAACCTTTTCTGTAATGTCTAAAATGTTGAAATAAATTTGTAGCTTAGTAGGTCATGTATATATACTGTACTGCCATCAACTCTTAGAAATGTCACCAATTGCTATAATCGCTTCTATATTCTTCCTTTACCTAAATTTGAATATCTTTCCTGGTTCAGCTGCTGTGGTTAAGCCTGTTTGGCTCTGTTTCATCATAGAGGAAAACCGATTCAGATATAAAACTATGCTCCACCTTTTTTTAGTTGCTATTTGATGTTTAGCACATTGATATGGATCACAATAGATTCTGCAACTTTAAGCTGAAACTGAAGTTTATAGATATTCTGAACAGTTGAAAATTTGAATTTACAAGATTCGTGTGTGTACATACTCTCTTCGTGGCTGTCTTGGTGCTGGTGGAAGGACTGTGTGTGCAAAACTCTGGACAGAACCAACGTAGCGTTATCCCGAACCTGCAAGACAAGAAATCACTGAAATCAGTGAGAATAAAATGAATAAATCCTGATTCAGTCTGTAACTGAACTATGCGCACAGTTATCAAGGTGCACTTAGTCTCACAGCAGCTGACAGGATAAGCAATTTTCTTTAAATGTCAGAGGAGAGGACCAGAGGAGTGTTTTAGTTTCTGTTAGTTTTCGCGCAGCTTGAGGACGAGTCTCTTGTGGCTCGACATTTCTCTGCACTCCAGCTTTTGGTTGTTTCAGCACAGGAGAAAAAGTCTGAACTGGACTCACAGAAGCAAAGTTAATTAAAAACATCCAGAGTGTGAAGGAGGAGGAACATCAGCTGAAGTTTGACTCGCAGCATTATCTTAGGCTTGGGACAAACCACTTATTAAAGATAGTTTCCACCAACTTGCACAGGATGTTTTTTTAAGTCTTCTGACTTCTTTTTATTCGGGAAGGAGCATAAACAGAGTGAATAAAGTGGACAGGACAGAGAGCCACTGGTCGGTGACCACTGGAGTTCTGGAGGTAGACGACCCCACAGTTCCTGTGAGAACGCCAACTGTGTTCTTGTACCAAAACAGACCAACAGCTTGTACTGTTTATATGCAGTGACATTTGCACTGAAAAGGGCAAAAAAGGAGCTCCTCTGTAATTTAACTCATTGTTCTGGACGGCATTTTAACCATCAGGAAATTATAGGATATGGTCTGTGAGAGACCTGGACATTCAGCAGGTCAAAGCCAAAAGAGAAAAATAAAAGCCTTTCCAGTGCGGCGGAAAAGATACTACGTGAGGTGAATTTGAGTCAAAAATCGTACTTCTTCACTGAATCATAACTCATTCAAATCTTAACACACAGACATGAACACGCATGTTCAGTCTGATTTGCACTTTGTGAGGATATCGTCTCTCATTACCCACAGACATTATAAAGTATTTGCATGAGCGCCTGGAGACTAAACTCACATTGTAATGAGCCAACGTGTTGAGTCTCTTCCAGCGTCCTTCTTTCTGGGACGTCAGGTCGAGGTCGGACAGGATCTGACCCGTGGAGCCGGGGCGCCACTCTGGACGGATGAGAAAATAATCTTTAATGTGGATTTTTCATAGTACACAAGGTCTGCTGGACAGAGACGGGTATGATGGGAGATAAAGAAAACTTTAATGTGCTTCTGTGTCTACAGTTTCCCTTTGGCACAAATAAATTACTCCCTCACTCAATCTAGTTAAATAGTCTGTATATGAGCTCTAAATCACAGCGTTATTATATCTGTAACCCTGCAGTTCAGCTGCAGACCTGCAGGGGGTGACATACTAAAGGTTCATGACACAGTAATAGTGATGTTCCTAGTGTTTCGGAGCTATTTTGATCAGTGTCTGTGTCTTACCCAGTGCAACACTCTCCACCTTTGGTCTCTGCGAGTACGGCAGATTCCTGTAGACTTGATCGATGATCTTCTCTTTTACCTGGAGAAGAGGAAGTTCAAATTTCATCTGACAAAATGTATCCCAACACAAAAATCTAAAACTATCTGCTGTGAAGGTTTGACCTAAAGATGTTTTTTTTGAATCACCCCTCAGCCAAAATTAAAGGGTGGCAACTAAAGATACACAGTGGAAAGTTCTAGATTTTTAGAATGGAGTTCAGTGGCTTTACATTTTCTGCATATATGACATAAACTCATATATTGAAGTTGAGCTGAAATTTTCCAACTTTCTCCTGCTGCCAAGACTGGTGAACTCCCATGGAAAAGAAAAAAAGACAAACGTACCTGGGAGATGGTGTCACAGTTCAGCACCTTCACTGGTGTCACGTCTGGTCCCTCCCCGTGCACCAACACCTGCAGAGTCTGGCATCACAAACACACACGTGAGCCACACACTGATCCTAAGGTCTGGAGGGAATATATGTAGGGCTTCAACTAATGATTGTTGCCATAACCTCTGCCAAGGAGGTTATGCTTTCAGTGCTGTTTGTTTGTCTGTTTGTCAGCAGGCTTGTGGAAAAACTATAAGCCATGAAACTTGGGAGGGGTGCATCATGGGCCAAACCCAAACTGTCAAATTTAAAGTTTGGAACGGATCCTGATCCTGACTCACGTACAAGCAAATTGCAACACTGGTGTCTAAGGCAAAGTGAATGGTGCAATCAAACACACAAGATTTTTTTTTTACATAATTGTAGTAGTTTAAACACATCCAGACATGTGTTGGTGGAGCTTGAAGCTCCTCAGTCCTTGGCGGAGTGTCCCTTCTAGTCAATGAGTATTGACTAATAAATTAATTTTTTACTCTATGAATAAAATAAAAAAAATAATGAAAGATTTCGCAATGTCTTTGCAGAATGCGTGTGGGAAAAGAAATATTAAATGTCACTTCCAGCTCCAAAATAACTAAGATGGCGAAACTCAAGCCGACAAACCGATGGCTGATGTCAGTATTTGTATGTATTGTGTATACTAACCAGTACAGAGTACTCCACGTCGTCCCCCAGCAGCCCCGTGTCGTTCAGTGTGTATTTGGCTTTCTTCATCTTGGCGTCCACCGGGCCTTTCTCAACCTGGTGCTTCAAGGCCTTGAACAGTTTGTATAAAGGCTCTCCTGCAGTGTCCTAAAACACACACACACAAACATCAGAAGGACTGAAGGTGACCACAGACTCAGTCTCCCCTTCTGCAAATCTTTGAACTTAAACATATAGAATATATTGACTGAAAAAAACTCCCTGGTGCAACAAATCAAAGCTTCAACCAAATGTCCTCTTTGACTAAACTTTGAAAATAGTGAGAAATGCCATTATAATGACAAAGAGCCCAAAGTGGCTCCTTCACAACACAAAACCTCAAAATTATTAAAAATACATTAAAATGATCAAAATGATTCCTCAGATTTAAGAAGCTGTAATCATTAGATGTTTTTCCATAAAACATTATACATCATCAAAATAGTAGCAAATTATTTTTCTGACTAACTGATTTATGGAAACATCATATTTACTAAACTCTTCCTTTCTATTGGAGGAAAAAGTACAGTTGGATCATCTTCTGCATATCAAACTAATTAATCACAATAAGATTGGCAACTTTAAAGTTTTAGGCTTCTTTACGGTTAAAGGACTAAACCCAATCAACAGTCAACAGCCTATCCTGATCAAAACGCTGGTTTGTGTTTCAAACCCAACTTTGAGAAAGTAAATTATAGAAACACTGAACATCAGCACAATATATCGGCTGCTGCTGTCAGTGTCAGCCTTCCAAAAGAGGTTTCAAAAGAAAACAGAGACAGGGGGAAGTCAATTATAATGAAAGGACCAGGTGAAGAAAGAAAGAAGAGGGATAAAGGCAAGACAAACAGATCGAAGAGAAAAGGGAAGAAAAACAAATGGAAGGAAAGTAAAAACCATCACAGAATAAGCGAAAGAATTGCTGTTACCCTGAGGAACTGATAGAGACAGATGGACATCCAATTACACAGCATCCTCTCCACCACCGTCTCTGACCTACATACACAAAAGACAACAAATAAAAACATTAGAACTGTACAGAAGACATTTTTTCTATCGTTTTAAACCCCACAAACTTCCTCAGTGTGACTGCAGTTACACAAAAGTTGTGAATTCTTCCCTTCCTCACCTCCTGAGCATGAGTTTGGGGTTTTTGTTCTGCACGTGCTCATCCATCAGCTCCAGCAGCAGCGTCCTCATGATGTCCGTATAATACTCCAGTTTGCCGTGCAGCGCCACCGTCAGCAGGGACGCGAAATAACCCCGGGCTCGGGCGTTGAAGTCCGGGCGGCTCTCCAAAGTGCGGATGAACTATAGGTAGTGTATATAGTGGGTTTAAAAAAATAGTTAATTCTTGATCCTGGAAAAAATAGTCCGACAAAAGAAAACCTAACTCAAGATCCACATTGTAGCTTTTCCTACAACTTTCAACCGCATCTCATAATCCATGACCGGAAAAAACAAATAAGTGGACCTTGAGTACAATTTTTTTAGTCAAACATGAGTAACATTGGCCTGATTCTCAATTTGTCTGATACCCAAATAGATCCGACTGCACTCAGTATCAGCCCTGGTTAGGAAATCAGAGGCTTACTTTAAAAAGATGTATGCTGGTTAGAAAATAATCGTCTCATCATCCAGCTGGCAACTGAATGTTTTATTGCTGGTGCAGGAGGTAAAAAAAAAGGACTTTCTAACATAAATAACTCTTTAGACTGGTGTTGGTGTTTTTGAAAGCACTTTGGATCAGGTCTTACATTCTTTGGGACCCCATTTGATCGGGAAAGAAAGAAAGATCAAAAGAAAATGGAGGGAGAAGAGGAACAGGAACAGGAACAAATTCCACCAAAAATCTTTATAACTTACATTGATGAGAAAGGTTTTACTGTTCAGCAGGTTGGAGAACTGGTTAAGCGCCTGAGCCACGATGGCCTTGCGGGCTTCCGGGATTTGTAATTTCCTTGTGATCATGGCATCATTGGCGCCGTCCTTGGATGGCAGGAAAAAGTTTCGATCTGTGTAGTTCTTGTAGTCCAGGAAGGGCATGCGGGCCTCGCTAAGGTCGCTGGTGTGGTCCTCCATTTCAATCATCAGATCTGACAGAAACATCATAAAATATTCAGTCGTTATTTATTGACTTTTCCAATAATTATGTGTTGTAAACAGCATTTTTTTTTTTAAATAAAGAGTTTGGATGGTGGTTTCTTGTTTTTTAGTCTTTTCAAAATAAGTGACAGAAGAGCACAAGCGTAAAGAATGGATTAAACAGTGTGTTTATATAGGATGCATAATAAGAATATGCTGCTGACTAGCTTACTATACTATCTGTAGTAGTAGCCTTGCATTTGGGGAAGACTAAACTCCAGTAACCCAAGCAAGCGTGACCCTAGATAGATAAAAACATAAGCGGTGTTTAGCGTGTGCAGTGCATCAACCATCAGTATCAAACGATGGATGCTGACTTTTTGCCTGGAATATGTTAGCTTTAGCCTTTTAGCATATTTGTTCACATTTTGGCAAGAAATAGAAATATGCCGAATGATCTATAAGCAGTTCCTGTTTGCAGAGTACCTGTGGATGCACAGACAGCTATCACTGGATTTCTTTGATGCTGAAGAAGCATAAAAATGAGATGATTCAAGTTGTGAAGTGTTTTTTTTCTATGATTTCTGAGTGATTCATAGACGTTCATTTACAATTATTCAGCTCTTCAACTCAAGCTTTACAGGCGCAGCAACAGCAACTACGGGGCTCAGGACTTGTGAACTGTCAATTATATGGTACAAGTCTTCTGTGAAGTTGGGATTTACACGATTTTCCTGGACCTGCGCATCTTGAACTCCACTCGGCATAGCTTTTCATGTCTTTATATGTACTAGGAGTACTGAACCACTTTGATTGAATATTCCCACTCTCTTTGGAGTCTCTTTGGAAACATCTGACTTGTGAAGAGCCTGCTGACCCCCCATCTGCCCCCAAAGCTCAGCAACCGAGCTGTCAGTTTCAGCTGAAAACGGTCCACCGAACTCGGCCAAGAAGGGGCGCTTCTGATGTCTGAGCCAAAGCGCTGCGCGTTCTGCTGAATCGCGCTGGCAGGAGTTCACATTATGGAGATAAACTGTCAAAGTGGCGACACCCTCTAATCTGTAAACGCAACGTGTGACAAGATGCTGACAAAAACTCGGCTCTGCGGACAGAAGATTGTGCTGCCGCTGCTGCTTCGCTCAGACGCTGGAAACCTTCACGTGGGTCTGAGTTTACTGGACAAGTCTGCTGTTAAGACTGAGCCAGACGTCAACGCTGTCCACAACCTCAGTGTATTAGTGTGACCCAAACCACAAAAATGTTTGATTAAACTTTTAAAACTCAACCCTAATGAGCTGAAGCTTAGAGCTGATGACACTTCCTCATGACTTGATCCATGCCAACAGCTGCAGCATCAATATGAACTAAACCAGCTGCACGTTTTGAGTGAGTGGATTTCTTCTAAGGTGTTAATCAGGGGCTCCAAAGCTCCTGAGACCCCCCATATTTTGCAGTACAATGTTATTATAACAGTAATAAGACCCAGGTTGCTGTTGAGTGAGTGTGTGTACCTGTGAACTCCTTCTTGCAGCGATCTCGGACACTTTCCTCCAGATTCTCCAGCTGGTGTTTCACCTTCTCGTATTCTCGCTCCGCCTGCTGACTCTTCCTCCTGTCAGCACGCATCAAAGACAGGAAGATGTTTAAACATATAAACTCGCAGAAAAAATCGTTTATTTTTTGATAACATGATGATTCGTCCAACCTGTAGCAGTAGACGGACACGGCGATGAAGAGCAGCATCGGTACGATAACTGCCGGGATGATTATAGCCAGAGGAATGTCGTCTTTTCGGGCGTAGTAGACTGAACCCACCATCCACTCGCCATGACCAAACTTCACCTGGAGAGAGACAGAGATCATGCTGCATATTCCAGTTTGAGAACATGAAAATGAAAGTCTTTTAAGAGGATTTTTTTTTATTCCACACAAAGAGCTGCTCATCCTTCTGGTTTTTCTTCTTTTTTTATCAGTTCTGGGTGAAATTAGCCTTTTGTGTCATAAGGTGGAGGTAGTCAACATATAGGCCTATTAAGGAACCAATACAAGGACAGGAAAACGAGGAGGAAAGAGGAAACATTAAAGCCATTAAGGCTTAAGGTTATGGTACAGATTTTTTATTGTGAGTCCCATTAGTGTGTTTTATGTCTCTGTCCTAAGATTTGACTGAATCATGGCTCAGAGAAGGGGTGCTATTTTTGACTCAAATGAACCTCACGCAGTATCTTTGCCTCATCTTCACCTGTCCAGTGCCCTCCTGAAGAGGCTTTTCAATTTCTGTACTGGCTTTGTTCCGTTTATCCTTTAACAGTATTTTCAATTACAGAGTACAGAGAATATTTCAGTCCCCATCTCCCCAAGATGGGGCTTCAGAAATTGCAATTTTAGCCACAACTGTATTATCCATTATATATTAATCATCTAAATATGGACGTGTATGAAGGTAAACCTTCATGTGAGCCCCTGGAAGTTTAGTCAAACAACAGAGTGTGGTCGAGAGGTTACCACGAGCTCCAGCGGGTCGTTGGTTGTGTCTCTGCGCTGGCGCTTGGATCTGGCTTTGGGCTGTGACGAAGGAGCCTCCAGGATCAACTTATCATCCTGCACAGAGTCAACAGAAAGAGGAGAAGAAAAGAGTCTTTACAGTGCAAATCCATTCTAAACATCTGGGCCTTTATTTCTTCCAAAGCTCTTCTCATCGTCTGTTTACCTGCAGTATGTTGACGTGACAGGAGGCATCTCCGACAAACGCCTGCGCCTCTTTGGCTGTCATGGCCTTGGAGAAACCTCGACCCTGACGAACGCACAAAAAAAAGAAAAGAGAAGTCAGCAGATCCAGAGGTGACGCGTGACATTAATAGTTAAAGTCACCGCCTGTCCTCACAGTCACGATGATGATGCTGGTCTCGGTGATGACGTTCTTGGCGAGCTTGTTGAAGGAGGGGTCCGGGTGGTAGTCGAAGCTCCCTAGGTCCTCAAACACGTTGTCCAGGTAGAGAACCGTCCTGAGAGACTGGCTGTCGAAGCAGCAGTTGACCGGCGGAGAGTAAAACTCGAGGACGGTGTCGTTCTTACTCAGAGCCCCCTGGACAAACTGCGAGAGAAAGAGAGCGAATTTAACAAGACAGAAGCTGAAGAAGTCCGTCCAGCTGTGTCACAATAGTTTATCTCTGATCCCTGATGGCTTTAAATCAGAGCCCAATTATATTATTCAGTCTAATTATGTTATTAAGTTTCTTTGAATAAAAACAAAACAATTTCATTAAAAAATAATAACAGAAAAGTTGAGGTCTGCTTCAACTCTAAGTTGTGGTTTAAAATGTCCAACTGCCTTTAATTAAATCAAATACAGCTCTTTATATTAATATCTTTTATCCTTGTATTAAATCTTTTTTCATCTTCTGTCTTATTTATGTCTCTTGTTGCATTGCCTTCTGTTTCTTGTACATCTAAATGTCTTTACAGGCCCCATGGAAAACACTTTGTAACATAACTCACTCACGGTGTGACCAACATTTACCTGCAGTCGTTAAATATTCATCTAAATGTGCTTCTAAAACACAAACAAACTGAAACATTTCAAAAACCTCATTGTGGTTTCACTTTGAAATCCATCACATCACAGAGAAGACAAGAGAGGCTCCGACTGCCTTTTCATTGTGACACTTGACACTAGTCTGTTTTATGATGCGCTTATTTAAGAGTAGTACTCAAGGCACACGATTTAAAGGCTATAATCACTATTTTAGAAACAACAGCAAATCAAATGACAACGCACAATCAACTCGACGGCCGTTGCTCGTGGTGATGAACCTGCAGAGAATTATGGGGCTGAGTCTGCAGCTGAGACCTTGGCTCTACGGAGCTTTACAGCCAGTTTCAGCTCACTGTGATGCTCTCATAGCATCGTTTTCAGCCGCAGCAGCAGGTGTATTCAGAGAAAAAGCTCTAACAGCCCGCTACCTGTGCGCTACCTGCTCGGCACCAAACAACAGACGGACACAGTCAGAGGCGAGCTGGTAGATACAGTGGAGCGTTTAGCAGCTAAAGGGACACACACACGCACAAAATACATACATAGGACATACTGTATACATCTAATGTGCAATACAAATGTGTTCAATTCATACAACCTATTATTGTGAGCTGTCCAAACATTTGGACAAACTCTATTTTGATTCTTGTTCTCAGAACTTTCATGCCAATAAAACCCTTTGAATTGAATTGAACTGAACTGAATTGAATATTTCCCTCAGGAGTTGTTGGAGACCACAAACAGAGCTGTGAATTGTGAGTGAATATTGGACTTACATTCATCAGGTGGGCACAGACATGACTTCAAATGAATGGCAATGCTGCAGGGTTAAATACAATTTCCTGGTGATGGTTGAAAGCAAAGTGCCTCCAACAGGTTCACAGTGTGTTTGTAGTGAATCACTCCCAGTGTTTCCACATTTTCAGGGCAGGTGTAACTTTTACTTCAGGTTCCGTCCTCCCTCCCTTCCTGCTCTTTCTTCCCTCTCCTCTCTCTCTCTCTGCCCCCCCGCTGCGTCTCCCCCTCTTTCTTCCCGGTTCAGACGGCAGCTTTAGATGAAGCGACGATAAAACGACTTCACCTCCTCTCGCCTGCAGGGAATCTTTCCTCAGGGACTCCGTCACTCAAAACTATTCAGCAGTGAAATGGAGGCGTCGTCCCTTTCCTCTGTCTCCCAGCCTCAGACAGAACAAGAGACAGTCATAGTCGCAGGCCGATAGACATCTGGTCCATATAGTGCTTTCATTAAAACATTTGATTTGGTCCCGTCAGTGTCGTCCTGCTCTGGATCGAACGTTTGCTTTCGAATTGATCATCATAACTCCTATATACTCCTAGAGCTGATAGGAAACTCTGAACCTGGACTGATTCCGATTCTGTGTTGATCCCGTCAAACAAATATATAATAAAGATTTGCTGCCTTTTTTGGCAAACTGACCGACAAGAACAAAAAAAATTCTTGACTATATTTGACAATACTTTGACATACTTCCATCCATTAATGAGTAAACTTTTCATGTTTTACAGCGAAGGCGTTTGATTTATACGCAACGACATCTAACAGCAGAAGCAGATTTCTATCACAGTAAAAGGTGTCAAGCTGATCTGAATTTCATATTACACATTTTTAAAATCACATTTGGACAATCTGCTTGATTCTTCTTCATGATGACGGTTGATTTCCGTCCGATCATTTCTGAGTGGATATCATGCCTCTGTTTGCCACTACAAAGATTAATATTACACAATTCTTTACAATTATCTTCTCTATAACCGAGTACAAAGCACAATTAGGAGAGCAATTTGAACACCTTAGACACACCCCTCCAGGTGCTACAGATAATCCTGCTGCACATCATCTTTCATAAAAAGCTTCTTTTCTAATAAACGCCAAAATGAGAGCAATAATGTTCTACGTTTTTTGGCGACTGAAACTAAACATGACTGAAATTCAAACTAAGAAACATTTTCCTCAAAAGACTAAAGCTACAACACGAGAAAAATTAACACCAGTGTGTGTGTGCCAAGTTGTTCTGTGTTGTGAGAGAGTGCACGCTCCTGATGGGCCCGTTTGATTAAACTAGTGGGCTTTTCATTTCCTCTGTATGGCTCACACACAACTTCAGACAGTTTGTTTTCCTCTTCCTCTGCTCTTTATCTTAGCCAGCAGAGAAAAAAAAATAAAAAATCAATTTCTTTCCCACTTCTGAGCGTCTACGTTTTTTTTTTTCATCCTTTGTTTCGTCATCAAAACAAAGATGGCAGCCTGCCGCCTCCCTGCGTAGGAACAAACTGGAGCTTGGCTTAGCTTGAGAGGAGAAGCTATGAAGTCGGAAAACGTAGAGAACACCTGGAGGAAGATTTAGATGGTTCCCCTAATGTGACTCTAAACATTAATTAATCTTTAAAACGGGTGAAAGAAGTGCCGTACGTGACGATCAACAATATTCAGCATCCCTGTGGAATAAGCCAATCACAGAGCTCCTCTTCCTGGCCTGATGCAGATGACATTAGGGTCTGTGGTGACATGGGGACATGAGTTTTCACTCGTGATAAAAGTGGCCATGGATGTGGCAGTCAGTGTCAGGAGAGAAGACAGCATCCCCTCGCTATCACAGCTCTCTGCACAACACATAAGCTGAGTCTCCTCCTTGAAAGTAAACTGGCTTGCCTGTGCTTTGTCTGCCCAGGGAATATGTAGTGGCCTCTGGCAGAACCGAATGAAATGAACTCCGCTGTTTAATTATTTTATAACGGACTGATCTGTTTTAGGGTTTATCTTCTTCATTTCCTGCTTTTGCTTATGATGGTGATCGTGGTAATGTTTGACGCATTTCAACCATAAACTATAAGATCGTCTGAAAGGTGAAGCCAGAGCTGAAGAGCCTTAAACGTGCATTCTTTCTAATGGCCAGCAGGGGGCGACTCCACTGGGAGCAAACTCCAAATGAATGGAAGTGATTTTACTTCTCACTTGATTTATTACCTCAATAAACACTTTCCTAATGAGCTTATGGTCACTATCACTAGTTGCAGGTTTTCTGCAATACAGCATGGTGTTCATTTAGTAAATTATGGTTCCACTTAGAGTGAAGCACACAATAAAGCGAGGGAGGCTTCAGGGCGACACTACCTTGTAACTAACCCGTTAGAGGCGGGTTATGCTGAGCCCTAACCAATCAGACATGGAGGTCTACAAAAAACACAGGTCACTTCTGGTTCTGGAACCTAGATGGTGACGTCCAAAATGGCTTCAAAACGGCAGTCCCCAAACCAAAGGGTGGCATCATGGTGGCTACGTCCACTTCTTACAGACAGTCTATGATTCCAGCTGTGTTTTTATGCCTCTTAGTCCACCTTTAATAAATGAAACTTAAAACTCAGGTGATTCTGTTGATTTCCTGGTGTTATTCAGCCTTTAAAGATGGTGAGAGAAATGTCTACTACCTGACAAATACTGGATGATAAAAACTAAGGTCACAGTATTTGGTGTACATTTCGTTTTGAGAGGTTCCTTTTTTTCCCCATTTCTGAAGTCGTCAAAAACTATTTTTCATATTTGTCGTTGACTAAATCGACACTGATCACACACACACACACACACACACTTACCTCTACAGGTGCGGTGTTGTGTGAAAACTCGTCAGGAGACGGCATGACTTTCATCGTGGCTCTCTGGATCAGGTCAAAACCGCTTCCCACCACCACGATCCTTCGACCACCACTACACACACACACACACACACACACACACACACACACACACACACACACACACACACACACACACACACACACACACACACACACACACACACACACACACACACACACACACACACACACACACACACACACAGTTTTCAGACATTTATTCAAAACATTCATTAAGATCTTCAAATATGACCCACTGTTCTGTCACAGCCTATGACAGAAAATAATTCACACTGAGTAGTTCACTTTTCTGTATTTGGTACATTAGTCCATTTTACTCTAAATACTGTATCTGTACTTGTACTTTTAATGCAGCATTTCAATGTGAATTGAGGATTTCTTTACTTTCCCACCACTGAAGAATAACTGAGTGTGTAAATACATTTAAGGGGTATTTCACCTTAATTTCAAAGATTCATACATTGAAAAGAATAGAGAAAGAAACTCCTTCATGTATTGCTCTCTGTTTATGATAACTAGAGTCGGAGTTAGCAAATCTGTATATTTTAACACCTCTATATAGTTCAATGCAATATAATAACAGCTCTGTCTACTGTACCTAAAAAAAACGATGTAAACCGATGTTTCAAACCATGCTCACCATAAGAAACTGGCCTTGGGGTTATAATCAGAAACCTTGGGGTTATCGAAGTACTGGTATGGAGCAGGGACGTCTTTGGTCGTGTTTTTGCCGTACTTCACCGTCACCGTCAACAAGTCAGAGGGCAACTTCGGCATGCGATACCTCCCCGTCTCACAGGTGATATTTGTGCCAAACGTCAGGCTGAGGGGGAGAGAAGAAGGCCGTGAACAGAGAGCTTTTAATGTTCAACAAACATGAGTAAGGAGGCGTCGCTTACACTTCACAGTGGACTCCTCCCACGGTGACGGACACGTCGTCTTTAGTCGCGGTGTTCAGGTCCTGTCCGGTGATGGTGATCAAGGTTCCCCCGGCTGCCGGACCCTTGGATGGGAAGACACCGTGCGGTTTGGGGTCCTGGACAGAGAGGAGGAGAAATTTAGCGGTCGCACTTAAAGGTGAAGACAGATTTATTGCTTTTGTGCTTAGAGAAATGATCAGTTGAGTAAGTCAAGAAGTATGTGTTGTGTTTTTGTTTTCTTAAATCATTTTGTCTTCCTTTTACTTGATTTTATGTCACTCATTCCTTGTGTTTTATGTACACTTGGTCATTGTTCTGTGATGGAAAAAGGCAGAGTAATCAGCATTAAATGCATTAGAGTGATGTTGGGTAAATGTAGTGTTGAACTTCCATTATGTTTGTTATTATTATGTTTGAGCTCTTAATCATCACTTTTATTTACTCAGGTTTACAACTTTGGCAAATTGAGTCATTGTCCAGCATCCTGACTTCACTTAATTATGGCTTCTAATTAGTTTCTGTGCCATCTATTACAATCTGTGAGTGTTGCTCAAGAGACTTTTTTTTTTTTTTATTCCATTCTCAAACCGGTTATTTTCAGCGGCTACACTCATTGAAGGCTTGGGCGCAGAAATAATTACATTTCAACAACAAAATAAAAAGCTGAGATCTGTCAAAGCAAGTGGCAGAGACAGAAACAAAAACAAAGAGGAAAAATAACATTGAGAAGTACACATTAAAACTTTAACGGAGTTGTGTTCATTATGTTCCAGCTGCCGTCCTGGAGGTACGAACGCTTTGATCACATCAAAACCAAAGCGTATTTTAAAGCCAAATAATTCCCATGGTACTTATAATCAGCGAGCTATGGCTAAAAACATTGTAGAACTTAACCGTGGGGGAGTTTTATCAACACGCATGCTTGAAGAATATTGATAAAGGCGACGGCGGCTGCTGAAACACACCAGCTGGTGGCTTCCTGTTTGCACTGGAAGGTTTTGTACTGTGCTGACAGCATGATACACAAAACAAGAGGGGATATTAATTCTGCGCTACACTGGAGGATAATCCAGCTTCGAAATTTAAGGAGTCAATCTGTCTGGAGAATTAAGGCACAGCAGTCAAGCACAGCGTGTGAAATAAGTTATTTGTAGTTTGTTTGGAAGCAAAAGGGGGGAAAAAAAAAATAAAGGTGCAAATGTGAATCCAAAGTAAACAAGTAAAATAATAGTTTTTAAAATCAGTGTAGCACATGTGTGTGGTGTGCGACTGCTGAGATATGCTTAAGCATTTGGTTTGTTGGCGTTTCAGATTTGCTTCTTGCTGCTCTGGCAGAGGGGGCTGCAAACACAAGAATAAGTATCCCTGAAGAGAGACAAAGTCATAACAATCCTGCCTGGCTGGAAGTTATACACAAACCAAACAGCAGCACAGCAGGTAGCTGCTACTGGAATATATCTGGAAGAAGGCTGCCAACATTTTACCAGACAGAAACTCAAGCCCACAGATTCAGTAGCAGATACACAACAGACGGAAAAGTGAACAAATGATTCTATTTAGAGGACATACGAAACAAAAAGGAGTAAGGCTCAACAATATTTTTATATCAACAATGGATAAAATGACTTTGAAAAGGTGATGCTCATAGTATATTATCACAGATTTCAAAGTCTTCTAGCTCATTATTTTAGTTTTACAGCCAGAAACTTTACTGTTTCCTCTTCAGTTTCAATTTGAGCACCAACAGCAGCTGCTGTCAGCACAGAAAGCTCTAAAAAAAAAAAAAAAAAGCCACCGTTTGCTCACTAATGAACACCGGGCCGCAGACACACACAGTTAGCAGGCAGCCAGTGGACACAATGGAGCACGATCACGAGCTAACAGGGCGAACATGGGAGCCGATAGCGGACTTACATAGATCAAGTGGCCAGAAACACAACTCTAAATCAATGCTAATGTTGCTATGTGTCTGTTGGAAGTGTAAATCATGTAATTTAAAGGTTAGCTGACATGTTGACCACATCAGCATCACAAGGTAATAGTTAGGTAGTTATGTGTTTTAGACATTCTTGATGAGTATCTCTTGATAAATACTAACTGTGGATTTTTTTTCTTTACTTTTTACATTTATTGTTGCTTATTTTGTTGCTTATAATGTTTTAGAGAAACCCTTCAGATCTCATCCAGGTTCCAGGGGCTTTAACATATAGTTATATATTACACGATGCAGTCCTGTAGTCCTCTTTGTCCTCAGTGAAAGAGATGCTGGAAGTCTGCCAATATGATGGTTGACACCCAATTTACACACTTAACCTTGTCTTTGGCATGTTATATTGTCTTCATTAAATCTTACTGCTACAATAACCAATTATTTTCACTGATGATTAATCTGCCAGTTATTTTCTAAATTAATCGATTAATTGCTTGAGCTATAAAATCTCATAAAGTAGTAAAAACGCATTTGATATCCATGGTTTGATCGGAACGTTACTCCAATATTCCAATCATACATGAAAACCACAAGTAACAAATCCTCACATTTGAGAAGTTAAAATCAGAGATTTTTTCACCAGTTTTGCTTCATAAATAACTGAAATTATTAGCGAAATAGTCACATATTTGTTTTCGTGTCCTTACCTTGAGGCGGGTTGTAAAAACACTGTCAAACTACCCTTCAACGTCCCTTTAAATTACCTTTAAATGTTACCAAGGCAGGAAAACAAGCTAAATGTAATATCTTTTTGTCCTTTATACCAATTTGAATACAAAGGCTGTGTGTAGCCCGTTAGACTACAGACACTGTAGTATTGCTTTAATATTTCTGACAATAAGTCAAACAAATCAAGAAATGCTGTGGGAGTTTTAAAGTAGGAGAGTTTACAGACAGAGACGTACTGCTGCTGAACAACATTAGTTATATTGGCCTCAGCAGTTTGCTTTAATTAGCTTTGTGTCAGCTCAATGGAAAAATAAACGAGAAAAATGAAATGAACAGCAGCATTTAAATGAAAGAACAGAGTGTAATTTGAGACACAACAGAACGGCAAGAGACACTTATATATTTTGATTATGTTTGTTTATCTATTTATGGGTAGAAGTTGAATGCAGTTTTGTGCAGGGCTGAATTTGTATGCAAAAGATATTTCCACGCTGCTCCTGCTGCTGCTTTTGGGAGCAGATTTTGCAGCACCTCACCGGAGGAGGAGGAGGAGGAGGAGGGCTGTGTGCTTTCACTTTGTTATGAACCTTTTAATGTTTAAGGGATTTGATCTCCTGGGTTTGAAGTAGCTGTGTCACACAATGCTCTGGATTGCCTCAGAAACTTTGATGAGGTGTGAACACAGTGTCTGCAGGTTTACGGGTGCCAGATTTAACATTTTTTAAAAGCTTCCAGCGGGTGAAACCAAAATGTAAGAACCAAAAATCAAGAGACAAAGCCACAATATTTGTCATGGAAGAGAGGTCGTGACTGTTATCAAACTACTGTAGGAATAACATGTTAAAGGGGAATTCCGTGTATATTTTACAACAGCATGAAATCTGCGTCAGGAATGTGTATCCGCGTGTGTGATACAATCAGAGACCCTTTAGTGAAGACCTGCTTGTTACACTGTGTAGAGGCAGTCAGGGAATGGTATGTAAGAATACATAAATGTGGCGGCGTCTTCAGCTCAGTACTTCAGACCTACCCGATAGCTGAAAGTGACCTGAGATGTGCCTGTTCTCCCGCCCTCCACCTCTACCTCCACCGCTCCACTCTTGGTAGGTTCGAACGGGAGGTCGGACGGCGGAACTCTCCTCGCTGGGCCGATCTCACACACCACACTGTGGACAGAGAGAGCCAGAGATTAAACAATCACATACACTTCATATGAGTGGGGCAGCAACTGATGATTACTTTCATTAGCAGAAATGTTATTACAATAGTCTGGTCATAAAATTGAGAAAAATGCTCATCAAAAATGCTTCCAATTAATTTTTTAATCCACCCTTGCAGCTCTACTTCCAGCAGTGTCCAGACGCTACACAGGTTCAAATCAACTTCAGCTTCAGTTTGACAAAAGTTAATTATTTTCTGGAACTTTTGACCACTTCTTACAGTCTTCATCCACTAAGAAGGCCAAGAGATGCGGCTGGAGCGAAAAAAAAGATTTAAATGAACTATTTCCAATGTGTTCTTCACTTGAATTTAACTAAGGCTAATGAAAACGTAAAATGAAACCAGTCAGATACCCCTATGATCGTTAACTGTCCATTTAACATCAGCTGGCAAATGTCGGGAGGATTTGACTGTCTGTGTTTATGTAAAAGAAGAGATCCAAAATTAATACATTTATGCAAGTAATCTGGTGGTCTGAAACTTTCACTTCAGAGTTTAGTTTTCGTACTTAAATGCACTCTGAGCAGCTTGTACAAATCAACAAAAAACTACGACAACAAGCAGCACTTGCATGAAGAAAAGTGATTAAATTAAGCAGTGAACCACTCCACTGCAGGTGCGTCTGTTAGTGCTTCTGTAGTTTTGGTTTGCTATTTCTGTTTTGGCAATAAGTCAAACGAATCAAGACAGGCTGAGGAAAGTATAAAGTTGGAGAGTTTACAGACGGAGACGTGCTGCTGCTGAACCACATTAGTTATTTTGGCCTCAGCAGTTTGCTATAATTACCTTTGTGTCAGCTCAATAGAAAGCAAACGAGAAATATGAATTAAACAGCAGCATTTAAATGAAACAACAGAGCCTAGTTGGAGACACAACACAGAATAGAAAGTGACACTTATTTATTTGGATTATATTTGCTTCTGTATTTGTAGGAAGAAGTTGAATATGTAAATCCACAGCTTTTGCTTAAAGATTTTTTTTTTTTGCACTTAAAAAGCACTCCGAGTACCTTCTAAAATCAACCTACACCCGAGATGAAAAGCAGCACCACTGAGCACTAAAGAGGGAGAGCTGAGGTTCAGTTAAATGTAGTGATTAATCAATGGCAGCAGGCTGTCAGGGGTTCATGTAAAGAGCTTCACCTTAACATGCACAGACAACAGAGGGGCTCCCATCTGCATGTTAATGAGGCTGCTGTCTGTCGTGGAGATTACCTGGTGGAGACGGAGTATCTGTCCTCCTGGTGAACGCAGTCCACCCCGGCCACTGTGATCTTCTTGATGTCTTCCTTCTTTATTCCCATGTTGGAGCCTTTGATGGTGACTGAGATGCGGCCGTTGAGGGGACCGTAGCGGGGGATGATCTGCGGAATGAAACACAGTAAGACATGCGGCTTGTTGGATGTGGTAGTTTAAAAAGCAAACATTTCTAAAACCATGGGATCTATTTTTTTCTTTTACGTCCGTGTGGGTCATTTGGTGAGCATGCAGCCACATTCTGATTGAAAATGATGAATTTCTGTTGGTGGGTTTTGAGCTTTTCTTTAACAATTATTACCTTAAGTTACCTTACCTTTCTTAAATGTCACAGTATAGTATTCTTATTCTTATTTAGTAACATCACTGGATAACAGAGATTGTGCTGATTTTAGGGATATAACACACTTGAGGACATACAAAAAAAAATCACTTTAAAATGAGTAAAAAACCAAATGATAGCATATCTGCATAACAACGACCTCTGGGTTAATGTTATATCTATATATGATGTCATATTTTCCTCCAGTGTTTGCAGAGGTATTCCAGGTGAGGTGACGCAACTCTGCTGTCAACAAATGTGGCAGAAAAACCCTGAAGGGAACACTTTTAAAGGACGTAAACACTCATAGAACCTGAGAGTGTGCACATGTTCACAATGATGTCTAACTCCAGCATGCATCTGATGGTGTTCTCATCAGGCCCGCACTCACTCCCTGTTATTATGATATTACACACTGAATGAATGAAACTTATCCAAGCTGTAGCTGGAAAATGTCATGCTTCTGCATCCTGCTGCGACATAATGTAATAATGATCATTAAGGTGTGGGGGTAAACAGCCTGCAGAGACACTTCCATTATTCCAATCTGTTATACAGCTTCTTAAAGCTGTACTTTAGAAAAAGGCTACAAGTGAGAGTTATTTCAGCTGTTCTGTGTATTTAGTGCTTTTTCAGTTAAAAACTCTCCACTAAAAACAGGAATGTTGCCGCGGAAATAACTCTTGACCTAATAAGCTGCAGCCCAAAAGAAATCGAGATGAAACAAATGACTGATGTTCCGGAGAAACAACAAAACAAATTGAGATCGTGCAGCGAAAAGAGTCAAACTGTGAATGCGATATGAGAGAGAGAGAGAAATGTTACACTGAAGAGAAGAGGCGATTGATTGGGAAATTGTCTGTTTGTGAAAGTATGGATTTTGAAAATATAGATGATACGAAGAGGGAGAATCAAAGTGGAAAGTTTGGAACTCTGCGGGAGAGAACCGGTGCTCCAAACTGATTTCAGGCAGACGGATAGGTGTGCGACTCTTCTTCTTCTTCTTCACGCCGACACACAAAAGTCATGCTTTCATGGAGCAGCTGAAGGTGGAGCTATTTACACGGCGTCTTACACACGGTAACAGTGTTCATAATCATTTCATAGTGAGTTCATAGTTTTTAGAGGCTCTGGATGTGTGAAGGAGATTTCCACAGTGTCAGAGAAGGAAACCAAGATTTGATTCTCATCATTGTGGCTGTTTTAACTGTAAGAAAACAAAAAAGGTAAAAGTCCTGCATTCAGTCTTTTCCTGAAGGAACATTACATAATTAGTTGCATCAAAATATAATTTAAGTAGCAAAAGTAAAAGCACTCTTCATATCATCCATGTTATATTATTGGATTGGAATTAATGATGCATTATGTGCTCATCACTTTAATGTTGCAGCTGGTAAAAGTGGAGTTCATTTTGACTACTTGAAGGATAACTTTGCATTTTTAAACCTGGTCCCCATTTCTGCTCATTTTGGGTTTGAAATGATCGGTAGGTACAGAAAGATTTGGAATTGATCCAGTAAATCACTTCAGCTGGCAGCCATGACCAGTCAGCGAACAGGCTACAGTCTAACCCTTTGGGGCAAATGAAATTATTAAAGTGCGTCGGCTAAAAGTGCTCCACTTGTTATCTGAAGTAACTGCCAACATTATGGAAAAGATCCTTACAGAGATCGACCTTTTTGTTTAACCAGAAACAGCCTTTATAATCGCTCTCTTCACAGCCACCAGACTCCATTGACAAAACGGTTATTTTTACTCTGCAGAGTGTGGGAGCTGCCGGTCTACTGCTGCCTTGATCGGTTGGTTATTGTGGGTCCAGTTGATTTTAATAGTTAATGGTAGACAGTCAGGGGTGAATTTCCCCTCGGGGATTAATAAAGTATATTGATTGACTGATTGATTGATAAGATGTGGTGTGAAAAGTTGTCAAATAAACCTGACAGAAGGTCACAAGCAGAAACAATGAACAATCAGCAGGCTCTCAGACACCTCCAGAAGCTGTCCTGTACCTGAAGAAGCCCACGGTGTCGATACTGATATGTAAGAGTGTGTGGCCTCGTGTGTTTTATGACTCACGTCTGTGATTTCCGGCTTGGGGCACTGAGCCGGCTGTGGTGACGGGCAGAGCTCACGGTAAACACAGGAACGGGTGACGCCGCACCAAACACACTGGTACTTGCTGTCGGCGTGTTTACACAGACTGCAGTCTTCTCTTCCCACTGAGCAGTTATACAGCACGACTGGAGGAGAGAGGAGGAGGAGGCAGAGGAGCAGGAACAAGAGGAGGAGAAAGAGGAGGGGGAGAAGAAGGATGAAGAGAAGGAGGAAGAAGAGACGGAGGAGGAAGGAGAAGAAGGAGAGCAGTAAAACAGAGAAAAGAGAGGAGAGGGAGAAGAAAAAGAGGGCTAATTAGCATAATTTACCTGAAACTGAATTAGAAATGAGAGACAAGCTCAAACAGGGTAATAACTGCACATTCACACTCGATTTGTGTGCGTGTGTTTTAGTATAACTGACACACTAACCTGTCAGGGTGCTGTCAATCTTCCTCTCAGTCTCTCTGTCTTTGATATGGAAGGATACGTTCACCTCCTGCTGCTTGTCATAGGCAAACTGTGCACACACACACACACACACACACACACTATTAGCTTTGCATTGGCACAGTAACAACACATTTGCAGCTATTTGGAGCACCACACTAAATTACCTCGCATCTATCTAACTGTGAAGGTCAGCATCCACATACATACACATTCAGAAACACACACACACACACACACACACACACACACACACACACACACACACACACACACACACACACACACACACACACACACAGTAGTGATAAATCAAGGGAGGTTTTCTTCAGGATGTCTGTGTGTGTGTGTGTGTGTGAGAGAGAAAAAACGTGAAAAAGAAAGAGAATAGAAGAAGAAAAAGGATCATGTTGAGACAACTACAAGAGATAATGAGAGGAGAATCAGCAGTGACACACACACACACACACACACACACACACACACACACACACACACAGGCACATGCATGCACACACACACACACACACGCACACACCCTTTAAATGCATATTGGCAGTCTTTGACTCAGCATGAGGAGAGGATCAATGGAGGCAGAAAAGTGGAAAAGCTGAGGGGTATGTAAGAAAGAACAGAGCAAAAAGGCCCCGACACACACACACACACACACACACACACACACACGCACACACGCACGCGCGTGCACACACACACACACACACACGCACACACACAGAATAAGCTACCTGCAGTTCAGTGACTCAGGGAAAATAATGACAGTGCTTTGTAACCCATTAGGGGGCGCCATCAGACACACATGGATGTAAGTGAACAAACAGTATGAGCTGAACAGTACCGGAATGTAACTGTACATTTAGTGACATACAAATTCAAAGTACTTGTACTTGACTTGAGTATTTCCATTTTATGCAACGTCCACTACATCTCAGAGGGAAATGCTGCACTTTTTACTGCACTACATTTGTCTGACAGCTTTAGTTGCTTCTCATATAACACATTTTCATTCCCTTCCTGTCCTGTGAAACCGCGAATCTCTATGAAGTTTTCCTTTACAGTTTTAAACTGAATAAACTATCTAAAAACCCTCTTGGATCAGCTGGAAAATGCAGCGTCACAAAGCTGAAAGCTGGCTGTTGTTCTCATGACTTTTTAGAGATATGTGGTTCTCTCAGGATAGCAATGCTACAAACATAAGATGATCTTATAGACCATGATGCCTTGCTGTAGATTAAACTACGCAACAGTATTTAAAGTAGTTAAAATGAGCTCAACCTTGAACATCTGCAGCAGTTAAATGTAAAAACACATACATTAATGCAGCAGGAATATTAACCCAGTGACATCAGAGACAACAGGAAAACACTGACGGGGAACATTTCCCTGCATTTAATGTAATTTTTGCTGATAATACTTGCATGCTGGTGGCATGCTGGCAGGACTTTTACTTGAAGTGGTGCTATTTTCACAGCGTGATTTTATTACTTTTATTTAAGTAAAAGATCTGAATTCTTCCTCCACCACTGGAGCTCAAGTATCAATAAAACTGGAAGACAAATAAACCTGAATATCTTTCAAATATAAAAACAAGATGTCAACATTCAGTAAAACAAACTAAGCTCAAATCCCTCTGACTCACAATCTTGGTAATGTACTCACAAACGAATCACTAATGATTCACTAATTGTCTAATGATTCCCTCCCTGACGCCCGGTAGTGCACACAGTTGAGCTTCAGAACAGAAACGGAGAGCCTGAAGGCGGTTCAGGCTTTTTGTCGGCTCCTGCTAATGGACACAATAAAAGACTCAGAGTATCTTTAAGTGGACTAAATTGACTTAATTTAGCAGAAAACAACTAATGCGTCACTGTACAGACAGACAGTGATTGCTTTCTGTTTTTGTCTTCTCGGGTGTTTTGATTTTCTTTCTGTCTTCCTGTTCAGCACTTTGTTACGTCTGATCTGAGATCACAGTTATTTATATCTGTGCTTGATGGGCTTTTATCATCAGCTCTGGTGTTACAACACCATGTGTGTGTTCTCATTTCTGCTTTCTGTCCTTTGACTCAACGTTTAACACTTGTTTAAATACTCACATGTTGCTTTTTAGACTCGTTCTGTTTATGTGGTTTGGAACTGCTTAATCATTGAACTTAATGAGGACTTCCTTACTGGCATACTCGTATCGCTTGGTTAACTCTGGTGCATTATATTACTACTTATATACTATTATAAAAGATGTACTTAAGAGAGTAAACAAGACAAACTGTCTCCAGCCGTGCTGGCGGCTCTGTGAGGCCCCAGTGGTGTTTGAGCACAATATAATATCATAGCAATCCATCCAGCAGGTGGGAAGATTTTCACTAAAAACCATGACACCATGGCTACAGGTAAAGTCAGAGGATCACTAAAGTCAGTAGGATTCATCATCTGGGGCCCATGAATGTCCCTGACACTGCCATCCCTGAGCTGACAGTAGTAGACACTTTTGCTCAACTCCTAAGGAATAACTATGACCTGGATGACTGAGAATCTTCACAGACATATTGAGCTAGTAGGTAACAAAGTAAAAAGGAGACTGTAAGACAGTAACTTAAGACTACTGTAATAACTGTTAACATATTAAAGTGAATATTCACTCCATGTATTCAGTCACTCTTGGTTACCTCATGTGTCCTCTATACTGACCTCATAACCTGTGAATTTGAACTTTGACCCCTGCTCCTGTGTGACCTCCTTGTCTGCGAGCTTCATCAGCTCCGTCCCGATGGTAAACGTGTGGTCCTGCAGACGGAGAGGGACATGATTTACAGGGACATAAAACACAGCCCATGCAGCAGGTGATAGCGGTGAGGTGGTTAATGTGCAGGTCTGACTGATCTCACCGTGTAGATGTCCAGGTTTCTTCCCTGGAAGCTGATGGGGATCTCAAAGCCCACAGGGATTAACAGCGGCTCCGGAGACTCAAACTGAGGACAACGGTCAGCCTGCATCGCGGAGAGACGGTCCGAAGCAGAAATACTGAACAATACTGAATTTGACAATCACATCAACACATAATAGTTCAGTCCGGCCCTTCAAACCATCACTAATAGGGAACATTAACACTGTAGACAGGATGAAACTGTGCTCAGTAATTTGCGATCCTGTTGATCCATGTCTTTTAATTTAAACAGTGCAAGCTTCTGGTTTCCATCCGGGATAATTGGCGTTCCTGTGGGATTTGTGGGGTCGTCTACTTCCACATCTCCAGAGGTCACTGACCAGTGGTTCAGTGTGATGTCTGCTGTTCTCACTTAGTCGTCAGGTTTATGCTCGTTCCTGACCGTCAGTCTTTACACGTGGTTTGTCCTGTCGGTAGGTTTCAGCTAAAGCTGTTTATATTTAGTTTGATCTGCATGTGTTTCTTATCGTTAGCACTTGGTAACGTGCTCCATCCCCCTTGTGCACAGCTAGTAAATGAGTCACTATAAACACATCAGAAATCTGAGACACCTACCTGCTGTGGTTTAACTATGTGATCTACAGCATCATCTCTGTCACTGCAGCTGTGATCCTGAGCGTTCCACTGGCAGCCCCACTCACTGGTCACACACGATATGCACCTGAAAAACAACACAATGTATTTTATGTGTGTGTGTGTGTGTGTGTGTGTGTGTGTGTGTGTGTGTGTGTGTGTGTGTCTGTCTTTGTATAGTCATGACAACAAAATTAAACCATCTTCGTGAAGACATTCCTGCACTGAAAGGACAATGCAGCTTCAGGTCATTTGAGTGTTAAGATTTGGTTTTAAGGTTACGGTGTATGTGTGTGTGTGTGTGTGTTCGTGTGTGTTCTCCAACTTACGGTGTGTTTTGGTTCTTCCTGACTGTAGCAGCACAGTTGTAGAAATGATACTCTCCAGACGTCACCTCGATTTTGTCGTTCACCAAAACCTTGACTGGGACAGACACATAGTCTGAACACACACACACACAGACACACACACAGACACACACACACACACACACACACACACACAGACACAGACACACACAGACACAGACACAGACACACACACACACACACACAGACACACAGACACACACAGACACAGACACACAGACACACACAGACACAGACACACACACAGACACACAGACACACACAGACACAGACACACACAGACACACACAGACACAGACAGACACAGACACACAGACACACAGACACACACACACAGACAATGTGAGTTTAAAGTGAGAGACAGAATAAAGACATACGTTAAAACTAAGATTGTAACAGACTTTCTTAAGTGTGACATGCAAACTTTTGTTCCCTGAGTTTAGTCTCACTGGCAGTACTTCCTCCCAGATGAGCACTGTACGAAAAAAGCTCCAACAATCTAATGTTTCAAATATTTGAAGGAACAGTTCACAGACAACTGGGAAATACCCATATTCTTCTTTTGATTATAAAACCACAGCCAGCAGGCTCATTGTTTTTGGTTTTTGTGCATTTTAACCAAAGAAATTGAGGATTTTTTTTTAAAAGGGTTGTTCAAGGTTAAACACCTGAATCTTATTTTCCAATGTATTTAAAACACAGTTAACAGCAAAAAGAGTTTGTTTAAAAAAAAACACAGCTAAATATCTTCTTTCTTAATGCTTTTTTGAGTGAAAATAAACAAATTTGGCGTAGTGAAGGTGAGGAAAGTACATGTTTACAGCATCTTTCAATAACAGGGCAATTCAGAGTGACTTAGATGAGACATTTACATGTATGAAGATATAAAAGAAACACCAGGCAATATGAAATGGCATATATAATATAATTAGGATATAAAAAGAGATTGAAAATTACAGTGTAGCTACAGTACAGCGCGGGATATGAATGAATGCGACCAAGTCTAATTTGATGAGAGGCGGTGGCAAACAGAAACGGTTTGAGCCTTGATGTAAAGGAACTGAGAGTTGGAGCAAACCTTAAGTTTTCTGGGAGTCTGTTCCAAGTCTGGACGTCTCATAAAGCAGAAGCAGACCAGACACATATTTTGGCTCTAAACCAACCGGTGTTTATACATAAAGAGCAGTATTTTAAAATCCAATCTCTGTCACACAGAATGCCAGTGACGAGGGTGGAAGCGCTGCCTGCGAGATGCAACTCAAGGAACAAACAATTGTAAAAAGACACATGAATTCATATAGTAAGAAACACTTCTGCGCATCCTGTGAATCCTCCGTGTGCCCACATACCCTGCTGGTCGGGCGTTGGTGGGATTTCAGAGGGGTGGGGCAGCAAACAGGTGACCTGGACCTGACTGTCGGTGACCACCACGGCATCGCTGGGGTGAGAGCCGAAAAAACACTTCAGCGAATCGGAGGGCCTCAGCCTGGGGAGGGTGGGTATGCTGATATCAACCTGCAGAGGGATGCACACAAGAGGGGGTTAACAGATATACAAAGGAGTTGCGTTTTATCCGTTTTGCTCTTTGTTTCTTTCCAGCATTCCTTAATTTCCTGTTGATACGCCTTCAGATGATAATGTCTCATCTGGTAAATGGAGAAAAATCCCTATTAATGACTATATGAACACTTAAAGTACACAGTAATTAAATGTAGTACTAACAGTGTATTGTAATATCAACTTCAAGTGGTTATTTTTAAAATGAAAATATACATGTTGTGTTCAGTAACATGTTGTTAAACCTACATTCATGTTCAGATTTGATCTCCATTATCTGAAAGAGTTTATTTGTGAGTATGTGTGTGTGTGTGTGTGTGTAAATGAAATAGAATAACTCTAAGAATCTAAGTACGACTAGCTGACCTTGATAAATTGCCCATACGTCTGCTTGTGTGTGTGCATACACTCAACCATGTGTGCCGTATGTGTGTGTGGTGCAGTAATAATTGCCATTCAGCGGTGCCGTTCAAACATCAGCTCCTCATTACTCCTCACTGACCTCAACCGTTTTAATTTTGCTGCTAAAGTTTTAATTTCAAACTTTTTGATCGTGGGTAACGGAGAAGCCCCTGATTGAATTCACCAGAGACTTTCTCCTCTTTTTAAGAATGTTAAGCTGCATGACGCAAAGCCCTTCTTTAAAGCCAAAATCCAACTGCCTTATCAGATTAAAATCACAAACTAGGGGCTGCAACAGAGACGATGTTCCCAAACTCCCTAATTAACATGCAGCAGATTCATTTACGTGGCTCCACAAGACATTCTGGTGTTTGTTGAGGTCGAACTTAAAGAGTTGTGTGTTCAGAGAAAGCTGCTCTCCACCAGAAACTAACTTCAGCTCAAAAGGATTCCCAGCTAATAAACCACTGCTAATGTGCAATGTTGTACAAGTTTTCAATTTCCAGACCAGATTTTCTGCTGTTCCTTCTGTGTTTGTGACTTTACTGGATTAAAGCTTCTCTTTCTGACGCTCACTGTGATGCATGACAAATTCAGTTCCGGTTAAAATGTGCAGAGCAGCAGACTTGAGAGTTGAGTCAGACTCTAGTCAGTAACTGAGAACTTGAGGATTGACTTGATGGCTCAGAGACTTGAATGCCGACCCCCCCAAAGACTACTATATAATATGAATGAGAATATTCAAATGTCAGGTTTTTAGCTGGTAAAATCCTGGATAATAAATATTAAAAAGGCAGCAGCAGGAAGGCTTTGCATAGAAACCCTGTCTCGTAAAAATCATAGCCACAAATGCATGCTGGTGCTTTGAGTGTGTGTTTTTTTTTTTTTTTTTTTTAAATCAGTGACTGTTAAGGAAAGACGGTGGTGTCACTGCTGATGACGAGAACGAAACAGGAAGCCTGGACTGTTTCAGTAAATGCTTCTAATGAATCATGTCTTTACTGGGCTCTTCAGCCCCAGTTCATCATACCTTTTTTAAGACTGTGGGTGCCGTAGTGTGACTTAACCTGACGCGCCACATGGTTTGTTACACACAACCATCTGGGAAGTCGTCTGTTTTTTTTTAAAAGGGGGCATTGCATGTTCAAAAACTACTTGGCAGGAGATTGGATGTACCATCTGTCTATCACTGCCTAACACAGACTACTTTCAACCAATCAAATCAATGAACCATTTCATGTAGTTAAAACCAAACATGTCTATGGTTGAAGCTCTTGCTGAGGTCAGTTGGAGGAGGTGCTCTTCCTTAAATGGAGAAATACTCTCTAGCTCAGACATAACTGATTGTTTAGCAGCATCTGCATTACCCTCTTTACAGGCTGCCATTGTTGTTTACAGATGAACATGAGCTTGTTGCAGTTGTCACACCCAAACCCCACCTGTAGCTTATGCTGACTGGTCCAAACCACCGTGGTTTGGCCACAAACACATGACTTGGAGCCTGGCATGATGGATATTTGTATGATTGTGATCCTGTGAATCCAGCTGTCTAGCAAGGTAAAGTGTGAATTCTAAAAAAAAAAAGCAACTGAGGGAACAACTTTGTCAATATTGAACTAAAACCATGATCTTTCCCTGTTGTTGGACCTCAAGAATGTCCAATAATCACTCTTTCAGCTCCATGTTAGGCCTCCACTAACTCCAGAGGGAAATACCTGCCTCCTTTGCTGCTTGAGTCTTCACAATGTTCACTGTGAAGAATTAAGCAGTTAATGTAGCAGTTAAGCTGCTATCTTTGTCCGGCTGCCCTTTGATGCAGGACAGAAAGTCTACTGTGGATTTTTAGAGCTTTTTCACTACCTTCTGCTGCTGGAAACAGAGTTGATTAGAACACAAAACAACGAGCTGACAGCCATTACAAAGCTCAGTAGAGCTGATGGGAACTGCAGAGCTGGGTGATGATCCTCGGTGAGTTCATCACTGTGAGGGACTCCTTTCACATTACACAGTCATTTGATCTATTGCTCACATGAAATATTGATTACTGCAGCTTTTAGAATATTTTTACATTTTGGAAGTGAAACCTTCCCTCCTAAATCTTCCTGACTTCCACTGAAAGGCAGCTTCTGAGAATGACATCAAAGATATACAGGTGGTGAAAGCAGTAATGATGAAGTAGATGTTAAAGTAGTACTTACAGTTGCAGTCAAAATTATTCAACCCCCGTTGCAAATTAGGTTTATTAGAAAAATGTAACTTAGTCAGACAAGAACCTTCAAAAACCCGACACTGTGTATTGCTCAATGAAAGCACTACTGATGAAAGTCTATGTCTAATGTTGAGGAAAAACAATTAACACAGCTTTTAAAAATGTAATTTAATTGACCAGCACTGAAAAACCTGAAAGTTATTTGATTTGGAATGTGCTTAAAGGCATTATTATACCTTAACTTCCTCTGAAGGACTTTATACTTTGCTTTAAAAAGTCTAACTTGACTTGTCTAACCTGAAAATGTTCTCCTGAGGACTGAAAACCAGCTCTGAAAGTACCCAGACAAATCTAAAACTACACACAAAGTCCTTTACAGTTGCACTTTGAAAGGACTCGCCTTCCTCCATTTGCATATTGTTTATTATAACCTGACCTGATTGTAATTATCACACATCCATAATGTTGTTTTGTTGTGTTTATCCTGCCTGATGAGGACGACTCTTCCCTAAAATCAACAATCACCAATGTTACAATCTACATACAGAACACATTTCTGTCCTCGGATCATCCTGAGCAGCTTTAATTTTTCATTCCATTCAAACTTGTTAACATCCGACTGCTGAGGCTCGTTCGCAGCGCTTATTAGAAGTAAAGTCTGAGAGAAAGGCATGATGGGAGGGAAGGTCAGCCGACAGTCTGGTGTTGTACATTTTGAAGGATGATGTGTCTTTCTGGCAAATCAGCTCTTTGATCAATTCCTCATTAATTCAGTGAGTTCAGCCGTCAGGATCAGATAGAGCGATGCACCCCACTATCCTCCGCTGGTGCTCAGTGGAAAATGCCTGCCACAGCGTTTTGACTTTGAATTTTATAGTGTTACCGAAGTTAGTCTGCTCAACACTGCTCTCATGCTGTTGGCTATAATCATTTTTATCTCCTAGAGAGTATAAGAGTTTTACTCTTCTTTGTAGGGAGAGGAGGACTATTAGCTCTTTAGGTCACACGTCTCCATCCACCCTCCTATTTACAGTGAACTAAACCCCTCCCTGGAAGAGTGATCGACCAATCACGCCTTAGCAACTGCTAACGAAGCACGTTTCTCCACGTGTTAAAGATGGAATATGACTAAGTACATTTACTCAAGTACTGTACTCAAGTGTAATTCTGAGGTACTTTACTTTAGTAATCCCATTTTATGTTACTGTATGTTCCTCGACATTTATTTGACAGATGTAGTTAGTAGTTACTTTACAGATTCACACTGTTAATACAACATATTTAACAAATAGACTATCATATGTTATTATAGATTAAAGATTGTATTGTATAGATTGTATTTTGCAGGATTTGTATTAGAGTATTTCTACAATGTGGTATTATTATTTTTATTGAAGTAAATGATCCGAGTACCTCTTCCACCACAGTCTAAAGCTGAGAGTTAGTGTATCATTAGCTTATTAAGCACTACAAGCGTTTCATATTATTTGGCAGTCATCAGGGAGAAATTCACAGCACACGAATGTGATATTGACATTCTAGTAACACGGTCAGTAATAACAGACAATGATGGAATGAACCTGATTGAACTGAACACTGTTGGTGTTGAAGCTCGCACGTGATTCACCGAAACGAGGTGTCACCAGCAGTTTCTAGGTGTGACAGCATTTCTGAGGAAGCGTTACTTCACTATATGGGCTGATTCAGCATTCAAATGACTGAGCTGTTTTTCAAAGGAACTGCCAGCACAAACAACGTTAAATTGTGCGTAATAAAGATCTGGCTCATATCGAAAAATTGTAAATAGTGTCACAGCGCACTGAAAAATTCTTCTCGACTCCCCCGAGGGCCCCTGAAGGTCGATGTACCTGAGGTTAAGAACCTGTTTGAAATGCAACAGAGATGCACAGCGCTCCAACCGTGTGAGAGTTTCAGGAGGTTTGACTGGTTTAAATTAAGCAGAGCTCAGCAAGAAGTGAACTTCGCTCAGGGGGATTTCACCCCACGGATGGGAAAGACTCCTGCTTGTTCATTCACATCCCCGACTGCACTCTCTCGTTCCTACCTGCTGGGTCTTCTTGCAGCTGAGGTTGGGCGGGTTGAAAGCCTGGATCTGAACACACTGCTGATTGGGTGACCACAGCCAGGTGTTCTCCTCCGTCGACCTCCTGCACTCCTGCTTCCTGGTGCACCTGTGAGTCAGGCAGGTGGTGATCATGTCAAACAAAAAAGTGAAAATGGGGATTTTTTTAAACAAACGTCCTGCTAACACATGTATTTCAGTCAACTAAATGTCGCTAGGGTTACTTTTGTATAATCTATATGCACAAATGAGACCATGAAGACGACTGGAAGCCCCGATCTCGCATCAGTGAATTGATTCCACCACAAAATGTTGCTGCTGTGGCGCGACCAGGCCTTTATTTGTGAGTGGTGGGAGGTAAAACTAGCTGAGATTTATGCCATGGTCTGGATTAGGTTCTCTGGAGTAGATTATGCTCAGCAAGCATCAGCACAGCTCACTGAATACTAACCAGTATTCATTCCATTCCATTTTAACCCATAACAAACTTGTTTAAATCAAATATTTTACAGTAAAAGCATGTGTATTTCCTTCTACTACTGTTAATCTGTAAAGTTTGATGCTTCGTGTACATTTCACATGGCAAACATGCACTTTAAAAAAAAAAACAAGTGGCTTGAAATGCAGTTCACGGTAGGCGAAACCTTTAAACACACAGAGTGACTCACTTTCCCTCCAGGACACACCAGCCACAGTACGGATCCTTCATCGAGACGCAGGAGTGGCAGTCTGTCTTCAGGTGGCACGCCTGCACTGGAACCTTGGTGATCTGCACACATATGGCAGGCTTTTATTGTGAAGGAATTTTTATTGTAGCTAATACGCAGGAGCGTGAACAAAGAGCAAAAGATTGGAAATATGCGAACACTAAGATAGAGGCCTATTTGGGAACTAACACGACAGCAGAATTTAAAGCCATCGTTAGAGCAAGAAACCATAAAAGCTCATCAAATGTGCTGTTGTAACAGATTTCTAAGCATATTTATGGGGGTTTATTATGGAGATCAGAGATGATGATATCCTCAGTAGTTTAAGCCACACTGAATGATATCAGTATGTGTGTCTGTGCGTTAAGATTTGTGCGAGCTACGACTCCTAAAAGGAGAGTGATTTTTGACTCGAAATCACTTGATGCTTTATTTTTGCCTCCCCCTGAACTCTCCCGCGTCCTCCTGGGGAGGCTTATATTACATTCCCCACCTTGCTCCCCGTTTCCTGTAATGTTAATCCTGTCCGAATGAGGCTTAGGACCGATAAAAGTAGGCTCATGTCTGATAATAAAGAGCTGAGCCTGAGAAAGTCGTGCATGAACAAGTCCTGCTTTATGCTTCTTTTTTTTTTTTTTTTTTTTTAAAGGGAACGTCTGCAGAAACAAAAAAACAGGTGATTAATCTGAGATCCATCTGAGACATGTGATTTGTTACACCCAAAAAATGAGATACATTTCAGTGTTATGTGTGAATGGGTTGAGTTTCTAGACAGTACGATTCCTCAACTGGTCTAACCTGGATCCTGTGACATGAAACATAAATAAATCTCTAATGTATGTCACTTAATAGTATTTGTGATTTTCCATTGTAATCTGTTCTTGTAGAGGGAGGGTCTTTTTGTGAGAATTCTTCTTCCACCCAGCTGTGCAAATAATTTACCTCTCTGACAAGAAGAGGCCGGTTTAACACATTTACATGAGCAGATGGAACAAGCTCGAGTATCATCACTTGACTTGATCAAAGTGAATTGCCCTCTTGAAGTGCATTCTAATTAATTCATTTCTGAATCAATACCATCAATTTCACTTCGGTGTGGCGGCAGAGAAGGATGGCGACCGAGAGATGAAAGGACAAAGGAGAGAAAGACAGATGAAGAGAAAAAGCGGCGACGCAAACAAAGAGAAAGAGAATGAGTGAATAAATCAATGGCTGACTCCTGTGCGGTAATGTAGACGGATGTATTGGTGTTGGTGGACCGAATGAATAAATGATCAAATAAGACAGACAGAATAAATGAAAGGCTCATTAAGTCCCTGATCTGATGGATGAAATGAAAGAGCAGAGTCCCTGACCTTCTTTGCGTGGCCACACAGAGGTGTTAGATGGATGGAAGGAGGGAGAAATGGATTCAGTAAAAAGAATAATCAATCCGCCCAAGGCTGAGTTGAGTTTGACCTTTTTCTCCGTGGTGATGTACAGGTGTTGGAGGCTGGAATCAAACAGCAGGTTCTTGTTGACCTTGTCTCCTGTGACTTCGCCCGGCGCTCGCCCGTACACCTCGGGATGGGCCGACAGGTGCACCTTCAGCACCTGCGGGGACACAAAAACTGCATTACCACGCTTTTAAATTCAGCACCCACCCTGCACCCTGGGGATCCTTCTGCATTCTCAATAAATGCTGCTTTTTCTGTGAGAAATGTGACACAGAACAGAACGGACAAGAAAGAAGGTTCGGGTGCAGCTTTGTCAGGATGGACAGCTTATTCAAAGCTGTTTTCCCCATCTGTGGTAATGCTCCATGCTATAATGATAATGGTAATGGCCACATTGACTATTATTTACTTTTGTGTTTAATGTACCCTGCCTTTTAAGAAATTTTGAAAACAAATTAAGTTTTTGTGTATTTTTTACAGTAATTTTACAGTACTGTGGAGCTACTTGGAAGTGACTAACTGGATGTGTGCCATATATTTAAATAATTTCTCTATGACAATAATAATAATTATTATTATAATTAATCATTTCAGGAATCTTTTTTTGAATTAACAGTCAGATTCGAGTCCCTTTTCCACTAAGCTAAGGGACTTATAATATACAAAACACATACATATATTTAAATTGACTATAATTGCAAATGGGATTCCCTGTAAAATCAAACTCATTGGATGGTGAAGCAAAAGTCAGCCAGGGAGTCATTACCTCTCCGGTGACTGTGCCCACGAACGCCACAGCGTGCCCCATTTCTACAGCCACGGCCACAGCGGTCATGTGACCCTTGCGGACCAGCGCGGGCTCGGCTGTTAAGGCGAACTCAGCCTTGCTGGCCAGCGGCGAGGGCAGGAACTCGGCTCCACACTTGTATCTGATGGCCATGTTGTTCTGAAGGAGCACAATAGAAATGAAAATCCCTACTATTCAACATTCACATTAATACAGAATTATTGACTCATTGTGAAAACATCTTGTTTCTCTTTACACACAGACAGCTTTTCTCACCTGATTATTGCTGCTGCACAGCTCCTCGGACTTGGAGGAGTAAGGCGAGTAGACAGCAGCCTTCTCGTTAATGATGCCGTTGTCGCTGTAGCAGGCTCCTATTATCTCCACCAGCCGCTCATTGATATAGCGCAGAGGGTACATACCTACAAACAGGAGCAAAAACCTGTTTCCTATAGTTCCCTCTCTTCTGTTCAACACACATACGCATGATAAACGATACATGTGAGTCCAATGATTCGATCTAAGGTGCCTAACTCAACCGCCAATCTCACCTGAATTGTCGCAGTGGTGAAATGTGGCTATGAAACTAAGGATCCTTCTATTCGGGGTGCTGAATGTTTGATTCTACACAGAATTGCTTGGGAAATAAAGACTGCTGGTCTCTGAGTATCTGTGTCTGTACCAGATGACATCCCCCAACTACCACGATATCAACATGAAAAATGAGGCAGAGCAAGTGGTCTACCTTGCGCTGACACCTTTACTTCCACTGATGTTCTGCATCACAGCAACTAGATAGTCTCAGATGAAGAGACGCAGCACCTGTAAAGCGCTCTCAAGTGCTCACAGCTACATTTTACAGAGGAGCGCCTGGCAATTTCAGCTGGGAGAAAAAAGGCTTAGTGGCCGTGGTCGACACGCTCAGTCTGTCTGTCTGCTGTTCTCTGCTCTGTTCAGCACTATGGACAGCTCTGCAGCCCAAACCCCCACACGCCTCAGGTGTCACTGTGTGACCTGTCCCCTCTATTTCTAAAATTAGCTGTACAATACAACCTAAACAGGCCAGGTTCTCTCCTGGTCCACAGTACAAAGACATGCAGATTTGAGTAATTGGTGATCCTAATTGGCATGTAAGCGTGAGTATGACCACAACCCTTCAGTGGTAATGAGTTAAGTGGTAAAGATAATGACTTTTGTCTGGTGTGGACAGAAGCCATTGTTGCTCACTATGGCCAAGACTTAGGAAATCAGATTCAACTATGAAAACTAAAAACAAAGCATACTTCTGCAATATGCTCATAAATTCAGGATTATTTTTTAAAATAGTAACAAATCACATCGGTCTGTCTGTGCAGAATAATCTCAACACATCTCACCACAAGGTTCCATTAAGTAGCTGTTCAGGAGCTTTCTGTCATTTTACATGATCTTCATCACCTGATGGAGTTTACCCAGTCATTACGGCAATATCCTTGTTGTTCTATCTTTTTATGAATACCTTAAGGACCTCTCATCCATGTTGTCTTAAATGCTGAGATTTAGGGTCATGGCTGAACTTTGAACCTTGGTTTCATCTGTTGATGAAGATCATGTGATATGATCAAAACCACCACAACAGCTACTGAGTAAACCTTATGGTGGGCTTGTTTTTTTCTCCTGCTGTTTCCAAGAATGAACTTTCAACCTGGGATTTCTTAACAGATTTGTGTTGCACAAAGTGATCTGGGAGTAATATACATATATGTTCTGACACTAGTATGTCTAAATCTGTCACATGGTCAAACCTGCTGCCCGGATTCATTTAAATGTTCTGACAATTATTTTGGACATTACAGGCAAACGTCAGCCAGGAACATCGGACTGATTAAGATGACACCTACACATGGCAGAAGTAGATGGGTCTTCATCAGCAGTGAAGGTGATGAACAGCACCTTGTCGGAGGCTGAAACAGGTCCATACTGGCCCGACTGGGTCATACTCTGAGCCAAAACATGACCTGGTGTTGCCACGTAGGCAGCCTGGGAGACGAGGAAGAGATAAAATTGCTGAGTGTTAAATGTTCACACTAACAATGTGTATTTAGCTGATAACAGAGGTACAGTGAGAGCGGAGACCCCATAAACTGAAGCTATGCCAAGTTCAAGAGCATGTTAAATCCAATTTCTGATGTTTTTCAGAGGTCAGGACCGAGGCATTCTAAAAAAAAGTTCCAATTTAAGGCAAACTCATCCATACGGAAAATGTCCAAATGTGTTTTTCTGAGTCACTGCTGCTGTTTTAATAAAAACGCTGACAGCCTGTCTAGTGGCTGAAGAGCAGGTTATCATTACCTGAGCTTTGTTGTACTTGTTGGTAACGCTACAGTTGAGCTGCAGCTCAGTGTAGGAGTAATAACCCTGATCGTCCTCGCACATCCTGGCGATAAAGGTGAAGTTCTTGTTGTCCTGAACCCCCAGCGTCCGTGAGAACAGGAAGTACACAAAGCCGCCGTCTTTGAATGCGAAGCGGAAGTCGTGGAGGTACCGCAGGACGAAGGGGTTGGCCTGGACCGCTGAGGCCTCGATGATGCTGTCGAAAACCACCCAGTCACCGTAGTCCTGGAGGATGCGGGTGGAGATCAGCTTGGTGCTGTCATGGCTGCCGTACCCTTTTCCAACCTAAGACGGAAGAGACGATAAACTCATGTAGCAAGGTACAGGAAAATGTTCTCATGTTCGTTCTGTCAATTAGGCTCATGCAGTAAGTTCTGCTACTTTGCAGAACATCCAAAGTTCTTGTTTTTGTATCTGTTTTTCCTCGTGTTTCCAACCCCAGAGATGTGGACTGAAGTGAGACTTCCCTGGTCGGAGACTTGACCTGCTGATAACTAACACAGACCTGTTTTACTGAAGAGCTGAAATATTACAGCTCAAGTTTGGTTTGGTTTTGGTTTTTTTTAATATTTTTCGATTTTTATATCTTGAATCTTAAATTGAAAAGTGTACTTTTGTTTCGCCTGCCTTGAATTGCTCCTTGAGGACTGACTGGAGTATTTAATTGAAGTAAAACTCTGGATGCATATCTCAGGTTTTGAACAGTATCATTCTTGGTTACGGAAATGTCACAACTTTGGGAGGAAAATTAAATCTCAATCTAACAGCCATAGCCATAGCAACTAATGACTTGGACTTCTTCTTCAAGTACTCGAGGAGCTGCATTCAATGTCTTTATGTTAACAATGGATCAGGCGACCACATTGGGATTAGATCTGCCTGACAGAGGGACACAAACAGTCACACGCTGGGTAACATTTTCTGATTTGATTAGAGGCACCATAAAAAGCTTCTATGTGCATATTCTAAAGGAAAACATCTTGTAAAGATCACTTCACTGATACTGTGTGAAATAATAAAATAAAAAAAACCTTTCGAGATAACTGACAGGCGTGCTCATTTCCCATATGGCTGCCAATTTAATTTCTCCGTTCTCTACAAATTGCAATTTTATTGCATTTGTTCACACAATATCACAGATGGAGGTTATGATTTATATTCATTTCTATTTAAATCAGTGCCGCTGGAAATAATACAGCATATCTGTGTGTTTTCCTCCTCACCAGGAACACAGTGAAGTTGTCTCTGTCTTTGGTGAAGTATGACATCACTCCCACCACAGAGACGCTCTCCTCGGCGCTCGCCACGTACGACTTCTCTCCTTTGGTGTCGCTAAAGTAGAGCAGCTGCTCCACGTTGCTCAGGTTCCTCAGAGAGCAGATGCCTCTGAAGACACTGCCGCAGACCACCAGCACTTCCTTAGGCCCCTGGACCAGCAGCAGCTTGTTGTGGTTGTCGGTTTCCTCGGCCTCCTCGCAGGCTTCGGTGACGGGTGGCGTGCACAGTCGGTTGTCCCGCTTGGGGCCCGTCTCGGTGCGGGACTCGACCTCTAGGTCGGGGTTCAGCTGGTGGAGGGAGTTGACGGCGCCGACGTACAGCCGGCCCGTACGAGGATCGGCCACCACGTTGTTGATCAGGGTGTCAGAGAGGAACTCTGCGTTTTTACAGTGGGACGGGCTGAGGTAAATGGTTGCTAGGGCGACCAGGGCAAACTGCCACGCCCACCGCCACTCCATCATGTCTGGTGGGAAAAAAGAAAAACAGAAAAAGCTTACATTTTCGTTCTTTATGAATATTTCCAACACTGACCAGCACAAGTAGGGCTATAATAGAACAAAAGAATTAATATTTTTTATTATATATTAATCTTAATGATCTTCAAATTGCCTGTTTTGTCTCATCAGCAACCCAAAACCAAAAGTATCCATTTTACATTGGAGTGAGCTCCAAATACCTTCATCAAAACCAAAGGCTTTGGAGCAGACGTCCTTGATCCTAGTGGCCATCTCAATCTGTAAAGCTCATTCATGACTTACAGTCCGCACAGTCACAGGCAAACAGCCCTGTGATCGTTAATGTTTTGCAACGCTTAGCAGTTTTCAATCAGTTTTTCTTTTTAATAAATTTGCAAACATTTCTAAAATCCTGATTTTGCTTTGTTATTAAAGGGTATTTGGTTTAACCCCGAGGAATTGTAATGATTTTAGCAAAAGGCTGCAACAGCCCTGAAGGGGCACTTCCTGAATGCACTGTATATTGTAAACCAAATACTTTTAGGTTTTGGTTGGACAAAGCAAGACATTTGCAGATGTTGCGTCTTTTTGAGACAACAGACTAAATGATTAATCAATTGAACAAGAAAAATAAATGACATATTGATCTATAATGAAAATAATGGTTAGTTCCAGCCCTAAACCATTGTGTGAACACAGTGTGTGACAAACAGTCCTGACAATAAACCCACTGAACTTGAATTTGAGAGACAAACACAGTCAGTGCTTGTCCTCTAAACAAAACAGAATTCCTACAGAACTCCGACTTTGTGCTGCAGGGCTCAGCACCGACAGCAGCAGAGAGTCAAGGAGAAAAGACTGAACGCTGAGAGCAAAGAGGGACGGCGAAGCAATAATGAGGAGCTTCTCATTAAACATCCTTTACTGGAGGAAAACGAGAGGGGAGACCGAGGAGGAGGAGGAGGAGGAGGAGGAGGAGAAGAAGGTGGAGGTAACGGCCTAAAAAGTGAGAACTGCTGAGCCAGATTAGATTAGCAAAGACAAAAGAAGAAAGTGTGTGTGTGAGAGAAGAGAGAGACTGAGTGTAGCAATTAGTTGTCTGACATACAGAGTTTCTCCTTCCATTAGTTTGGATGGGTGTGTTTAATTATAGCTGTGGCCTGTGGCTGTAAAACAAGGCTCCAGTGTTCAGAAGCATCACGCTCATTGTAATAACGCCGTCCTGCACTAACTGCCGTTTACTAGTTCTGCAACCATCACGTTATTCTTCACCTAAACTCAAAATCAAATTCAGCTGATCCCCCCCCTCCCCCTACATTTTCAGTGCATCATAAAACTGTTTTTCATTGCAGCAGCAGCATCACGTCTGCCTCCTGTCCAATAACTCATACTGCTTATAGTCACATCATGTTCATTTATTTACGCTTTCGTGATCAGGCATTTCACTGGCCAATCACTGCTTTTACTGCAGCTATCACATACATCTGATTGGTGGTCAATTGACTGGCATTTCCCCTGTGTTTTGCGCTCTCCAAATTGAATTCACTTCAGTTCGCATCATTGCAAAGGGATTTATTAGTGTGAAAAGACTTATCTCTCTAACCACCTGCTCGCTTAAATTACCCATCCACAGATATCAACAGTCAGGCACTCCTAATGGCTGCGATACAGTTTTAGCGGAGAAAGAGTTACTAGCACATGCATTTTTGAATGGACAGTTAAAGAGGAGCCCCAAAATAACTTCTAATTAGGAAAGTTTGTTTTCCTAAAATGATTGGACATGAATAACCCATCCTGGGAAATTTCAATCCAGTTTCAATTTAATTTACGCTCAACTGTGAAAAACAAACACATATGAGAGACAGGAATCTTTTTGGGTCTGAGCAAACCTATGGAAAAAAGAAGAAACTGCAGGAATCGCTGTAATCACATAAGACGTCCCACTAAAAATACCTTGCTTGCAAAACTAGTGTCTCACGTCATGAGCTTACGATCTTCTCTCTCACACACAAATAAGTTTTATGGTGCAAGGTGTGTCGTTACTTTGGCCGTCAAGTATCTTGATTCGTTGGGTTAGCCATTCATTATAAAGTACATGGTTTGGTCTGGCGGAGTGAGGGGCACTTTGGACATCGGCATCAGACAAATGGATGTAATGTGATGTAAATATCTATTGTGGTGTCCTGCTATCCACACCCATACGTGTGCATGTTGTCAAAAGTAAAACTACGCTTCAGGGCTACATAGTGACACATAAGGGCTACAAGAGCTGTGATTGTGAGGAAATACACCAGAGTGCCTTCATGCAAAACCCATTTGCTTTGGTTCAAAATGAACCATTGTGCGTTTGTGTGGTGAGTGCGGTTCACTTAGTCAAACCCTGGTGTGAACCAGGACTACTGTGTGTGTTTGGTTTGTGGCGTTAAAGCAGCAGACCGACCGTGGGCTTTCATGATAATAGACGTGTGATATGATGACACGTATGGAAATACGTACGAGCGTCCGTACTCAGGTGTTGCCATGGTTATCGAATGATTTCTCCTGATTCATCACACAGATGCAGGTCAGCACTTACACGCCAGCTCACCACTTGGACATTGCCATTAAGCTGAAAAAAAAAACCCCATCTTTCTCTTGCTTTGAGCGCCGTGATGCCACAGTCTCTGTGTCCCTGTCATGTGGCCCCCTCTTCTCAGTGCATTTCATCTCTGTTACACCTACACCTCAGGAAAAGAAGGTATATTCACCTTCTCTTTGTCTCTCAGACGGCGTGCTATGGATGTGTGCATCTGCCACATCAAAGGAAACTCATCTTTGGTTTCTCACACAGGATCTATCTCTGTGCTCTGTCAGCCATCTTGCACCTTTTCTTTTCTCTCTGCCTTATTTTCTTTCTTTCATCCTCCTGCTTTGGTTCTTTAAGCCTGTCTGGTGTCAGCCCAGGTATAAACTGTGTGTCAAAGGTGTGTATGTGTGTGTGTGTGTCTGTTCTTGTTTTTATGTCTTTATGAGCACCTTTAAGATCTTCAGCTAGGTGAGGGCATTTTGGCAGATCCCTCAAAGTGAGGCATAATATCATAGCAACACTCGATCATTATTTGGAGCCATTGGCTTAATCATTGTTAGCGAGCAAGATCAGCAACCTCTGTGCAGCCTTTAGCACATGTTTTGTGTGCCATCAAGGTGTGGTTGGTAAGAAATTAGCAATGCTAAATGAAAGGAGTGAGAAGACAAACACAGCACAATATCATTTACTTAGGATATCAAAAGTAAAAGGACTCATGCTGCAGTAAAATGGTCCCTGTCAGAGTTTTCCTGTTATTTCCAATAACAATAACATTTCCAATGTTATTTCTCTAGATTAATATTTCTGCTGCTTTAATGTGTGTTGCATTTTACTGCGGCAGATGTTTAATGCTGCTCTAATCTGAACTAGTTTGGCTAGTTTCATCTACAGCGATGCATCAAGGTCTATAAGATCCTCATATGGTTGTACTGCCGCTGCACTGTGAGCAGCACAAACCTCGAAAAAGTCAACTTTTCATGAGAAAAACGGCCCGTTTTCAGCTTCTTCTAATGATGCCTTTTCCATCTGATCCAAGAGGGTTTTGGATAGTTTCTTTAAATTAAGAGGGAACAGAATTTTCTCAACACTCCATCCTTCAGGAAAAAGCAGAATATTTGCCTCTGAGATGTAGCGGAGTAGAAATATAAAGTTGCATAAAATGGAAATACACTAGTAAAGTGAAAGTAGCTTGAATTTGTACAGTACTTGCAGAGTTCTATTCCACCACTGTAAAATGCAAATGCAAAAACACACGGGCATACACTGTCATATACTGTGTACACACAGGAGGGAGAGCAGCAATCTGTGACTCATTAAAATCCTGAGTGCATACTTTGCTGAAGTCTTGAGCGCTGACCCCTCTGCTAAAAAGTTTGGAGTGAAACTAAATCCAGGAATGTCTGCCGAATCTTCAGCCAGGGGAATAAAGCCTGACTGACTTTCTCCCCGACTCTAAACTCTCTAAGCTTTTCTCTTTCTAACTTCTCTTTGTAATTCACAATGTTTCTCTCTCTCTCTCTCCCTGCTTGCATGACTCTCACCCTTTTCTCTCCCTTTCTCTGTCTGCCTTTACATCTTCACCCGAGGGAACGGGTTCAAACAAAACTGGTTTTCTGACACGCGAGATCCCCGGGGACGAACCAGATCTGAACCTTTATCTGTGGTTCTGTCTTCTTGTTTCTCTCCGTCTGTCTGCCTGTTAACCCGTCTGTCCAGATGGGGATCTGGGGCTCACTATTCTACCCAAAGAACCATTAAAATTGATAAAAATATTACATTTGTGATCTTTTCCAGTCCAGTAAAATAGCTTTAACTCATTTTCTTTCTTTCATTCTAAATCTTGAAATTCTAAATCAGAAATTTAGACAAATTAATAATTACTATAGGTCGATTTAAGAGCTTCTTTGGAGCTTTCAAACAAAGCTGAAGTTCTTGAAACCTGAAAATTAAAAGAGGCAGGGTGGTTTCATTGACTTTAATGTGGAGTCTATGTCCATACGTACCCAAAGGAATCACTAATGACCAATCATCATTGGTTACAATACATGGGGTCCTTGTGGTGGGGGCTGCTAAGAAAATGCTTCTGATTATAGGAAGTTAGTTTTGATTTTCTTCCAATTTGAAAAATATCCTGTGTTGCATACTGCAGTGTAGTTCAAAAGTCCTGAAATGCCGGATCCTACATTTCCCATAATGCAACAAATGTGTCTCTTAGTCAGAGTCTTCCCATCCTGTGAAAGCCAGCGTCTTTTAATCTGTGCCTCCAGTTTGCATGACAAGCTTTTGCTTATAAATCTGTAGTCAGCAGTGTTATTGTCTCAAGATGCCTACAGACAGAACAAGAGGCGAATTCGAGAGCCGGCGCTAAAGCACACAAAGTCAAAGAAAAGACGCAAGAGGCTTCAGTGACAATTTTTTTTGGGGCTTTTGCTTGACTTCATGAGGTTCCTCCAGTGAGGCTCGTATGGAGTAGTATTCCCCATGACTGTAAACTGATGTGTTAAATCAGTGCCCCTGAAAATAACAACAGTTCTAATAGTGACCCCTGGTGATACACCAGCCTCAGCCTGGTGTTCACTGTGATATACCATTTGTTTACTGTTGTTTGCTACTGTGAACACATGAAAGGGATTCAGAAAATGATTTTCTCTCTTTCGCTCTGTGATCTAACACCGTCATGTCTCTGCTGCTGCACCTCGACTATTTTGTGATGTTTAGACGTGTGCACTGTCTGAATATCCAATGACACTATTCTTGTTTGGCTTTCTGCTTTCTTTTCTGGCCCTTAACTTTGAAACTCTGGTTTCTTGTTTATGGCTAAAATTTTCTCTGAGTACGAAAAGAGCCTGATGTGGTCTCATTTGCATTCATGCCCGCCACCAGGCATCATTATCCATTCATGACTTCGGCCCGGAGGAACATTGAAGCTGATTGGCCGGGCCTGGAGGGGATATGAGTGCTATGATTGGCGCAGCCCAGGGGAAATCGAGTTCTTATTGGTGGTAATGAAGAGGCCTGAAGGAGAGCATGGCTGAGACAAAGTAAGCATAAAACTAAAAGACCGAAGAGGATAGGACACACACAGCCACCATACCTCATTTATCACCAACACACACGCAATCTCTTCTACCAGACACAAAAGCTTTACACACTCTCTAATGTAGACACTAACAAAGAGGAACAAGACTTAAAGATGTTTAAGATGTTTTCAGTTTCAGGAGGAGATTCCAGGCATGCCAAAAAGAAATGAAAACAATGCAATTTGTGGAAAAGATCCAGGATTACACGACTTTAATACGATTCCAAGTCCGATTAATTGCATAAGTATGAGGCATTTTGTCTATCCAAGTGTACAATACCCAGAGATATTCATTTAAGGGCTGCAAGTAATGATTATTTTCCCTAATGATGAGTCAGATGATTATTTTCATTAATAATGTCAGAAAACAGTAAAGAATGCCCAAACCCTAAGTTATCATATTCAAATATGCTGTTTAATCCGGCCAACAATCCAAACCACGAAGATATTTTCTTTTTCTTTTTCATACGTGACAAAGGAAGCCATCACATAGTCACATTTCGCAAGATGCAGCCAGTCAAATCTTGACAGTTACGCTTGAAAACTGATTGGATCAATTAATTGATTGTTTCAGCTTCGATCAATTCACATTCATGACATAAAACAGTGAAATGCAGCAGTTGAAAAGCTCATACCCGCAAATTATGAGCATTTTTACTTATAAATGACCCGAATGATTAATTGATTATCGCCTACATCATCCGTGCTAATTTAATTCATTGCATCAGGAGGTTTCTGTTGTTTAAAATGTTTGAGACCTTTGAAGCTGCTTGTGACAGCTGATAAAAGGGAACCAAAGATTTGCATCATTCTGTGATGTTTCATTGAAATCCAATCAGTAACACAGATTAACCAGTGGGGGATGACGCTAATTGGGCAGAATAAGAAAAAGGACACCAGGAGATAAATATGTTACGCAGCGGTGGAGAGTTGAGTAAACCTGAGAGGATGCAAATTACACAACAAACGCTGTTCTGTGTTAATCTGAGAGTGGACAATATTACAGGGTGACAAAATAAGACCCTCTAATAACATAACCTTTAAGGAGAGGATTAGTCTTATGATAGGAGGTCTGAGAGGTCGACAGCTATTAAGCAGACTGAGTGCTTTACACACACACACACACACACACACACACACACGCTCTATAGTACCACTTGGTAACATCTCAGCAGGGCAGTGACAGTGAGCAGAAACAAGCAGTGTCGAGGACGAGCAAAAACAAAGAGCGGCTGTCTGAGGACTGACTGTGAGGCCTCTCAGACAAACAATACAATGAAAAGTAAATACAGCAAACGCTTTGACCACGTCCCATTAACTAGTTCAATGCAAATGAACACCACACAGCAGTACTGACACTGGCACTATTGGGATAAAGCTTCCCAAAGCCCATGATAATAATATTCTTTATTTATAAGCGACTCACATGACACCCATGACACACTTTATGGATCCAGATAAGATTTTTAAATACATAATAAAAGACAACGGTGGAGAGAAAATGATAAAATAATGATAATGAAAGAAACAACAACTGCATTGGGATATACAGTATGTACAAATAGACAACACAATAATTACACGTTGTGAAGCACCAGGAAAGGTTAATATAGAAATGTAAGTTTTCAGATGTGTATGAGGTGAGGAACGTGGAGAGCGACTAGGTGTGTATGGATGGAGAAGACTGGATAGGGACTGAGGTGCTAAGCCATGGAGAGATATTTTTCATACATGTCGAATATCTTTCCAGCACATTTCTCTGTTGTGTGTTGGTCTTTCACATAACTAAGACTATAGAAGTGTTAAAAATAAGCCAAATTATTCCAAGGGACAGACCTGAGGGGCCCCCAGGTACATTTTCTATCTTTGTATGCGGTGAAAAAAAGGGAGGCCATCAGGAAACATCCTCCTTTTCTTTTTTTAAAACCAAACTAGCAGTGGCTCTGGACTCCATTGGTCAAACACATTGGTCCTGGAACCATTTTCCAAGTGCAGCTCCACTGAGGACACTTTTCAGCAGTGCACTCATCAGGTTGTACTGCCCATCCACCAACCTGACGTCAATGGATCCATTTCTGTGAATGGTGGGTTCGACGAGCATGCTAGCTCTTGGCTTTTCACATGACTCCTGCTGCATGCACGGGCAATTCGTTTATATAAAACTATTCAACAATCTCGCACGGTTGGTTTTCTTCTCCTAACATTTCTCTCTGTGATCATTCAAACTGAAAATATCCGTGCAGGAGTGCTTGATTTAATGTGTCTCAGGTCCTGTCTTATATTGTTATGATGATTTTCATTGGAATTTGCCTTTTACCCAAAAGAAAGAAAACGGCTTATTTCGGTTTAGAATAGGGGCTTTGTGATGGTGCATTCAGGGACACTAAGATATTCTGTATTTCCCACATGGCTGACTTGGATCAACAGCAACACATTTATCCAAATTTGCTTTTGGTTTGTCTTTTGCGCAAACGCTTTTTAACAGCTGATGAACAAATCGTGCCTTTGAATGCAACTGTGATATACCACAAAAACATAAGCTTGACAAAAAAACAAATGCAAGGAAATGTTCGCTGTGATGGATTACCAATCTAAAGCTTCGAGTCAGTGCAAATTTATTTTCACAGCACACTGAAATGAAGTGAAATCCACTGACTGCCTGGAAGGAAGAAAATCAATCTTCTTAAATAAATATGACTCCACATCAATGCATGGAAAGTTTTTCCCACTAAGGTAAAGACAGAAGTAAAGAGAGGGATGAGAGACAAAGAAGAAAAACATGATCCCATTTCATGGCGGTAAACTCACGCACAGATTAATTCTGTGTTATGCAAATGTAATTTAGTAGCTGTGTCCTCCGCGTTGGAGTGAGCGATTAAACAACCACTTTCTATCCGGGTACACCTCCCATTAACCTGACAATGACATACGCTGATGAGGCGGTGTGTGTCCTTGTGTGTATGTATCCCTGCATACCAACAGACCCGTCTCTTGCTTCAATTATCTCTCATACCTACGGAGCGTTTCCAGCTACTTTAAAAACCAACACATCGCTTTGCCCTGTCAGAGTTTCTGCCGAAGCAATTAAAGGATGTTCATGTTGTACAGCGCCGAGGACTCGTTCGGCGCACCTCATCCTGTTTGGTGCAACTCTGCATTCAGGTCGCATGGGAATAACTGTCAGAGCGCAGTGACAGCTCTCACAAACTCATTCTAAAGTCCTTAAGATGTCATGATTGATGTTTCCTGTTGACTTTACTGGCTCCAGATCCTGATGATGCTGCTTTCAAGGCAAACTGAACATGAACTGAACATCAGCTGCAGATCAAACACCTGGCAGGTGTTCTGTCGCCCCATTTAAAGAGTTAAGGATGAGAAAAATTTTATTGTTGGTTTTATGTTGAAATGAAGCGACTCCCCGATGGCACGACCCCTCGCTGTTTGGATGCAGGTGTTGGAATGTAACTTGGAGAACAAGCCAGGTATTATTTTAAAATGTTCTGCTAGTGAACAACTCCCTAGTCTAAGTCTGCCGCCCCAACTGACACATACAGTGTGCAATGTCATTTTTTCTTTTTTAAAAAGGCCCAGTAATTTCCTAATACAGCACAACACTTCGCTTTTGAGCAAACAAACAAGAAGAAATGGTTGATTTGTTGAGGACTATTTTCAGCAGTGGATTATAAACATTTGCTGCTCTGGCAGCAGGATGGTGTACATCTGACTGAGTCAAAATAAACTACAGTGTGTGTGTGTGTGTGTGTGTTAATGCTAATGAAGGACTATGTCACCCAGTATAACAGTGTGGCTCAGTCAAATCTTGACACACAGACACATTCTGATACTGTGCAGTGTGAGTTACACATCCAGGGGATTTCATCATGTCTGATGTGCATGGAGAATTAAAGTCTATAAAAATGCTTAGAAATCAACGCATCAGCCTGACAATCATCATGTTTTTATGCTACTTCTGTATCAAAGTAATCCAATGAAAGTTGTCTGTACATCACTGGGTACTTTGCAAACAGAAACTGCTAATAGCTAATTCAGCAGACTTTTGATGGTGCCAATTTGCCCCCCCTCCAAAAAAAAAAAATTCTTTCAGCCACTTTTGACTTTTCTTTTCTCACACAAATGTCAAATTTCAAAACGAGCTGATTTAAAAATAAAAGTAAAATCTGCCTCATGGTTGTATGCCAATTCAGTATCTAAACAAATGAGAGACATGGGCACAATCCACCCTTCTACTCCTTACGTGATGATTATGGTGTTGAATAACGGCCAGAAAAGTGTTTTGCAGGACATTATGATGTCGAAGTGATGTTGACCTTTGGCTTTTGAATATAATATGTTATCACTTCATCCTATTAGACATTTGTGTGCAATTGTGTCATAATTAGCCTACAAGTTCTTGACCTTGTCAAGTGACCTTGACTTTTGACATCAAAAATCATATCATCCTGAGTCAAAGTGAAAGTTTAAAGAGATGTCCTCCACGCGTGCATGAAATATCGCTTTTATCACCTCCGACAATGCTTCATAACAATGCTGTAGGTAATGTGAAAATTACCTCCCCACAGAAATAAATTCAGTTCAAATGGAGCTTAAGTTATCTTAAAAACAAAGTATTTCTTAGCTGTAATACCTGAATGGATGGTTGTGCTGTTCTTCCTACATTAGCATAAGGGGGAGAAAATGCCTAATGCTGCTACCAATAATTAAAAAATAAATAAAATCACTGCTTGTCGCTCACTTTCCTGCACACCGGCACTAATGCTGCATATCCAGCTACCTGAGTGCACGTATACCACTTTTTGATGGCTGATAGATATTTTTGTATGAAAGGCGCCTGCGGCTGATACTGCGCTCATTACCCAAAGTTACCACATTATGAGTTAATTCAAACAACATGCTGATAATTGCCATGTGATGAAAAGATCTCATTAATAGCCTAACTGCCTGAATGGAAATTAGAACCACTTGATATGATCTTTTTAAGAAAACCAGGAGGTATTTGGACAATTGGATTATAAATCACCTTGTAATCAGACTAATCAGCTACAGGCTGAAGGGCAGCTAATGTGGAGGGTGGAGAAATAATTTTGTCACATTGTCTTTTTATAGATCCGCCAAGTGTTATATCCTTACATGGCCGCACAGTATGTGCCGCTGTATTTGCAGCTGAACACAGAGGTTGTCAGCCTCCATGACTGCAGCTCCTGCTGTCGAGTCATTATGTCTGGACAGAATCCAGTAGATTTACAGCTTCTCTTCACACCCTGAAATTAAACCTCTGTCTCGTCTACAGAGAGCACTGGGGAGAAATGGAGTCAGAGCTGAATGTAAAAGCACTTTATTAAAATTGCTTGTTTCTCTAAAGTTGTATCAAAAAATAATTAGCGCTGACTGCACACATGGAGACTTGCCAGGGGGTTTGGGCATAAGTGTTTCTGCTCATGCATGTGAGTCCTGTCCAAATGTTTGAACTCTTTCTTTATCTAGACTTTCCAAAAAAAAAAAAAAAAAAAGTTTCAGAAATTTGCCCAACTTTTCGGTCCTCTGAACTTCCACTCTACAGCTCCTGCTAACCTTTATACATATACATAAACAGAAAGACAGAGCAAGACAGAGGAGAGGCAGCTCTACCAGCTCTCAATTAACAAGGCAGGCTCTGTTTCAGCAGAGGTTTGGTGTGTGAGCAAGCGAAAAAGATAGAAAGAAAGAAGGAGAGATTGTTCCTTGCAGCCAGAAGACAGAGATATAGCCTTCATTCCTGCTCAGATTAAAGGATTTAGAGCAAGAAGCCTTATTACAAACCCAAAGAAAGAGAAAAGAGGGAGCTTTCCCTCCCTCTCCCTCTCTTCTGGGCTGATTAAAGCACAGATAACTCCCCCTTGCAGGCTGCAAGCTGCTGGAAGCCAACTCAAGACACACATATATACACACACACACACACACACACACACACACACACACATACACCGACTCATTAAAATCCAAACATAACATTGGTTTCTCAGAGTTTCGAAGGATTGTTAACCTGTTGAACAACCAACGCTCTACAGCTCACCATCACTCTCTTATCAGTATTTAAATAACCCCTGCAGTGTGTGTGTTTAAGTTTCATGGTAAATGTCAGACTATCTGCAGATGTGAGCAACTTAAGTCTTAAGATTATTTAATGCTACCTGGAATTAAACGCCAGACCCATTTAAGAATGTCGAAAATGTCCTGTATCTGATCAAATGTGCCTAAAGAAAAGTGGGTGGGGAGAATAAGATAATAGAATAAAGGAGCAGTCTATTCAATTATACCTGAACATATTTTTACACTGATGACACAATGAAGGAAAGGAAAAGTTCTGTACAAAAATAGTGTTTCCACACATTTTGCTACTAATATCTAAATACCTCCATTTAAAACAGTATTATAATACATTTTTGGCCACTTGGGGCAACAGAACAACTTGTAAACACAGTAATGGCACATTATCATCATATAAAGTTGCTATGGCTATGCCGTGTCCGCCTGATGACTATAAGACTAACATTTAAACCCTTTTAGCTCTGGTTTTGTTCTCCACCAACTGTTAAAGGAAATATCTGCCTCCTTAGCTGCTAAATTCTTCATTATACCCACTAGCTAGTTGCTAAAGTTTTCAGTTTGCCATTTTATGCTTGATGGGTAGCATACAGTGACATTTTTATAGCTTTTTTAACTGCAAATAGCTGCTCTTCTGCTGCTAGAAACAGGGTTGATAGAATCATAGTAAGGTTTTATATTCAAAACAATGAGCTGGCAGATGCTGAAATACTCAGTAGAGCTGATAGCCCTTGGTGAGTTCGTCACTGTGAGCGACTCCTTTCATATAACTTCTTTTGATCCAATAGTAATATAATACTACTGATTCATGTAGCTTTATGTAACTTAAATGTTTACATTTTGGTCATGAATCTTTAAGACTTCCTAACTTTATTGATATAAATGGGGTGGACACAACAACAGAAACACCTGTCAGTGTAACAAAATGCAGTTCAACAGCACCACATCCTCCAAAATGCCCTTAAAGATGAATCAACAGCTCTCTGAAATACAACAGCTGAGCACCTTCATGAAGGGACAATTTATTCAATGACTAGGCTGCTTAGTCTACCTAACAATCGGGCAACTGGGAGTGTATATTTTCAGTTTCAGTAATCCCTAAAATGGCATTTGTTGTGGACTATTTCCAGTGGCGGATGAATCCACATTTGGCACTCTTGTGAGTATGTAGGGCAGCAGGATGGTGTATGTGGAATTGAGCCCACATTCATGTATTTTTTAATGGTTTTTTTGACAACAATGGAGCCCTATGTTAGTAGGATTAATTCATTATTGGTTTAGGATTTTTTATGGTGGATTTTAAACTCCCATACAGTCACGTTGTTTTACTGCATATAGAACACTGTTACAGACGCACTACTATGATTTGTACTTCTATTATATCATAAAGTAACAATGCTGTATCTCCCTCAAGGGAAAGCTTTGCTGTGGTTCACCTTCTTCCACAGTGTGGATCGTAAAACTGTGAGCCTTACAAAGCAGCTTTCCTAACACACTGCGGCCTTTATGCTCAATTCCAAACAGCTGATCACATCTAATATTTTCCGGATGACTGTTCATATCTATTTTAGGCTTTAATCCATATCCAACACCTACAGGAACTGACAGAGACGTCATGCAGAGTTACAAGAAAAGACTTCACATTTATTTACGTGTTTTCAGTTACAGTTTGTACTTAGAGAGTTTTGGGCTGAACTGAGTTGTCTCTCCGGATCCAAATCAAGTCATTTTTAGCTCTGTTTCTAAGGTGAAGAATCATGCAATGAATCATGCATCTGAAGGAGAAGACTGTGCCGCAGGAAAGTTTTAAAACTTTTGTTTTCTACCATTAAAACTTTTTCACTTGGCGCTGACTCTAACAAACACGAATTCAATCCAACCACAGCTGACTTTTGCTGTCGATTATGAGGCAAAAAACTTCTTACAACCGCATTTCAAAGACAGATTATTGATAGAGTATGACAAACCTCTCTCATTAAATGCCCTTTTTAATTATAAAGTGAAAATGGGGGGGTGGGGGGGTGTACACAGACTGCACAACAACAACGACAAACAGCAGAGACATGAATTATGGAGCAGGAACTGTAACTCAGTGTGAGGCAGATGCTCCTGATGGTCAGTCCACTCAGCACACAGCTGGTTTTGTCTGAGCGTTACTGACTGCAGCAGCACTTGGCAGAGTGGTTGTGGAGCTCCATGGTAGCTCATGCCTGAATGAATAAGCCAGAATAGTGCTGTTCTGCTTTTCTACTGCATGGCTATCCATCCATACAAACTGCCTTATCAACACACAGCCTGCTGGGAAAGACAGCATTACTACTTGGTGATCACTTTAACAAAACAAACTGTCAAGTCAGGCTGATATTACAGGTGACGAGTTTCTAGTGCTAGACTGAAATATTAACATGCAAGTAAATTTGTATATTTGCATAGATTTAGATAAATTTCCCCCCTGCTGTTGCAAAGACAACCAGATTGGTATCATCAAATACTCAACCATCTGTCTGCTGATCAGCTCCTTGATCATTACAGAATATTGCAACTTTCACCACTACTCATTGTAGAAGAAAAAAAACCAAAAGAAAATATCAAACCCCGATCTCATTGCTATGTTAAAGACATAGTAAAACATCTGGTTGTATTACTAAGTAGGCAGGTTGTATTACTTACCGATCAAGTACAAAGAACACTGTCTAAAGTAAGACCCAACCATAAGCCAAGGGGCTCATATCTTCCCATCTCTATCACCAGTTTCCTCTCTCTTCCCTATCACTATCCAATAAAGGCATAAAGGCCAAAAAAACCAAAACAACATCCAATACTATTAATAAGAAGGCAGGTTGTGTGCAAAGAATACCATGTGATTGGAGATTGCGCAATGGCTGGCACACTTCCTCCGTAGCACAAATCCAGCCGTCATTTTTCCCGCCAGACTCCGGCCCAGTGGCAGACAGATATGCAGACATGAGTCATAATGATTTTAGTGGCCTCCTTTCTTCTTGTGTATTGTGAAGACTTTGACAAGAAATATTGAAATGAAATTAATCACCTAATATAACTATGCCAAAATTACTTAATATGATTAAGACTAATATGCAAAGATGTATATGAACAGCAAAAGCAAAAATGTTAGGGTTAGGATATTATTAGGCAGTGAAGTATTTATTCTAAAAACTACACTTTTTACAACAACAATAATTGTAATCACTGTTTTAGTTCTGACTTTTCCACAAAGTAATGATGCAAAAAACATATTGTGCTGTTTTGAGCCACTTGAGGACAGTAGAACTGTCTGAAGACCGCACTGACACAGGTGTTCACAGAGTAGTAGTAGTGTGCATTGAGGGAAAACAGCTACCTGCTGCTGGAATCTGGAATCAATCTGGAAACGAATCAATCTGGAAACGGTGACTGATGATGAGAGTGGCGAGAGTGAACTTAAATAGTGAAGTTAAGGGATGTAAAAACTAAAAACAACAAGCTGAAATGTGCTTCACTCACATACACATGTAGTCATTTTGTCTGCTGTTAATATAAGCAACATTGATTCAAACACTACATCTCTTAAAACTGTAAATAACTCCCACTAGAGACAAGTGTACTACTTTTGGAGTTAGCATCTGAACAAAATGACTTTTTCTATGTACATTGAAGGTAAAGCCAATCGTTTCATCCCCCAATATGTGGTTCACTGTGCCCACCATGTTCATATTGTGGGGTGTTATGAACACTGCAGTCTCTTTGAGATGCCAACTGTGCTTTAGACTTTTAGTTTTGTTTTCTCAGTAAATTAAAACGAATGCTGTGTTATTCAAGTAAGTCAACAAATGATTAATTTAACTGGAGGGACTCTCTCTGAGCTCATGCTGAGATGAATAGAAACAGTATAGAGATGCTCCACTGACAGTATGTGGAGGACTCAGGAAACCGCCAGTGTTTCATCTTACAAAGTGTACATAATAAACTGCAGTGTCTATCTCAACACTAACATTCACCTTATTTAGTGTGTGTGAGAGAAGAAAGTGGTTACACAGAAAGTGAGAATACACACTACCATGACATCAACAAAAAAGTAAGGAACAGTGTGCATACCAATGTGTATTTATGAGCAAGTGAGATAAAAGGAGGAGAAATGAAGAGTCAGTGAAAGAGGCAGATCATTGCTGGCGCAAAGACACTGTATTAAAGTACTGAGGAGCGCATTCTGGGACACGGCAGAAAGTAAGCCCTAATAAAAACTAGTCTGGAAAGACATACTTTATACATTCTAACCAGACTGAGGTGAAATCAGACACCGAGTAGACTCTGATAACTTAAAGAGGTTGATATTATTGCCAGTGTTACTGAGAATCAACACCTCAGTTCAACAGCTTTTATATCACCGTGTTCATTCTTCTATCTTCTATCTTAAACATCTATATTTTGACTGTGTTTAACAGTTTACATTTCTACTGCCCTAAGTAGTTTGTCAGTCGATTGATTGCTGTACAAAAATGTTGGACTAATCAATATAAAACTATGGCAAACCAACCCTGACAAACAAACCCACACAACCTGATTGGATGCCTTTTGCATCCGTGAATTACATCAAACATCAAGCAGGTAAAGATCAAGATATGTTTACCACTCAAATCATTTTCTAAGAAACTTGTGAATTAAATCAGAACTAAAACGTGGAAATGTGGCAAGACAAAAGACTCTATTTGAGTTTCCATGTTCGTCTTTTTCTGCTACGAGTTACATTGGCCAAGTGTGCAACTCGGCTTTAAAACCATTTCTTTTAACTTTAAAATTGTCAAAATGTGCCTGCCAGAGGGAACTGACTAACGGTGAACAAAGATGAACAAAAAGGAATCATCAGCAAAGAGTGAAAACCTTGAGGTCCTTTGTTAAAACAATCCTAATCAAATTCACAGTTTGCTTTACATATTGTGCAGAGCTACAAAATGTAATTTTTACATAAAAACCAAAGAAAGTTTTTGTGTAGTAAAGTAATGACGATGTGTAAAAAGCCTCTTCAACAGTTTAATAAATCACACCATTGTTAGTGTGAAATTAAATTCAATTCTCCATATAATACAGTTTACTGTGAGGTACGTCATCACAAAAAAAAAAGATTTGATGAGGAAATGATGTTTCACTGTAGTCTAAAACACATATGGCAAAAGTTGACATGAGGAAAAACCCACAGAGGTAAATCTTGGAGCCAAAGCATCAGCTCGTCTCCCAAATAACTCCAGACTACAATAAACACACACATTCGGACTAATCTCACTATTTACAATGAACGCCATTAGTTTTTATTACCAGTACAGCTACTTTTTTTTCCTGTGGGAGATGTGTATTTTTGGCAGGTTTTTGTCCTTTCTGTGCAATGCCTCATGCTAAAACATTAAATAACACAATAAATCATTACATACCCTGGGCTTCGACTTCAAGCCAATATGTTTATTCAAAAACCCTTTCCAGGGATTAGACCAGGGGTGGCCAACCAGTCAGACTAAGAGCCACGATTTTCACTGTGTTACTGCAAAGAGCCACATCATACACACAGGCACCCCCGTCTCTCCTCCCATCACTGTCTCTTCTCTCTTTTGCTCTCTGCCTTTGTCTCTGCCTGTCTCACCCTCTCCCTCTCTCTATATTTCACTCTCACATACATGCAGAATGAAAATCAAAAAAGAAAATCACAATACTTGACACAAACACACACAATCACAGACATAACCTCCCAGAGACACACACTCCCTCACACTATCACCCCCTCACACACCAAACATCCCCATTACACACATACCCACACTCACACACAGATGCAGGCACACAAGTATACACTCTCACAGAGACACACATGCCTCTGCTCAGTTAGATTTATTGTAAATGCAACACCTCAAACTATTTTAACAGAAATGGACTTGACCCTCTGCTGACAGACCAGGGGACAGTCAATGTGAACATTGTGTGCACCTCTCATACACGCAAAATCTCAGTTCAATCAAGTCTCCACATAAAAAATAAACAATTTCCAGTAGCATCCATTAACAGAAAACATTTCGTGGTGCTGCAGATTTTAAGCCTTGAAATGCACCAGTGACAACTGGCAGAAGGTCTTGCCATTGCGTTCCACAAAAAAATACAAACTCTCCCACTCTATTAAAAACGCCCTGTGTTCATCCTCGTACTTGCGCTTGGCCTTGCATGTCTTCTCTGCCATTTTTGGTAGTGAGCTCTTGCTATGGAACAATAGGTTCCCTCATCCTCCGAGGTGATTGGTTCACTGCTTCGCAGATAATTTCCTGATTGGCTCTCGGCTCATATCAATATTAGACGTGCTGTCGTGCTCTCACTCTGCGTGCAGGCAGGCAGCGTCACACATACTGCCCACATAGACACACACATCAAATTACATGAAAAATTCTATAAATTTTATGAGTCAAAGAGCCGCAGGTTGACACCTCAGCGCTCCAGAAGACTTGAGAGTTTCTGATAAGACATAACACATTCAGTTTAGTTATGTTATTTTGTTGCTTTGTGAACTTTCAGCTGATGTTTAAGAGAACAACATCCAGCTGTTTTCTTATCAAAACTAATTTCCATAGTTGAACTTTTCCAGCCTTGCACATGCATACTGGAAATGATAGTAGCTTCCTGGTACAAGAGCATAAATGAACCTAGGTATGATAACACACACACACACACACACACACACACACACACACACACACACACACACACACACACACACACACACACACACACACAAACAAAAGCACAATTATGCCTTTGTACTGAGGGAAACCAGCAAAGCTTTGATATTTACATAATAGGACGAGTGTGTTGTTTGTTAAAATTATTGGGGTCAGTGGGGAGCCTGCTGAGCAATAGAGACTGAGGGTAGAAAGACACACACACACACACACAAACACACACACACACACACAGAGACAGAGAGAGAGAGAGAGAGAGAGAAAAGGTGCGACCCTGGTTTAGAGCTGAGGAAATTGAGAGGATTAGCTGGTATTAAATCTACACACTTTCACTCCCTCTTACAAACACACACCTGTACAGTCAGCTGAAGAATGCACAAACACATCGATAGGTGCACGCACGCACACACACACACACACACACACACACACACACACACACACACACACACGAGTCTGACCCAGTTCATTATATGGAGGTGTTAGCAGGGAAATCCACATTATTAATATGCAGTGTGAATGTAAAGGCTATTACCAGCTAAATGGTGCCATGCTCTGTGTGTATGTGTGTGTGTGCGTGTTTGGTGTGTAAAGTAGTTTTCCTCAGCCGTGTGACAAAGTGCTTTCCATATGCTGTTAAAACAGCAGAGAGAAAGAATGTGTGCTTTTTAAATTTTACACAACTTTCATCAGCCTCTTAGCGAAAAACAAGCAAGCAAAATGCTAAAGCAGCCTTGAGGTTCTGTAGGGGGGGTCTATGTATTCGTTAGGTGTGTGTGTGTGCATGTGTGTGTGTGTGCGTGTATCAGTGTTGTTTCTGTGTGTAAAGCAGCAATAGTAGCTGTTGTGGTATCAGCCAGTGACAGCCAGCTGCTGAAGAGCGATAGAGAGACCTTTAGATTACACCTCTTTCTTTCTCTCTCTCCCTCTGGCCCCTGAGGAGATCTGTGTGTGTGTGTGTGTTAATAGTAAATGTGTGCGATATGTAAACAGCTAGGAGGGAAACAATTACACCAACTCAGAACAGCCAGAACATTCATTGTCTACAGGCAATCACACACACACACACACACACACACACACACACACACACACACACACACACACACACACACACACACACACACACACACACACACACACACACACAGTCACCAGTCTGTCACTCAGTATAGGGAAACTGTGTCACTTCCTACAGTAAGTTTGTGTTGTGTAAATTTATGAAACTAAATAAAGTTTTGCCAATAAGGATGAAGATTTTTCAGCTGTGCTCAATTTGTAATAAAATGGCTGGCCGGCATCATCATGTATGGGTTCAGATTACATGTCACAAGGTGTCACATTACGTGATTTTACATTCAGAAATTCTTGATAATGACCTGGCAGGTTTGGTTTGTCCCCGACCAATCATCATCAGCATTCGGATAGCAGTGTGTATGAGACTGGATGCCTTGTGTTCTGAAAAACGTATAACGCTAACACTAACGTCGCTGTTCGACTTTTCCGCTGCAGCATGTTAAAAAGAGCGATCTGTGCTCCTATGGGCCCTAACACGTGGTGGAATTTGTAGGCAAAACATTTTGGACACACTCATCTTTTTGTCAGGACGTTATGGGGCATCACAGGTCATCCACTATGACACAACACACGGGGTAAAATGTTCCTGATGCCTTACGTCTGTCGGTAACAAACTTGGTAACGCTGATATCTGACTGTAGGAGCAAGAACTTACTAGTGGAACTAAACTCAAAACCTCAGGGAATCAGTTACAAGTTATGAGAGACAAACGTTGAGCCAGAAGTTAAGCATAAGGCGTGGTTTGGTTTGCAAGACGCAGGTTGGCCGCAGTCGGCCCTGCAGGAGCAAAACATCGCAGGTGAGTGCAGTTATCCTCTGCTGTGAGGCCAAAGAGGAGTCAAGCTACACTTAGCCCTTGAACAAACAGGTGAGATGACCTCCAGAGTCTGTTTCAGTTCAACATAAGCTCAGCTGAGGTGGGGGGACGCAGAGAGCAAACAGCAGCCCACGCAGCAGAGTATCATTATGTCTCCTTTAAGTGAAGCTCTGCAGTTATTAGACTGTCCTGGTAATTATAAAAGAGCTGCTGTGAAGTCGGATAATATGTGAGAAGACACCAATTATGGAGAGGTTTGTCGCAAGCACTGTAGGTAGCACTTTTCTATATTATAGCCAGGAGAGTGTGTGTGTGTGGATGTGTGTGTGTGTGTGCATCTTTCAGCCTGTGCTAGCTGAGCTATCTGACAGGGCAGATTGTGATTTTTAGCTGAGCAGCACTAATCTCTTGTTACAATATGAAGCGCTGATTACACCACTGCACACTGTGGGAATGAGAGACACTGTGTGTGTGTGTGTGTGTGTGTGTGTGTGTGTGTGCGTGCAAGATGGGGAATATAACAGGACAGATAAGACGACGAGGTGAGGATGGGAGACAAGTTCAGAAGAAATACGTCTGTACATTACAGAGGAGCGTTGAGGTTATCCTAGGTTATCTCCCCCTCCCCCTCTCTCTCTCTCTCTCACACACACACACAGCTAACAGCACAGTATGTACAGTAGGGGTGTTATGACTACAACATGCCTCTGCACTGTCCTGTTATGCTTGGCCAGGGTTATTATACCCACTGTGTGTGTGTTGATGTCGAGATAACAACACTAGAATAGTGCGTTGGAGGAAGTACAGAGGCCTGGACAGGAACTGTGGAAATGAATAGTTCTCACACACACACACACACACACACACACATGAAATAGTTGTTGACTCATGCTGCTGTTAAGGAAAGGACATCTAGTGTCAAATTTGATCTGCAGCCAGATAAGCAGTTTCAGAAATTCAGGAGAATGAGAAGTGATGATGATAACGATGATTACGATATCATACATTTCCTGGACAAGTAGCAGCCTGTCTCGTCAGTATTTGTTGACTTCCAGAGAAGCGTAAAGCAAAGCACAGCTACAGACAACATTCATCCAAGATTTTACATTTATATAAACATTTCATGAATGGTTTACAGCATACAGTAGACAGACTAGTATACTGTGGATGAAAATAACTACGAGGGCATTTTAAGTGTTTATTTACGTACGGGTTTTGTGTTAATATTCTATATTATTTCAACCGTGTTTTAGTATATTATCATTATATTATATTATATTATATATTATCATTCTTAACCTGTGTTTACACCAACCTCCACTTATAGGTGTCTACGGGAGGAGTCTCAACAAATACATTACAGTATAAATGAATACCTAAATAAATACGCTGTATCTGCTTGTAAGCACATTATAATTTATTATAAACCATCTATTGAATTCATATGATATTTCTGTAAAACAGCTTATAACAACCTGTTAGACTGGCTAAACGTAGGAATCATCTAATTTATCCTCATATTTGTGGCAGTTTTTTATGGATCGACATTCCCATTCTTAATGCTGCCTATAGGGCTCAAATTGGATGATTGTTTCTCCAACCACAAAAATGAAAAATCAAAATTTGTGGCAGTAAAGCAAGTCATACCATTCAGATGTCACTGCATGACCTGACCCATTTATGACCTTTGTTTTTTGTAAATCGGCCAATATGGATGAATGAGCCAAAAAAAATTTATAGGCTAGTTGATAATAGGCTAGACTGGATGAATCTGTTTGACTATGTAAGTTCTTAGTCAGGGACAACTGTTTCTTGTTGATGACACATTTCTTCTCACTGCTCCCCTCTACAGCCTTCACATCCTGGCATGATAGTCATGTGGTATCATGCTATACAGTGACACAGTAGAAGCCTTTGTACTTCTGAAGGCTCATGCTCTCACATGGTAATGTAAAGTTTCACAACAGTCACCCTCAGATTATATTTCAATGCAGTGTACCTCTTATAAACATACCAGCACTCTAAAACAACCCTTCCCTTGCCCTAACAAACTACAGTTCCCATGATGCCTTGTGGAAACAGAAAGTAAACAGGAAGTACAATGTTGCCATAGATTCAGTGAGTTACGCTGTCCACAACTTGAGCCCCGCACCCCAGCACTGCACCCATGGACATGCCTAAAAATGTGATAATTACAGGGAGCATCTTTTTTTTTTTGGTTACTTCAGAGGATGTTTCTGGAAGTATATTTACGGATGGACTTGGAAGATAATGAGATCCTGAAAGTCACAGTAAATCTAAAAATATGTGAATCATGTCTTTGTGTTCAGATTTGACTGACAATGTCAGTCTGACATTTTGGTCCTGACAGAAACATCTCAACACCATTCATGTTCCGTTCAGGATAATAATTGTTTGAGTCACTTGCATTCGTTGGTACCAGCTTATCAAACGGGAGTATTTTCTGCATTCCTTCTGTTAGATATCATTTGTAATGTTTAGTCATACAAAACAGGGCATTGGCCATTTTCCAAAATTTTCAGCAATGATGCAGACAAAACTAACGTGCTCATTATTCTCTTGATTAATTGGTAATAAAACTCATTGTTAGTTGAAGCCCTGTTGAGCTGCCTTTGGCCTTATGACGACCTACTGTGCTTCAAATCCTTTTTAGAGTGTTTTCTTTACTTCCTCTACTCTGGAAATTCTGCTATTTGTGAGATCCAATCTGCTATTCTTCCTCTCCAAGCACTTCATTGCACAAAAGAAAATTGGTCCTTCAATTGTTCTTTTTGTTGTGTAAATATAGACAGACAAACTCCCAGGGATATATGTCGTATGGATACTGGACTTTGCAGATTTTCAGAAAGCTAGAGATAGGGGAGAGAAAAGGAAGATGAGCTGGGAGTGGAGGAGGAGGAGAGGGTCAGTGTAGGCTTTTCTTTGAAGACCTCTGCTCCAAGAGAAAACAGCAGAGAGGGGTCCCAACATGAAAAGCAGAATAGAAGATAGGAGGGTGACAAGTGACTGAGGGGGGAGAGAAAGCAGAACTTTGAGCGCTGGATGGGAGCTGCAGACCCCTGAGAGAGGCGGGCAGAAAAGCATGCATCATGAAATATGAATTAAATATGAACCAACATGGGATATTTGGCACCGCTGAGTCTTAGAGGTTATACAGTGAGAGCTGAAACAAACAAAAAAAAAAAAAAAGTCAGTGTGGCTGTCCTGTGGGTGGAAACACCACAAGCATAGATGGAAAGACTCGGTACAACATCAATGCAGAGAGGGACATCTGACTGAATTTATTAGAGGACATGCAACAACTGCAGGAAGCCTCCTGCAGGAGTTTTATTCTTTTTTCACCACAAAACCTTTATGTAGATATCAATTTCTTAATTAATTGCGAGTTAAGTTCACTTGATTTAAGCAGGAAGTCTCATTAGGGGCCCGAAGAAACAAGCAGTGATATTAGCAAACAGCTGCTTATTTCCACATTCACCAGTTATGGAGCAACACTGTCATTCATTTGGAGACATTTTTGTTCATGTGACGGCTGTTAGTCCAATATTTACTCTTTTTTAGCTCAGTTTTTGGTCTCCACCAACGACTAAGCTGCTCCACTTTGTTAGTCGCTGACTGTGTCTGCTGTTTGCTGCTGGACTGACAATATCCAGTAGATATTTGAGCTTTTTCACTTAAAACGGCTGCCAGCTGCTGCTGGAAACAACATTATCAGAGCCTAGAGAGTGAATTAAAGTTGCAGGTCGGAAAATCCGTTTCATGTTACATATAGCCTTTCAATCGATGAATATTGATTATGGCTGCTTTAAGAAAGTGCTAACCATTTACACTCAGTTGCCAGTTTATTAGCTACACCTAGCAGTGGTAATGCAGCCTAATTCAGCTGTCCTGCATGAAGGATGTTAAGTTCAGTCTTAGTTGAAAATGTTTCATAGAGGCGCTGATTTAACTTTCTGATTCTGCTGGATGTTGCAGTTTGTGCTGCTGTTTTGTATTAAAAAGAGAGATGTTTCTGTTAATTAGCCTCCCCTCAATGATGTAAATGGGTAAAACCAGATATAGAAAGAGAGTGAATATTAGACATACATTCATCAGCTAGACAACAACTCCAAACAAATATTAAAGGTGCTCTGTGACTGCTTAAAAGGCTACTGTTTGCTACCACATTTGCAATAACAACTGTATACTCTGCAACAAGTCCCGAGTTTATGACATCTCATTTACATTTCATTTTTAGTGAGTTGCCACAGTGACAAAAAATGAGGCGGAGAAGCATTTTTAATAAGCAGAAGTCAAAGTTGCATTATTGAGAAGATTTCACTTGGAATATGAAGTGAGATAGACTCAAAGCGCCGCAGGGTCTTTTAATATAAAGTTTCTCCTTCACTTCTCCTCTATAACTTGGCAGGCGATAACAGCTGGATATTAGTTTCCTGCTGAGGATTTCATATATCATATCATTACTGCACTTTGTTATCTGACTATTATCTTCAATATGGACCATTACATAATATCTCATACAGGAACAAACTCCAGAGTGAGCTAGTTTCTCATTTCTCTCTCTATCCTTCTCTCTCAACACAGTCTGGATATCATGCCTTTTGAAAGTTGATATCATTTTTTTGGGCTGAGGCAGCTGAGTCAGTTTGAGTTGATATTCGTTTGGCAACAACACATCCAAATTATGTTACATATTCAGATTTTGGTGGAAAAACTGAACTCAGAAAAGGAGGATCTGCAGCATTTCAGTTTCAGTAAACTTAATGCTAAAGTCAAGGTATTACACAAAGGCAACAGTCAATATGTTTGTGCTGTAGGTAATCTAAAGTGGCCATGTTGTCAGCTGCAGTGACATACACAGTAAAATAAACTAATCACTCTCATTAAAATCATCAAAGGTCGAACTGGACTAACATATGAATATGGGGAAAAAGCAAGTTTCAGAGTTAGACTGACCCACACTTAACTTCAAAAGATTTTTCATTGCTAATGATGTTTTTGAAACGGTTCAGACTTTATGAAAGTTCCCAAAAGAAACAACCCTAAAGATTAAAAAGCCGTCAGAGTTCATACCCCCCTCCAAGCATGCACATTACTGTGCCTGTCACATTAAAACGTTTTTTAGTAAACTAAGAGCACTAGGTCATGAGAAAATAGTCAAACATGTTCACAAATGGCCTACTTGGCAAAACAACCCTGGAACCCCACAAAAAAACAGTATCCACTTTCTCCTTGGCCTGTAGCCCCATCTTCCAACCAGATATCATTGAAATTTGTCCAATTTTTGAGACAACTGCTAATTAACAGACAAACAAACAATAAGGAGAGCACCAGGAGAGATTTGGTGCAACTCAAATTTGTATTTCAGAGTGCTTTAAAAAAAAATAAAAACCTTTAATATCAGAAAATGTTCTGCTTCTGCAATCTTCCCACCTGCCTTTCAGCCTTTCAGCGTGTCTAGTCTGAAGTGTGTTGTTCCCCCGTCCCCCACTCTATCTCCTTCTTCTTGTCTGCCATCTGCTGTTTTCATTGCTATCATCCCTCCTGCCATCACTTCCATTCTCAACTCTTCTGATAAAATACCAGGATTTTTGTTTTTTTTTTTCCACTTCAGTGGTCCGAGGCTGCAGTTCTTCCAACTTCACCCTTATCTGTTGGTTTACTTGTTTTTTTTCTTTTCTCTTCGGTGCCCCCTCCTTTCAGTGCCTTTATCACTGTGATAGAGTAAGCCCAGGTTTCCATCCAACCGTCTAACACATTCAAACAAACCTTGAAAGATTTTGTCGAAAACGTAATGCCAGCTTGGTGCTTCACTTTTATTGTTGTAAAGAGATGACAATGGTTTATATACGAAGACAAAAATTTAAAAAAAATAGAGACTAGTGTACTAATTGTAATTAGGGCAGATTGTTACTAAAATCAGGTCAATCTAAAGATGGATTCACAAGTGGGTTACAGTATGGTAGTGCAGCCTACAGTAAACCACAATAGTAATTTAGGATTCAACATCATGTTGATTAGGGAAAAGTCAGCCTCATATTAATAATAAAAAAACATTAATGCCAAGCTGTAAGTTGGTTGTCACAACATTTATTGTATCACACTAATTGTACACTGTGTTGTACACTTCTTTGACGTCAGCTAACCACGCACCTATTGAGAAACGGTGATTAAGCAAACCCACTTTGAGGAAAGACTGCATAAAAACTCTCTATAATGGCAATACAGACCATAAACATGCATGCTAGGACCAAATCCCACAGTTCTTTTTAGACACCTGCACCTTAATACATAGGACTTTGGCAAGCAGCAGAAGTTCCCACTGGTCCTGTGGGCTGCAGCCAGGAATACTTGGATGAGATGGATGAGTCTACTTTGGTGTCATTTTCATCCACACCTACTCTACTCTGATTTCACACAAAGATAAAAGAAATCGAATGGAAAAACACCATGAACACAGAATTCAACTGTTCACTTTCAACACTTTCAGGTTCTTGATTCATGTTGCTGCACAGAGCAACCGGCATCATACATTTATAAAATCTATATCAAGTAACTGCTTTGTAATTATAAAAACCTGAGAGCTATGAATAGCACAGTGTGTATTGACACGTGTTATGAACTTTTCAACTGTGTCTCACTATGTGTGTGCTTTGATTAACCCATTGGGAGAGGGAGAGAGAGAGGGAGGAATTGGTCAATTTCTCGGGCCTCTATCAGATCAATTGTCTTGAGAGGTGGACCAGGACACACACACACACACACACACACACACACACACACACACACAGCAGGTGGCTGCAGGAAAAGGTTACTCCTCTTCCTCCTTTTTTTCCCCCCACTATTCCTACTTCCTCATCTCCTGCTCTTCCATCTTCTTTTTGTCCATGTGTGCCTCCAACACTCAACGTCTTTCTCCTCCCATGTCTCTCGTGTTATCCTACCTGCATTCACCATCAAGATAATGCGAGAGACATACGAGTCTCTAAAGCTGGTGAGAAAGAAAAAGCTGTGGAAAGCAACAAATGAGGAAAGAATAGCAAAGAACAAGACAACACTGAGGAACATAGTTATGTATTCATGTTTTGTAGGGCTGGGTATTGTTCTTTAAAGACTTTCGATACAAGTGCAGAAACAATAACAGAAGTTCTGTAACAGTACTTCTTCCTTTTAGCCAAAGAAGCCCAGCCTCTCAAATGGTAAAATTTGTTCAAACTTAAATAGTTGTACAAGAAGTCAATCTTAGAATAAATAAAGAATAGAAACACAAGTAGCGTAAGTAGTATCTGTGAGCAGTAACTCTGAGCTAAACCTAACGTTACATTCGTGGCTGCTATTTTCCTGGTGTTATGTGATTGTGGCATTTAACAGAACCACAACTTAAATACCGTAAATCTTGAATCAGACGGGTCATTACAGTTTAGAAAAGCGACAGCAGCCCTATTCAACACACAGACCTGATATATAATCTCCATTTATCAGCTGGGTCATCTTAAAGCTGGGAATTCACCTCACAATTAGCAGAAACTACAAAGACTAGAAAGCAAGAAAAACAGTCCATGCGAAAGCTGATATTTTGGCCTTGACAATCAAAAGGAGCTGTGGAAGAACAAAATCACTGCAACCCCTGAAATCCTCTGAGGACACATTCTCATACCAAAACACAAACAGAGAAGTACTGACTCTTACTGAAGTTTGCAGAGGACAAATGGTGAATGGGGAGATGAAACAGTGGCTCTGTGGAGAAAGCTGCTGGTGAAAATTTACAGTCAAACCCAAGGTTAGTTTTATATCAAAGCTCTGAGGCTTTTGACAAAATCAAATAACCACAGACAACCAGCGTAGTACAGAAAAATTCTGCTATAAATTTCCAATCAGTCAAACTGGATCCACCGTCATATTGGAGTTTGACCACGCACCATTTTTTTTTAATAAAAGTACAACATCGACCCTGTATATCGCTTTCAACTCCCATAGGTGTTCTTATTTAATTTACTTTCCATCACCTCTCTCTCCTTTCACCCTCTACTTACCCTTCCTCACCCTGCAACCTTATCTTTCCCTCTCATATACCATCAGCTTCTTCACTCTCTTTTTCAGCCAGTCCAACTTTCATTATTCCAGCCCGTCTCTTACCTGTCCTTGCCCTTTCTTTCCATCTCGCCCTTTTCACTATCTCTCACCATCTTCTTCCCTGCTCGGTTTCTTAATCTCATTCCACCTCCTCCTCCTCCTCCTCCTCCTCCTCCTCCTCCTCCTCCTCTCATCATTCCACTCTCCAGTTACCTTCATAGGAAACTAGGCGAGGCTTGGAGATGGGAAAGGGGGATAAGACAGTGATCGACAAGTCAGATGGAAAGATAGAGGAAGAAGAGTGGGCGCTGCTGGGGGTAGGGCTGCTCTTTCTGTTTTCCCTCCAGTGAAGCAGCTTTGATATGAGCTACTCACTCCCTACCAGGCGTCACATGAGATATAACTCAAACTGCACTGGGCTCATATAGATTTTTATCTCTGCCAGTCATGATGTACTGTACAGTCACAGAGGCTTTAGCACGAAATGGTCTAATAATCATTACTGCTTGGGTTTAATGCCTCTGTAAACCACTTTAACCCAATTAAAGCTCTAATTAATTCAATTTAAAGACCCTTTTTATGCACAAATCCATAATCACTCTACTTGGTAGAAGTTTCTTAGATTTTCCTATCTGAAGCTTTCAATGAGTGTACAGTGATGCAATAATTATACAGTGAAAAGCTCTGAATTACTTAGTCATCAGTAAGGTCATTACATTTAAAATCCTCCCAATAAAGTTGTCCGTTGAAGCTGAACTTGGCTGATTTTCAACCGGCTTATCATTATTACAATGTGGGTACCAGTACATGCAAATGAATTATGTTTAACTTCCCTCCATGCGACCTGCAGTGAGAGCTCCCCGCTCATCATCCCACTCATTGTCCACTCCAGGGCTGTAAATCTAAAATTTCTACTGTTATTTTACTGTGAGGTCAGTTATTCAATTTGCATATACTACCCCACTGTAATGATACAAAGCCTTGTGAAAATGGGCAAAGTTTCCCTTTCACTATGAACAAAACCACTGAACAAAATCCCTGTTCCCAGCCTCTCTGAAAAGACTGAATATATTTTTCAGAAATACAGACATGGCATTAATTTGAACCAGTTATTCTTAAACCAGCAAAGCTTTGACGGAGCACACACGTTTTATCTCAGTGTATACTGGTGTCACAACCCCGTCTCCTAGAAACTTTGTTTACATACATATACGACTCATCTGTTTTCCCTATGACATTTTTTTTTAGAAGTATGTTTATTGATTTCAAAAAGGGTCAGATGCTTAAAGGTGGAACAGCATGACAAACATATATACCCTCTTTTTCACAGCTCAGTTCAGAGCACATTCTCCACACATAAAAGAGAGCCAAAAAAAAGACTCCGACAGAAGGCTTATAATGGTTGGTGTAACCACGGTGATCAGGTGTAATGATGGAGTAATGGCATATTAAACTAATTGGGCCCCGTCATCTCTGCTATAGTCCAGAAAGGGGGCCCCAAACACAGGAGAACTGAATGAATGAATGAAAAGTGAATTTTGATCAAAGGTGATGTTCTATCTAAGTTTAAGCAACAAAAATAATTTTATTAAGATTTGTAAAAGACAGTGAACACACAACGTCTCAAACCTCAAATATTCAACCAAAACTCTTTGAAATGTCTTCAGTGCAAACGAGCAGAAACAATGAACAAAAGAAAGTGCACAACCCTTCATTTAGTGATTATGAATAGAAAGCTTTCGGTAATCAATCCCCAAAAAAAGTTCTTCAGGGCACCGAAGTGGTCTCCATTCACAGAGAAGCCTGAAGATGCTCGCTTCCTGCCGTGTCAACTGCTAACAACTTCCTGTTCTCCGCTGAAGTGAGGGAATCTTTCTCAGGGGGTCACGACCTCTGGAGGAGCCAGGCTGACTCTCGACGCTTGTAACAACACTTCTTTTTATGGGCCTGGCATGCGATGAGGGGTTTGTAATGTCCATACCACGGCCTCTACTAGATCATTTCCACTCCAGCTGAACTTGTACAGTCATGCAGACTTACAGGGATTTAAGCAATTACTACATCAAAAGCCTTCAAGTGACTACATCTGTAAACATTATAAATACCTAAATACTGCACAAGATTTGGTTTTTGGCTCAGCCACAAATCTCATGTTTCTGTTTTTTTCAATATCAATATCTTCCTGTGTGTTTAAAAGCTCAGTTAGAACAGAAATAAAAGGAAGATCCAGTTGTTAACAAACTTGGGAAAGACACTCAGTTGCGTTGAATTCCCATAAAACAAGCATGCTGTGCAATAGCTGTACTTTCCAGGAGATTACAAATCATTACAGCTGCTGCAGGGGACTCGCGTGTTTACGAGCCAAAGGTGATGACTGCTTGAAGTAGTTTCTGTAATGCAACACACAATGACGAACCAGTAATGGGGCTAAAGGCAGCGCCAGGTTTGGTTCGACCTTGATGAGACTTTTTGATCAACTGATGAACGAACTAAAAGCGAGAGTGAGTTAAATTACAGAAAACGTCACATTGTTACTCCTCTTATTTCTGCTCATCCTTTTTTTGACCCCTTGATCACATGAAGAGAAACGCTTTGAGTCACCACTTTTTCACCAAAAAGGCAAAATGTGGAGCAAATAAAGCCTGAATGAGAAGAGAGAGATGTCGAGGTCATAAACCAGCATTATATAAACCAGTATCAGTGTTCCAACACATCTTCCATCTCAAAACTCCATACTTTTACACACTCAAGTTTCCAGACTTCGCTGTCAATTTTTCTGACCATGTTTCATGTTGTACGCGGCTGCCCGCTGAGGTGATCTACTGGATTCATTTCAAAACGTTTGTACCTACCAGTCATTTTGTACTAATATATAAAAATAAGCCACAGGTTTAAAAATACCAAAGTTATTCTGTAATATTTGGTTTTTTTTGGGATGCTAACTAATTTGGGGGTTTCCAGGCTGTGATTTACAGGCAGCTCTACACAGGAGTGGTTATTCCAACTCCGGTCACACGTCATACTTGCCTTGCCTTGCTTTGGATGGCATCATGCTTGCTCTGACAAACACCACAATAAACACTCTGGAAATTCTGAATTTAACATTTTAGAAAGCAGACTTTCTGAAGTAGTCTGGAAACACATATTTTTCCAGTCTTTCCTTTTTTTTCCATTCTTATCCAGACCATGAAATTACTGGAATTGAATCCCACACTTTTCCATACCACATAGGAACCCTATAGTGCGAGCCCATCTCCTCTGTTGATTTAATCTGTAAAACTGCAGAAGTTTTTAAAAAATCATTTAAAGTGTTCAGAACTTTAAAGCTGCACTAATAACTTTACGTAATGTGAAATGAGCCGCTCTCTGCAGTCCCCCTCAGCTCTACAGTTGCTGTTTTGGCACAAAAAGGTCTAAAAAGACACTGTACCTAAACTACCAAACACGAGTGACTGTCTAGCTAGATATCCACTTATTTTTCTCAGGCATTGGTGGTGACCAAACTGGAGATAATAGTGGATTTCAACAGGTGGCCAGAAACACACGACCAAAAGAGAGCTTATGTTGCTCTGTGTCCGCTGGGTGTGTAAATCCTGTAGGTAATAATATAACATGAACTTGATAAGGTGATAATATGCCTGTGATTCTCCGTGTTTCTGTTGCCTTCAAGTTGCCAAAAAAGTGGTTTTGAAAATTTGAAAAATCTTCAGCAAAACTACAACAGAAGACACAGATGCACTTAAAGGTGATTAAATAAATAATGCATTTACAAATTTGAGAGAAAATGGGATGATCAAGACAAGAAATATGCATAAAGCCCAGAAGAATAAGCTCTTAAAGATAAAAATAGCACATTTACATATCTATTATTTCTCCTTAATGACAAAAATAGCTAATATCATTAGCAGTAGAGTATTAATGTTCCTGTTTTTGTACTGTGATGTAGATTAGATCTTTGCTTTCTCTCGCCTCCATTAAACCTGCTCTGTAGGGATCCATCTCACTCAATTGATTTGACATGAGCTTTTTGAATTAAAGATGATAATCCTCCCCCTCCGACTTATTCTCCCCTAAATATGCAATGTGCGTCTCTGCACTGTTCGACTTGAAAACAACTTAAAAATAAGTTGATACTAATTTTCCCTCTGGATGGCTGAGAGATTGAGGTTATGAACTCCAGAGGAGGGAAATGGACAGTCTTTGTGTTGCAGTTTGGTTTGTCAATGGAAGTTTTCAAGAGTGGAAGAGACGTCTGAGAGGTCAGAAGTCCCGGCTTGTTTTACAGAGGCTGTCTGGGATTCAGCAGGGGGCTTTTCTCTTCACTTAACTCCAGTTTGGCGTATCTGACATCAAGAATGTCTCCAGTGTGAGTGTTTTGTCTCCTTGTCTTTATTTCTCTCCCCCTGTCCATCAGTTGGCTGTGACCAAAGACAGAAAGATCAGTGTGTGCGTGCCTGTGAGCTGAGACTGAGCTCTACGGGGATTCAGGACGATCTGTCAGAAAATTATGATGACAAAATGACAGCTAGAGCTGACGACCCGACCAACACACACTCAAATAGACACACATTTCAACGCACACATACACACACAGTCTGTTCTACTGATAAGGCTGCCATTTCTTATCACTTAAGTCGTCTGACAGCCTGGAAGGAGGATGAGACAGATGGAAAGAGAGACGGATAGCAATAAATACCTAAGAGGAAGAGGAGACAGTAACTGTCAGAAAAAAAAGGCACGATTGATAAAAGACTGATAGATGGACAAATGTTAGGAAAAGGAGACATGAGAGGGATGTCAGAGCTAAGGGAGTAAACCTTCACAAGCTTGCTCTTTATCTCTCATCATCTTGGATATAGGCAGCCAAACTTTGCCTGTTGCTGACAAGAATAGTGTTTTCATCTCCCAATTACAATCTCCAGAAAATGTCATGTTTAAAAATGCCCAACATGTATGTGTTTATGTCAGTAATATCATATTTTCTTCCATATCCGTGAATATTCTTTGAAGTTAACAGAACAAGCCATTATTACAGTAAATGGGAATTGTTGAGGCAGCACCAGGGGAGAACGAATGTGCCCAGGAACGTTCATGGCAACCTGGCTGCTCGGTTAGAACACACAAGCCTGACATTTGGCCAGTTGGTGGTGCGAATGGGAAGCTAATAGAGTGCTGTAAATTGGATGGGTTCATCCTCAGGGGAGAATGAACAAACTCTGTGACTCTCATGGGAATCTACCCATTATATTTTGATATTTACTGTGTACAAATCCGGCAGGAAAAAAAAAATTGTGACAATCTGGTCAGCTGTTTAAAAACCTTCTCCATCTTAACATTATGTACTTAACAGTCTTGGACTGAGAAACAGGATCCTCCCAAAACAAGCTGTCTTTTCAATGTGGATGCCAATGGAAGATAGAATGACAAAAGGGGGACAGAAGAAATACAGCACAGCACTGTCAAGCAATCCTATCATTATTGTTCGTAACAATTGATTATATCTTATCATTTCATGAGCATTTTATATGAAACAAAGAAAGAAAGAAATTAAAACTTTCTAGTGAGAGGCTAGAGACTCTGCTTCTTTGTAACCTTCTGTCTAAATGCTTAATGATTGGCTGTGTCTCCACTGGGCCAAAAATACTAATAACAGTCATCAAAAAGCCCAAATGAATGAGGTACATTTGGGAAAGGTAAAAATCTGTTTCATATCTGGGCATTATATTGAGCACGGGCGAGGTGACTGTAGACAGAGAGGGAGTGCAGTCCTGCACTGATCACTGACAGATCCATTCATCAAGACTGAGTTTTAGCACAGGAATCAGCAGGGGGGTAATTACTTCCCAGTGCTTCCTAATCCAGTGTTCACTGAGGTAATGTGTCCAAAAAAAAAAAGCTTTAGGAGACTTTTCTGAAATCTCAAGTCACAAAAAAATCCACAAAGTGCTGCAAACAGCTTCTGATCTTACTCTGATCTATACTGCAAAAGGAGCTTTGTGGTATCAGATGAAGACCTGGACTTTACCAGGATTGTTGTGTTGGCAACTTGTGGCTAACGAAAGGCTTCAGTCCTTTCTTTTGCACCTTTGGAGTGTTCATGATATATTTTCATAATCTGGAGAAAACTCAATGCATTTCTGGCAATCTCCTGTAAATACACGCCACGTTTCAATTAAATGAAAGCAGAGACAATGTGGAGAAAATAGCACCGGTGATACTCTCCTTAGCAACAAAGCCCAGTTTTTAAACCAAAATATTGTTTCTAATGACTGTGCTTCAAGTGAACTGGCAGCATATGGAAACTTTTTATTTCATTTGCCAGATTTCAGTCATCCACAGGAAAACTTCCACAAAGGCACTTTACTGATGAAGTGCTTTGCTCAAAGGTCCAAGGAAAAGTTTTCCCTTTTTCCACTGCCCTAATTTTCTTCTTCTTCTTCTTTCTGTTTGCCACTTAACATGTGCAGCCAGTTGCACGTGCGTGTGTGTGTGTGTGTTTTGGTGTGTGCGTGTTGTGTTTGGGCAGTTTCATCCTGGCCCCCATAAGGGTTCCTAATGACCAATTTACATAATTAACACGCTGAGGCATGGCAGGCTGCCTCAGTAACACACACACACACACACACACACACACACACACACACAAAAAGGGGTTCAGTGGTAGTGAAGCTGACACAGAGCCAGAAACCCTCTCCTCCTTTCTTGGCTTTTCTTCCTCCATTTACTCTGAATTCTTTCTTTCTTTCTCTCTCGTTGTCAATATTCTCATTATACCCTCTGTGTTCTGTCTTTGTGGCTGAATATTCTCAGCGGTGTAAGACTTTAGTACTTAATCAGTAAAACGTTGACTCATTTGCCTTGGTGATGCATGAAATGACAAAACTATACTACAAAAACAACCAACATTCTCATGCGCTTAGTCCAGGTAAACTCTATATTCTGGGTTAAGTACCACTGTAACTCCAAAAATACATCAAGCATCATTGTAACTGCATTATAAATGCACCACAGTGTTTTACAGCAGAGAGGGGCTACTTCATGTGAAACAAAGACCGCCTATACTAAAATTATACAAGTTTGGACTGACATCAAAGATTTTTACCATTTAATAAAACTATTGGGAAAAAAGAGCAGCAAAGTCCATATAATAATGGTTTGGGCCATTGACTGAGGTAAACCGAATATGGACATAATTGGACATCTATTATCTTGTGGGACTACGGGATGACATCACAGTTTTTAGGTTTAACAGTTGCACGTGTGTTATGTTCATGTAACTCTCTGCTAGAAGCAGGTTCGTGCACAGTTTTGCAAATAAAATGGTGGGTGAAGTAACTTTACATGCGTCTGTAAACTTCACTGGTGTTTCACTGGGAGCTGCGAGGTCCCATTAAAGTGCAGCAGGGTACAATGTTGAGCTAGAATATTGTCACGCTCACACACACCCTCTTTCTCATCAACTGTGCTCTGTGCATGGTTTAATGCCAGCATGCCAGGCAGACTAAATCAAACAGGATTAGATGGACGGGATTTATTAATCCACCCCAGACAGTGAGGGGCTAAATCCATCATAAGGATTAGTTATGAAAAATTATATTTACCCAAACCCAATCAGCCCGATCTATGCTCAGACAGAGGAAAATAAATGTGGTTCCTGGACGAAAAATATATATATGGAATTTTATTTCAGCAACCTGAAATTTACCTGAGTTGGTTTTCACTTGTTGCACTGCTGCTGGTGTCAACTTCCAGTATCCGCTTGGGTGCTATTTATAGGAAGACGATGTGTACCACGAAGTTTTGATAGCTTGCAAGTCTCACAACTGTCACAGCAGTGCTTTCAAATCTCAATTAATCACAAATGTAATCACCACTAATTGCATATTTAATCACATGTTGAAAAACAAATGCTGCAGCTGTGAATTTCAGCAACATTTACTCTGCATTGTGAGGAATCCTACGCTCTGAAATCCATTTGAATTGTTAGTTGTGAAAAGGAGCATTTTTTTCTGCTGGAACGAAATTCATTTATATCATGAAGATGAACTGAAAAGAGAACTGACCGGATTAGAATATCCACAATTCACAGGACGATCATTTCTGACATGTACAGGCAGTTTAAAGCTTTAAAGCTGCAAAAATCAATATTTTCAGCTCTACTTTGTGTTTTAGCATGTTACAGCTCATTGTTTTGGTTTTACTATTCTGGTTCAGTCTCACTGTTATTTTTGGCCCTAAAAAAACCCTCGGCACACAGACCCAGCACCAAACAGCAAAGTTAGCAACTAGCCAAGGAATTTAAGATCTAAAACCAGAGCTAAAAGAAGAGTGAATATTGGACTTCGTCAGGTGGACACAAACATGACTCCAACATTGTTCCATGTCTGCTGTAGGTGTAAGCACGTAACCTTTTGCTAACATGTTATCTATCTATAACAGCGCTATAAGGAAATAATCGAAGCCCACGCAGCATCTAGTGCAGTGCACTATTTGAGGGGTCCGACGCAGCCTCAACGTCTGCTTTGAACCAAACAACATGTAAAAGTGCCACAAGTGTATCAGCAATAAAGCCCAGTCGCTCATGGCAGACTATTTCATCACTCCCGTTTCTGTTCTTGGGCCAACCAGAATTATATCTGTCCCCACGGCTCTGCTGCCGATGTCACTCTCTGAATGGGCTGAAAAGTCGCCAAAAGAGCTCCCACTAGTGTAGATGGTGCTGGACACACCGCAAAATCTAGGAACACTGAAATTTACTGACGGCCCGACAGTCAGGATCAATGTATGAAACTGAAATCTGTAAACTCTGACAGCTATATTCATGCAGAGAAATGCTAAATGCGTATCTATAACAGTTGCCGTAACCATTACCCCTCTAATACCTCAATTTAAAGCCCTATATTTTATCTTCCCGGCCATTTCTCAAAACACAATCACGACTTCAATCTACTGCTTCTACTTCATTTTGTTTCCCCTCTCCGTCAATAACAGTGAGTCAGTCAGTCTAACTGCTGTATTCAGATCAGCCCTCCATCATCATTATCTCAGACTGATAGTTTATAAAAAGGGAAATGGCTCCGCCAATGCAAATACAATTTAATGTGAAGAAAACAGGAATGCTAATTCACCTGGGAAGACTGTGTGTGTGTGTGTGTGTGTGTGTGTGTGTGTGTGTCTCAACTCTCACAGTGAGGGGTGTGTCTGGTGTTGTATTTCCAATCCCTAGTCTGAATAGAGTCCGAGAACACACTTGACTGCTGTAATGAGGTACTCTCAGCTCTGTGTGTGTGTGTGTGTGTGTGTGTGTATACACAGACTGAACCCAGAGCTTTATGGGTGCTGAGGGAGGGGTGAAAGAGAGAGTGAAGAAAAAGGATAAAAGTAAGAAAAACTCCAGAGTGCTGAAGGAGGAACAAGAATCCCTGGAGTTCCCTCCTCCCCCCTTTATTCCTCCACTCTCGTCTATACAAACATGTTCCTGCCCTACCCCCCCTCTCTCTTCCAGCCCCCCCCCCTTCTTTTCAACTGCCCTCTTTATCTCTCTTCTTCCTCCTCATCTTTCTCGCCGCTGAAACACAAAACCCTTGTAATCCTCATGATCCAGGCCTGTCCAGAGGGGAAGGGGGGAGACACGGGCGAAGGACTGAGACTCTGAAGGTGGAGGGAGAGGACGAAGGGAAAATGAATGAGAGCAATGAGAATAGAAAAAGGACAGCGGTGGTCGAAACAAAAAAAATGTGGATAATTCAACAAAATACCTCAACTACTTTAGTGTTTCTAAAGAATTTGAACTCCAGCGGGCGACTCTGCAGGAGTGTTTATCATTTCCCTGTTCTGATGATCTCTTGGTCCTCATCTATTTCTGACTCCCTTACAAGAAAAGAACCTACAATCTATTAAAAATCAAAACCCAACTCTTTTCTAGGTGAGAATAAAGCTGTCATAAACTGTGATAAATGATGAGAAAGTCTGGGGCTTCTCACTGTTCCCCCCCCCAAACACCTACAAATCTCCATCGGCCGAAAATCACTTTCAGTAGAAAACTTGCATCCTTTCTGCTCTGAGCTGAACCCAAAATCTATATCTGTGCCTGTCTGTGGCCTGGTGGTTAAAGGTTGCCTATGATCGTGGTCATTTTGAAAGAAGGCGGCCTTGGCTGATGACTGGAAATGAGAAACTATCATCTGTCTTTCATACTCAAGTCTGATGTTTTGTTCTTCCATTCACCCACCTCGACATCCTCCCTGCGCAGAAGTATTCGCTCTTTAAAGAGCACAAGTGTGCAGCACAAAACCACAAATGTGCTTTTTGAGCTGTAAACTAAATGACATCACCTGTTTTAAATCAGCTCAAATGCTACATTGCCACTGCTGAGATAGACTTCACTGGTTGGTACCCGTTTACGTCATGAACTTTATTTTAAAAAAAGAGCATTAATGCCCACCTCCATGACACAGAGCTCATTTTCAAACATTAGCTGATCAAGACTCATCTTTTTTTACCAAAGTTTATGCTATTTGGAGTTACAAGTTAAAACGTTACATGACCACTCGGACACTAATCATTCACAAGAGTTCTACGAAAGAGAGAAAGAGAGAGAGAGAGAGAGAGAGAGCTCAGTAGAGAATGGAGAGTCAAGCTCTCTCTCTGGAGAGACAGAACCGAGAGCTCTGGCTGTGGGTATTACTGGGACTGGAGCCAACAGCTTGAACTGATACGGTAAATTGATCCAGCTCAGAACCACGGTCCGACACTACCCTCCGCTTCAGGGGATTCTGGAGGGGAAAAGTCCTCCACCTCCCTCAAAAGGGCTCTCTCTCTCTCTGGGGCGTAGGTGCCGTACGATCCAGTGTCGCACTGCATTTATCTCTGGCACAGAGATCATCGCTCAAAGCACGGTGCTCATTTCTTTGCCGGCTTAAAAAGACTTCAGAATCCTTCTAGGATTTAATAGATCAATTCTGCAGAAAACATGAGCACATGCGTGTGTAGTCTACTGCCAACAGTAAGACTTCTACTGTGATGTCACAGCTTCATATGGCCTTTGTCACGGACTTTAACACCAGCAAACTCCTTGGCAAGTAAAAACAGGTCTACACAAATATGACCACTAGAATTTAATGTTGAAATATCACAGGCAGGAGTGGCACACAACAAAACACAATAATGTGATTTCACTAAGATAATCTCTAGGCAAGAAATGCCTTGGACCTTTTTGTTGGATGGAAAACCAGTATGTTCTGTAAGGTTATTAGTTCAGCCAAATCGTCAACATTTTACACGTGTGCTCACTTGTATGTAACCACAGAGGTAGAAGGTTGCGACGAGGGTCCAATCTTTGCTTACAGGAATTGATAAACAGAAAAACAGGTTTTAATACCATTTCCTGGTTCCTACAGAAGTTGAATTGCTTCTATTTCAAAGCGGTTGATACTAAAACTTAAGCCTCCACACTGCGGTTTCATCACAGGCGACTATTTAATATTTGGGGATATGACTAGAAGGTCGAAGTGATTGAAGCGTTAATGGAAATAGTGAGATGTTCAGCATGAGAGAGAGCAGTCACATGCATCATTGCACCAAGTTTCGTCAGAATGTAATAAAACCGAACTCCTGATAGGGACGGATATATTTCAGGATTCATGACCACCTGTAGCCAGGAGGAAGACAATAAAAGTTTCAAGCCTGCGCTGTGAACTCTACAATAATCCGTCAAAGCAAACTCAGTGTTAAATGCTGTCTGGGCATCTTATGCAACCAGTGACACACTGTTCATCTTTAATGGAGGTCCTGCCCAGAGAGATGAAACCGCTGATGAGCTGTGATTCAGACAGAAGTGCTGTGACGAGAACAAAGGCCCCTCTTCCTCTCTGTGTGGTTTGGTTTACATCAGAGGAGCCTGAGAGAGTGTTTGAGCAGCGAGTCGTTGAGATGGTGAATGAAGTCCACCTACTTTTACTCTGCAATTTATTTCAGGGGGAAAGTGGACGGGTATTTGGCGCAGACAAAAACCCATCAGAGCACAGCTATCAGGTGGCTTCAGGACATACAGAGTCATCTACTTGCCCGCTGATAATAAGAGTCTCTTAGCAGTCCTTTTCTCAATCCAATCTCGACATGATTTAAAAGCAGCAAAGCGTCTCAGGCGACTAAAACTATTTACATCACATTTTCTCCTGATTTGGCTGCCTGTCGGCTGCATTCAGAGAAGTGTTGGTGTGTATTCAACACGGCCGAGCGGTCACCTCCAGGCAACGGAGCTCTGGTAGCAAACTGAGATTTGAACACCAACACCTCACACTGAGAACACATTTTCTCCTGGGAGAGAAGAGCAAATCCCACTTTCTGAAGTTAACGTGTTTTCAAGATTAAAACATTAAAAAATAAAAAAGACTACAATGAAAAGACTAAGAAGAAGTATTAAATAGTTCGACATTATCAGAGCCCAGGTTTCTTCTAAATGAATTTTGGAGGATTAGGAACCTTTGGAGGAACTTGTTCTCACTGAAGGGACCGGGCTCTGACTGAAGTTCTGGAAACATTATTTTACCCCCTAAAAAGTCCCTGATTGGTACTTAGTATTTTATTTCAGCCACCACTTTTAAGTGGCATTCAAACGTAGCTGCCAGGTTACATAGCGGTCACTGTCTCTGTGTCAAAGAGCTGCAGGCCTGAGCTGCACACACTCACAGCAGAAGGAACCTCATGTGGTGTGGAGGTGTGGACGTGTTTATTTGTGCTTTAGAACATAACCGCCGTGAAACAATCAGAAAATTACAATTCATTTCTCGGCTTTGTTCTCGCCCCTCTCCTTCATCCGCTCTCTACCTCGCTCGACCACTGCTGCTCAATCTCTCGCTCGCTCGCTGAGCTTCCCGGTGCTTTGGGTGGAGATGTGGCAGCCAATCGTAGTCAGACCAGATTTGGAGTTGATACAACCGTGAATATTTAACATCTTGATTTACTCGCTTGCTTTTTTTTTTTTAAACCCAACTACATATTACCATATTCAAACACCTTCATTTAGCATGCTTTGTTGTGTTGTAGGTTTGATTTAAAATTAATTCAATGTACTTCAGCAATCAACACATGAAGTTATATATAATGATAATGACAGAGAAAAACAAAATGTATTCATTTCTGGCAAATATTATAAAAAAATTGAAAACTGAATGAAAATGGGTCAAATCTAAAATGAGAAGGGTGGGATGATTATCAGGTCGGGGAGGAAGGAAAGAAACATATTTCTATGCCAACAAATAATCCGGGGTTTATCGTTTTGATCAAACAAAAGATGGTTGTTTTACTAAACTGCCATCAATGATCGTGACACCAGAACCAACTGAATCGCTGACAAAGTGATTCAGACTAGACTTGAAGCCCATGCTGTAAAATACCACAACGAGACAAAGTTTACACTTTGATTCCTCGCCGTCTAATATGTCGCCTCAAAAAAGCGTTTCAACAGGAATTAGGCCAACATCACATCAAGGAAGTAATGATAGCGTTTCATGGGACCTTTTAAGGAGTAACGAGCCAAAAAGGTTGGAACCACAAGCTTTTTCACTGGGAAAAAAAAAAAAACATCTGAAGACTAATAAAATTGAATTTCCAACCTAAAATACTCTAATTTAACTGTGTCAAAGAGCTTTAACAGCTTAGAGTTAGTTGTAAAAGATGTTTTAAGACTTTTGCAGAACCTACAAACAGTCTGATGAACAAAACACAGGGAAAAGTAGGAAAAAGCGTGTTTGGTTTGAAAAATAATTGCTTCTTGTTGTTCAGTGCTGGAAAATATAAGAGTTGGGGGGGGGGGGGGGGGGGGGCAGAAGAGCAGCGAAATGGTTTCATTCAAAATGATGACAGTTATGATTCAGGAGATCAAAATGATCCAGGAGATTAAAAATCCAGCCTGTAGCAAATATGGGGGTGAGGAGGAGAGATAGTTGGGTGGAAAAATCTTTAGAAAATAGTTTCATTATCTTGCTGAATCCTTCCTGAAGCTTTTGGAAAATGTTTGAATAGTTGAAAAGAAGAAGCACACTCTTGTTCACATGCAAACGCGTGCACACACATATGCACGCACACACAGAGAAATGTAGCTCTGAGGGAAGATAATCTTAAGAGAATAAAATTATTCTCCCATTAAATCCTCCCAGATGCTTCTGAAGAATATCTGAATGAAGGAAAAAAAAAAAAAAAATCACGCTGGCGGCATTCACACTTCCTGATGAAAAACGAAACACTTATTTGTCACAGGCCACAGCCTCATCACCCACACACACACACACACACACAGAGTATGCATGTATTGAAATCTTGAACACACACACACGAGCAACACAGGAGTTAGGAAGCAGTGTGAAAGGACAAACACAGCGCTGAAAGACAGACGTGCGTGTTTGTAATTATCCAGATGCTTTTCAAGTCACTTCACTTGATTTGTCTGTGTTCCTTTATTGCATGGCTCTGTGTGTGTGTGTGTGTGTGTGTGTGTGTGTGTGTGTGTATGTGTGTGTTTATGTACTCCTATTCCTAGTCTCAGTGCTGTGACATTCAAATTCATCAATTTTGTCAAAGCTGTATAAACTCTAAACTCCTCACGGCTCCTGTGTGGCTCAACGCGCCTCCATAGATCAACAAAGTTCTCATCCCACAGTTTGTGTGTGTGTGTGTGTGTGTGTGTGTGTGCCGTTTTTCACCACTTATTGGGGCAGTTTCTGGTAAAACACTAACCTTGTCTGGACCAGTAGTCCTCATGAGGACCCAGTTTTAATGATAAGTGTTATTTCTGAGGTTCTGGTTAAAGTGAGGGATGAGGTGTAAAGTCAGGTCAGGTTAAGGTCAGAATAAAGCATGAACTGGATATGACATTCAGGACATCAATAACAATATATAATAATTGCATTTCCACAGCACTTTTCAAGCAAGGTGCACACTGGTATAATATACCGAGAGCACACTAGCTTATCGACAGTAGCACAACTAGTTGCTTTGTAAAGATACAGTGGACTAACGGCCACTTCAGCAGAAAATGAAGTCACACTCCCTCTGTGTGTGTTGTAACTTGAGCGTCCCTGTCCTTTGTTTTGATCGTCAGGATGGCAACATGTGAACGTTAGCATATGTGAGTTTGTGAATAGTTCAGTGAGTCAACCTGTAGCACAGCGAAACCAAGCCGAAAAACGAGACAGAGCCGCTGTCCAGCGACAGACTCGGCAAAACTACTGAGCTAACAAAGTAGCACAGAAGCTAAGAGATGCTGTCTGTCAGTGGACGCATTCGCGTGCACATTTGTTTTGGTCTGAGATGCTGAGATATTGTACACAGAACATTTAAGCTTAGGGTTGGGTTAGACTGTCCACAATGAATGGAAGTCAATGCAACATCCTTAGTTCTACGCTATGTGTGTGTGTGTGTGTGCGTGTGAGTGTGTGTGTCAAATTATTGATTTCTTTAGTGTGAAATAAGCAGGATAATGTACAGCGAGCGAGAGTCATTGTTGCAAAACGAACTCCTTCAGGATGATTCAATACCTGCATCACACTGTCACGGTTCGTTTTGCAATAGTGACACTAAAACAAGCAAGCTGCCATCTTTAACTCCCCAGGTGACATGTTGAAATTTTCTGGTTGTTATTCTAAAAAGTAAAATCAATCCAAATCAGATCAACTCATAACATGTGCTCTGTGACAACAATCTCTAATACTCCTCACACTGCCCAGTATACAAAGGTCAGCCCATCTCTGAGGCCTAACGAGCTAATTAAAGACCTGTCGATCAAACATCTAAGGCGATACCCAGGGGAGAGAGGCAGTCCATATTTGGAAGCCTTCCACACTGTGTGACCACAAACAAATTGACAAAAGATAATGTGCACAAACACAGTTTAATGAGTCCCAAAGGAATAAAGAGAGACTGGAAATCAAGACTTTCTTTTCTTTTCCTTGCACAAAACAATCACATTTTATGAGCGGGGGCTTCCAAGTGACTTGAACTACCCTCAGTGGGCTATGGGCATAGTCCTGTTTTTCATCGCTGCTACATTTCAAAAGTGAAAAACTGAAATGTATCTACATCGTCTGCTGATGGAGCCTGGATTATATGTGTTGGAAAAACAGAAAAAAAAACCCTATAAGGCAAGGTAATATCAAAGTTAGTAAGTGAAGCCACATCTCACGGCTTTCAACAGCAGAAGCTCATTTGTTCTAGGTATCTGTGTAATACCATTTTCCCTTTTTAAGTCAACAGAAACAACAGTGAAAGAAGACACCTTCTGTAAATGTCCAGTCTGATAATTACATTCCGTTTTAAAAGACAATTAAGTTTGTTTACAAGGTTTCTTAAATGTAAAGGCATGGTCCAATTCCACAGACTAAATAAAGACTAAAGATACACTCACAACAAGAGGTGTGAGCGAAGCAGGAAAAGGGACACTTGTCATTTACTGCATCACTATAAGTCTGTAAAGCTCCACAGAGATCTCGGCCATATGTGAAAGACATTAAACCTGAACCTGTTGCTATGGAGCATACCCACACACACGCACACATTCAGTAGAGTCAATTTTAGAAAGTAAGAAATGAAGAGAATAATAGAGAATGAGGCTGTGGAGAGCAGTGAAGTAAGCTGTTAAAGCCATCAGAGGCAGGGAGGATCCCCGCTGTTGTCCATAAAAGCTTAAATGTAGCAGACAGCTTAGGGAGCCTGCTTCAGTACTTTCCCTCCTCCCTCCTCCTCTACACTTTTCACTTCTTCTCTCCCAGACTGCAGCATTTCAAAGTTCATGTATAATAAAAATGAGCTGCAGGTATTCCTGATTCAGCTACTTCTGTGATCAAAAAGGAATCAAAGGAGAGAAACTCTTGACTCTTGCTGGGTAACAACAAGGCGCTGCTGTGGATCTCGTGCACAAGTGGCCCACAAATAGATTCAATGACATCCAAAAAGAAAAAAAATCAACGCCTTGGGGTGCGCACAGGCTGACCACGGGCCAGTGCTTGGCAGAAAACAAAAAGAAGAAAATGAGGGGGGAGAAAAGATGCAGCAGCTCAAATAAATTTCAATTAAAGTCAGGAAAAACAAAAAGTGAGGGACTAGCAGCAGAAAGCCAGCACTCTGTCCATACTACTGTGGGCACTAATGGGCATTAATGATAAAGTGATAATTAATACTGACTGATGCATCCCTGCAAGTCAAATATGAGCTAAGTAGCAAACAACATCTATGCTGTGCTGGTGTGTATAGCTCACTGCTGTAACACAACAGATAATTCAGGCGCTGTATGTGATGACTTTTATGTTTCAAGTTTCTTTGAAATAAGCTGTGTGAGACAAGAACACACTTGCTGTGATGGGGGAGCGTCTCAGCTCTTTTTGCTACATTAACTCAGTGGAAAAGCACTCAAAGAAGCTTAAATCTAAAGTGAGGAAACACAAAACACAATAGGTGTTTTTTTTTCCAGCACAGAAAAACTAAACAGAGATACAATCCCACTTCCCAGTTTGGGTATTTTCTGTCAGCTTCATTTAAAGAGAGGTTACAATGCAAGTAGCTAGGTAGCCAACATTACATAAAACTTAATCAAAAGATGCCAAAGCAACTGGTGTTCAACAGCAAAATTTGGCAAAAAACCTTTACTCAGGGCCCATTTACTGTGATGACAACACACAGACACAATCGGCCCAGGAAGATGATGACACGTGGTAAAAAAAAGCCCAGAACAGGCTTGTAAGTGGAGCTTGAGTTGTTGATTTTGGCCTGGGAACACTTCGGGATCCTCCAGGAGGAGCTGAAAAGCATTGCTGCCTGCTGCAACCGTGACCGGATAAGCAAGGGACGAACATGGATGGATGGATGAGATGCAGCATTTGATTATGCTTATTTAACAAGTTTCGCCACGGACCAAACATAGATGTGGTGTTGGCCTGATGGCTATAGAAAACCAGAAGGTCACCATTTTAGTCCCTGGATTAGCAAGACAAATCCTGTGTGGTGAAAGTTAGAAGGACTGGCTCTTGCCCCTGGGGTGTCCTTGAGCAGGGCCCGTTCCCTAGACTGCTCCAGTGGAGCTCCTCTGTGGCCCACAGATCTGACAGTATGGTACTAGAAGGCTTCCCGGCATGAATGTGTATAAGTGTGAGAGCTTGAGCAGAGCCTTCCTACAGCCGTACAGGCATTGTACGGATTCATTCAGAATGGTCATGTTTTGAAAGGTAATTTGAGAGGGACTCAAGGCCTGATTAATCACCTGAACAGATTTAAATGGTTTCTAAGATGTTCAGACACAGTATGGTATGTTACAAAGCAAGAATCTGAATACATATCATGACAGTCACTACCATTACTGAGAACACAAATCAGGTGCTGGAAAAGGTTTTCTGAAGGAAACTTTGCAGAGCCCAGTGTCAGTCAGAGCAAATGACAAAACGTCAACCAGATATTATGTTAGTAACAACAGAACAGAGGACCAGAAAGCAAGCATGACAAGCAGCAGCTGCCACGACAGGAAAAGAGTGAGAAAAAGCACACATCTGTGGAAGTTCACTGCAAAAACAATACAGCAATGGAGGCAAAACAAAAGGGCAGACCGACTTTTCTTCTTCTTTGGTCCAATCCCAGTGCAACTTGGGGAAGCTAAAAGAAAGAGTATAAAGCCTTTCAGCAGGGTGAAGAGACAGAAGCCACACTCTGCTGGCCAACTCAGAAAAGAAAATAGTCAAACCCACACATGAGCATCCATTCACCCACGCCCTCCAAACACACACACACACACACACACACACACTGAGAGCACACGAAAACACTGGCAACGATCCTGAAACTATTCAATCACACCACACACACATAAACACACCACAGTACCAGTTGGCAGCTGATAAAAGTCTGCTCCAAGTCATCAACTTTGCCTTCTAAGTCTCTTTCTCCCTCCTTCTCACTAAGTTTTCCCTCCTTTTCTTTCCATTTTTGATCTTTTCTGCATTTTTTCCCTCTTTTTTGCTGCTTTCATCCTTCCTGGCTTTCTTCCATCACTTTTAAATGTGTTTTTTATTTCCATAATTTTTTTTTTTTTTTGTGAAGTGCTCCTCCACAGTGCATTAATCGTTATCCAGATGTCCAAGACCTATGGATTAATGAGCTGATTCTAGTCATATAGCTTATAATGACAAAGACGGACACATGCTGAGTTTTGGCTGGTCTGAGGAGATGTTTGCCATCTGTGTGTGTGTGTGTGTGTGTGTGTGACTGTGTGGAGACAAAAATGGAGTCCAGTCAAACCTAGGCACCTCACATTTCATGCAGTTATACAATTCTGGGACTAAATCCAAACACAGCAGTCAGACAGCCAAATACACACACAAATCATGTCTGAATCATGCGTAGACTCCAGCAGCAGCAGCAGCAGCGGCGGCGGCGGCAGACGTGACGAGGAAAGTGATGAAGTGATGAAGAAGAGTAATAGGAAAGTGAAAAAGAGAAAGCGTGGTGAAAGCTCTCTACGATATTCAAACATCTTCCACACAGAAAACTGAACCTGTGGTGACATTAATCATTCACTAGAGTTTGACTGATGTGGCTTTGAGAAGATCAGTATTGATATTTTTCTGGACTGAATCTGCTGACAGCTCCTGTTTTGAACTGATGTTCAATATTTAAAGAATAAACAATGTTGCTCGGTGAGTGTCTATGCTGTTATTCTTATTTAATGAAGCTGTTAAATAGTTATGAGTCCAAATAAATTAAATCAATTCAGTGAATGCGCATGAGAGTAAACTAAAGATGAAGACTAGACTGGCCACCGTAGAGATTTTCTGATATCATTTACATTGAGGTGTAATTGTGTCTGTCTGCTGCAGAGAGTGTTGCAAATCAATGAGCAGGACAGCTTTATGGCAATATTGCACTTAGAGGTGGTTTGCATTGACGTCATGGCTGGTATTAGCTTATCACAGACATATAATTATCTATGTATATGTAAGCTGATTAGCGACAATACAATGTAGTATAATACATACATACATGAAGTGTGTGAAGTTAGAATCCTTGAGATTTTAATGAAATTAAACCAGTTTCTGATACTACTCATATCATTCAGCGTATTGACATTCTGTAACTGCCTCTCTATATAGGAGTTTTCATTAGTAGTGGTGGAGTCCGCCATTCCTGTGCTGGATTCAAACTGCTTTTACACCGAGGAATTCACAGGAAATAGGTGCATGCTGTTTATCTTACTGATAGCTGCGTCACTGTCTACTGTTCACTCTCCAATCAGAGCTGCATTGAGGTACTCCTGATGCTAACCCAACATTTCCTGCTGCTGTTTCCATTAAAAGCATTCAACTGGAAAAACAAAGGGTGGCTTTTATTGTGAAGCAGACACACATAAAAATAAAAAAAAATCAAATACGTCAAGTCTTGTCGAAACAAATCTCAAGTCAGTTGGGACAAATTCAAAGAAAGTCTCAAGCCTAAAAAGTAAAAGTGATTCCAGAACAAGTCTCGAGTGCCAAATCTAATGATGTATGTCCAAGTTTCAAGTCTCACTGTGGGCGAGTTCAAGGCAAGTCTCAAGGAGAGCTGAAAGTTGATTTGATCAATCCAGTCAATTGAAGGAAACTTAATCAGCAACTATTCTGGGACATCAGTCATTAGAGACAAGTCTCAAGTCAAAGCCCAAAGTCTTGTAACAAGTCTCACGTCAAGTGTTAAGTTAGTTCAAACAAGTCAGGTATCACGTCTGCCAAATTGATCTCAGGCCAAATTGAGCCATGTCAGTGTTGAGTATCGTGTCTCGTCACCAACAGTCTCAAAGTTAGTAAAGAGTTAGTAAAGACACAAGTCCAAATGAAATATCGAGTCTAGTCAAATTCCAAAGTCAGACCAGTCCCAGGTAAAGTCTCAAGTCCTAAGTAAATTGAGAGAAGACAAATATCAAGTCTGTCAAAGCATTTCTCAAGTCTAGTTCACCATCCAAGTTCACCAGAGTCAAGCCACAGGTCTTCATAAGCAAAGGGGAAGTCATGTGTTGGCCTTTCGTTTCAATAGGCTGTTTTTTCCATATCCTAGTCCTTTCAACTTGAAAAGCAGTCAGGACCAAGTCAAGTGTCAAGTCCTCATTTTTGTAACTTTAGTCTCACACAAATCCAAGCCTGAAATCTCGTGTCAACATTCCTTCTATTCTATAATTTGATTTTTGGTATAGTTTTACGATTCAATTTCAATTTTGTAATTGCACTTGAGGTTAGGGAACAAATGAACAAAAAAAGCTTATGTGAATGTGGTTTGCAGTATTTGTTCAGGAGGACAGACATTCAAACACTGCTGACAGTGAAAATCAAAGCCAACCGGCGAAAAAAAACAAAAAAAATAAAAACAATAAAACTGAGCTGAGCAGGACTTATCAGTCGTAGTTGGTAGACCTCAAATACGAGAGAGGGATGAATGATTTGACCCTGAGAAACTGATATCTTAAAACCCACACTCAGACACAGACCCTTGTATTTGCTTTCATAAGATTTGAGGGAGTGACAAGGTACAAGCTCTGGGAAAATGAAGGAGTTTATAGGAACAAGAACTATTCGGGAAATGGGGAATGGAGATATTGAAAACATGGAGGCAAGAAGGAAACATAGATGGATGGAAGACAGAAGGGAAAATGAAGGAAAGGCACACAATCAGACACACACACACACACACACACACACAAACAGTTGTGACACGCTTTAATTTGAGTTGGCAGACTGCGAGCGGACAGAGGCACATCATAGAAACTAGTCATTCAGATCAGACGGCCATTCAAATCAACCGGTCACACTGGAAGGATTCATTTTGGTCCAGCATGAGTTTCTGAAGGGCCACAGCAAAAGATCTGGACTGAAACTGCTGATAAATCACTTCACTAATTGACACTTTCAACTTTAATATAAACTATTTTTGAAATATTTAACGATCTTTTCCCACAAAGCTGGATTGATTCTCTGAAACTCTGAGACAAAAAACAATATTTACTCATTTGGGATTGTGAACTGAGAAAGAAAAAACCTTAAATGGCCGCGATAGTTCTGCCGCCTCACTGCAGGCAGTAATGGAGACCTTACATTACCACCATTACTGTGATGGGTAATCTATGCATACTCTGTCTTCATATGTGTACATCGTAGTCTTCACATGCTGGAAAATAACCAGACAGAACGACAACAACCAAAGATGGGCCCGTCTATTTCAGGATAACAGACCAAAACTCAAATGGAGTCAAATGTGGCATTCAGCATTATGGCAGTTTAATGTCTCTGCACATAAAGAATACATAAAAATGTAAAAATAAAAAAAAAAATTAAAAAAAGGCCATTAGTGCACTGCCAAATGACTTCATCCAAGAAAGGGCTGCCTGGCATAAAAGAATTGAATATAATAATCCCAAAAAGAGGGAAAAAAGTAACTCCTCAGAATGATCTTCAACAATTTATGTGCAAAAATAGTATATAGTATAGTAGTAGTATAGCCTCTGTACAGTGAGGATGAGTGTGAATGGCTTAATCTGGGAGAAATTCAGTAGCCATCACAACTGCATCAGGGTCAAAAAGCAACACATCTCTTCCTCATGTTGCGAAGTCAAAAGTCCTTCAAGCACAGAGCACTTTTGAAACAAAAATTTAGGGAGAAATGTCAGGTTCAGTTTTGGAGGAATGTGATGAACATGATGCATAAATCTTCATATGGCTTAAAGAGCAACACCACCCAGTCTAATGAAGTGTCTTGCCCCGCAAACTAGACATGTTTTCCCCACACCCTTTAGAGCAGTGATGTACTGTGTAGCACAATGTACCGAGATACATCAAAGCTGGGTGTGGTCACGAGCCCAGCAGACTAAAACCTGACCACACCCAGCTGTGATGCTGGGTGTGGTCCGAGTTACAAAAGCCTTTCCTCCCATAGAGGACAATGAGGCCATGGGATAACAGTCTCTGCACGAAAATGTAAAGAATATATTCAGCAAACCAAATGGTTTCTTTTAGTCAATAGAAACATCCAATAAAAAGTTTTTTTTTTTTTTTTGTATATGGGCAGTTGGTACTTTCCCCCATTTTAAATGTATTCTATACGTATAGGCAGGCACCTGTACACTGAAACTGACTTGTGGCGCTTTTCCACTAGCACCTACTCGGCTTGACTCGACCTTTAGGGTTTTCCATTAGGTGACAGTACCTGGTACTTTTAGTACCTACTCGGCCGGGGTTCCAGGCGAGCTGAGTCGAGCCGAAAATGTGACATCACCAGACTGCAGGCCACTGATTGGCCAGGGAGTGACGTCACTGGACGAGTCATGAGAGCGACTTGTTCACAAGAATCAAACCCACCATTTTTAAAACCCTGGCAACAGCAACCGTGCATTTTTACCATTTCTGTGAACAAGGTAAATGGCTACATGTAAACCAAACACTCACGTTGAGGTGGTACGCAATTGTAATGGAAAACGACCCAAACAGAGTCGAGTCGAGTCGAGTAGAGGCGAGTAGTGCTAAAACTGTAATGGGAAAGCGCCATTAGGCTGGCTGACTGAGAAAAACTCTGTAGCCAAAACAACTGTCGCCAGGCCAACAGGAAAAGCTTGTTATTGTCACCCTGTTCTCGGCTCCTGTGGGGTCAGAGTGGAAATTAAAAATGTGTGGCAGTCGAAAATATGGATGCAAGACAAGTTCAGGTTGGGACATGCTGAGGCTCTGGTGAGTCTGGCCTGCAGACCTCTAATGTGTGTTTGTGTATAAACAAAGGCCTTATTGTAATCCCTTATCCACTTTAGGTTGACATTCACATAACCTGAAGCTTAACTTCCTAAATCCCCATCCAGCATCAATTATAGTCCCTGTGTGAGTTTTAGACCATGTAATGAGGATGTTTTTTGGAGACTATGGACATTTTTATGGTTAAAACTTCCTCCAACTTCCTGTTCATTTGTCTTTAAATCTGCACTTTTGCCCACAGCAAGCATCTCACTAGAGTATTATAATAATACAAAGTATGTTTGTGACTGTGTATCAAAGCTGCTCCTAGTTCATGGAGTTCAAATAGAAGAAGAAAAGCAATATGTTATGTGAGAAGGTGGTGTGTGTAAAGCGTCAGTAATGGGCTGATATGTGAGAAGAGAGTTTGTATGGAGGGGCAGCAGGGTCTCAGCAAGAATTCATTTCTAAAAAACGGCCTGAAGCCTCCAATTAACCCCTTAACCCACCTCCTGGCCCAGCACACACAGGCAAGAATAAACAGCCAATGGCATTCATGGCAACTTTCAATGCTGTCTAATGACAGCAGAAGAGGGCGGGGAAGTCTGAACAATGAGATGAATATTGTGTGAAAAAGGTGAAAGAGAAAGTGCTTTGTTGGGAAAGGGAAAAAAAAAAGACAAGACAGAAAACAGCAACTTTTAAAGAAAATGAGATTTCAAAATAAAAGTCAGAGCAAGTAAGGAGTAACCCTTCCTTACCTGGTCAGTGTTCAGGCCTGTTAATCTCTGATGACATCAACCACCTCACTCTCCTAAAAGAAGCACAAAAGCATACACTGAAGTTATAAAGATCAGTTTGAGTAAGATTTAGGATTTGTAGCTGGGACCAGTAGGTCACCCGACATCTCAAAACCCAGCTTGGATTTGCTGAAACCTGAAGGAATCAATGACTGGCCTGAGGGTTGCACTCGCATTACAGGTCAAAACCTGGTGACATATTGTTACTGATCAGCCCACAGACACGCTGTATCATGTTTCAGTGGAGGCAAATATTGCAGGAATTTAAGAGCAACAATCCAGAATTTGCTGCATTTTTGTGTTTTCCATTTTACCCACATTAACACTGGCACCAAAACGTAATAATCAAGACATTTCTCAGCTCTTGATGATTATGTGCTGTTGTCGTGGCTGTGTGTGAAGGCGGCGTTGACAGGGTAGGGCTCCGTAACACTTAAAAACAATAGGATTCTGGCTGTAAAACTTGGTTAATTGTCTGTAAAACACTTGTGCTTTTTCAAAATGCAGCAAAGCAATTAAAAAGGGATGTTTAAGTCACAATAAATCAAAAAGATGTAGGAGGAACGACATTTCCAATAGCTTAAGCTATACTTTGTGTTTAATGCTCATGAGCAAATGCTAGCATGCTAACACACTAAAATGGTAAGTAAATAAAAAGTAATTATTTATATATATATATATATATATATATATATATATATATATATATATATATATATATATATATATATATATATATATATATATATATATATATATTATAAAAGTAATAACAAGGCCTATTAATTCACTGGTCATCCCCTCATTAAAGTATCATAGGGATTACATATATTTGGAGGGTAGTACTTTCAAATCCCTTTAATCCACACAATGCATTGAAGGTGATACTGTGAATATTGGTGCAAATTTTGGTCCACCAAATTTAAATCTGCTCCCACTGCTATGGAATCTGCTATGAAAAAGCCTGTGGATTAAAGTGATGGCAACGTTGAACACAATGAATTGAAATGCCAGAAATCTTGTGTTATCTATCAGAGTAAAAAGCATATTACTAGCTGGAATAATGACAAAAAGCTGGAGCTCTGCCTGAGTTTATAGAGAACCTTTCATCAGGGCAAAAATTAAACTTAAGACAATTTAATTTGTGATAATACGAACAGAGAGCCTCACTTTAGCCTAACATTAATGCTTATAGGCTCGCCAGGCTTTAAAATAAAAGGGATTTTTTAACTGAGGAGATAAAGGAAAAATCAATTTGGGGAGTAATCTTCATAATGAGACAACCAAACAGACAAAAAGAGGCAGACACTCCATGTGCATAACGAACAAAGGCCCGCCACGGCCCAAATGTTGCTGAATAAGCCTCCGGTGATACAGTTCGCAGGTATCTTCATTTTCATTTCACACCGTTAAACTCGGATGAAGACGCTGCTCACCTCTCCTGCAGAAACACAAATGAATGTCGCCTTTCACTTTGCATTGAAACAAGTGGCAAAGCAGCTAGTGAGCCGAGACTGTGTGTGTGTGTGTGTGTGTGTGTGTGTGTGTGTGTGTGTGTGTGTGTGTGTGTGTGGTGAAGTTTGTTTGGCAGCACTTCTAACAATGTTGAGGCCCTCTGTGCTATCCAACAGAATGGCCCAGTCTGTCTCCACTCTATCTCAAAGAACCATATGCTTCTGGATAGTAGAGCAGACTCCTGTGTGTGTGTGTTTGTGTATGTGTGTGTGAGTGCGCGTGTGTGCGTGTGCTTCGCGCAAGTGTGAGTCCATATGTCCTAGCATCTAACATCCAACATCTAAACATCCAGATGGCGAAGCATCAGTCGACACAATGTTTCCTTCCATCATCAGGAAGTAGCTTGAAAACCGTAAAAAACAATAAATATTCATCATGTGGGCTTTAGGGACCGACCACACCGCTCACTTGACAATTATAGTGCAGTTATCTTATTATGATAAGAAAAAAGAGCCTAGTTTTAAATCCTAGACAGACTGAAGATGACATAAAGAATAAAAGAAACTAGAGTAGAAATAACCCAAAGGAATGGATTAAATTCAAGGAGGTAAAAACAGATATGGTTCACTAAAAAACAGACAGATCCGGTCCACCTTGTTTACTTGTGAAGCTTTAATCAGCAGGATTTACGTCGTAAGAGTGTGGAGATGGTGGTAAAACCTGAATCAGTCCGACGGGAGATATTTTAAAAAAAGAACCAATCAAAGCCACACTTCCCAGCTCCAATTAAATTATTTTACTTCTCCGCTTCCAAGCTCTGTTTGAGATACAAAAGACAATTAAAAGTGACCATCACACTGAACTGCTTCATGTTCCCCATTTTCTCCTCGAGGGAGGGGGGGGTTATAATGCCCTAACCAATCAGCAGTGGCTAAATGATCCATTACGCCCACAGTGATAGTTGGAGCAATTGTCATACAAATAATTGCGAATGGTTGGAACCTCAGGTGGGCAGCTGGAGACATTTGCCTCAACCCTGCTGATGGAAACGTGCCTCATTCTATTTGTGCGACCACACTGGCTTAAAATCCCCTCGATTATGGCACCTGTGCAAAATGACCACCCTCAGCTCAAACATTCACAATCAGGCGATCATGTAATAATAATCAAGAGGTTCACTATGAGGACGGAGGTTTTCATGTCATAGAACCAATGCGCTTTTGTAGAGAGCTGCTTTCTAAGTCCATTAAGAAGACAGTAATCTGATAGACAACGTTAACTTTTGGGGGGCCCTTTTTTGTCTTTTCCTCGTCCAAGGACAGACAGATCTCAAACTGTCTGAAACATTTCCATGAGTTTTATTCCTTTTTTCCAGTTGGTTATTGTGAATTCTGTTCTCAGCTCGCCCTCCACTGACCTCCCTTCTGTCTCTTTCACTCTTCTCTTCAGTATGAACCTACGACTGACTGAATCATTGTGGCATGAAAAGGTACACACAATTGCATATTATTTTGATTTAAAGGGGGAACTATTTGAAACTTCTTTTGACAAAAAACCGATGTTATTATTATGATTTACACTAGCAGGAGTGGTATAAATCCAGATTTCCATTTTTGGCTTAACGTATATAAAAATGGGGCAGACAGAGGACAGGCACACAGCGGGTCCAGATTGCAGGCAGGGACGCCCTCTGCTCGCTGTCTGACCTCTATGCCCGGAAAAAGGACACACACCAGACACACACACCTCTCACACACTTACACACACTGTCTGTCTATCGCACACACGCACACCATGAGTCATATGTCATGTGCCAAGAGAGACAGTCGAACAACAGTAGCCAAGACAAAGCCCCCAAACACACTTTCTCTCACCAACATACACACGTACCCACAACTGGAGTTCATGCTCCAACAACAATTTAACAACACTTTATTTTAGTGCATTTGAATATAAAACGCACACTGTGCCAGAGACAGACAGTCAAACGTAAATAAAATGTCAAATATTAAAACAAAGTCATAGACAGTGGGATAGTTTTGGATAGAGTCATTGTTTTGGCAATTTAAAATTGTTTTAAAGAAATTCCATGTTTGAACGAATTGTCTCTCCACTGCCTCCAAAACTCAAAGCCAGAAGGCAGCCAGTGGTCAGTCAGTGGATGTGGGGAACTTAAAATTCAGTTCATCTCGTCCTGGAGACAGAGCTGTGTTCACGTTTTGAGGACTGACCCTACATACAGACTTTAAACACACTGCAAGCTGTGAATCAAAGCATCACCCTCAGCTCACAGCGTTGCTTTGATATGTATTGCTGCTTAGAGTGCACACACACACACATATTAATGAATGATTCATAATACACTATAATTTAACTGCACTCAGAAATAAATAATTGTTGACTAACACTGTACATTAAGAAACACTTTAAAATGCCCCCATTGCTCTTACATTAAATTCTAAAAGGGGGACTAAAACACCCCAGCAACTATATTCTTGATTAACTGCAAAACTGTGCAGTCAATAAAAACAGAAAACAATAAAAAAAAACATTTCTGAGTATTTTGTTCTGTCTGAACAATAGTCCAAAACCCATAAAACCAAATATTCAATTTCCAATAAAAAAAATAAAAAAAAGAAGAAAAAGGCAGGATATTCTCAAGAGGAGCTAGAACTGACTTATTTAGCATTTTTCGTAAGGAAACAAGTACACTGTCAAATAACTTTAATGAACTGGACGTTAAACTGAGGCCTGGAGAATGTGCTGCTCATTCAAACTGAGGTGACATTTACTCTGTTTGCCGATGATGCCATCCTTGTGGCTGTGATATGTGATGCACAGTGAGAGTCGTTTGAGGTGATGTTTTATGCAAACCTTCATTAAATTACAAATCCAAACAAAAAGGATTTCACAGAATTCATTCACTAAAAAACAACTTCAGCATAAAATCAGATCCCAAGCTTCCTTCAGCCCACTGAACTCACACTTAAAGACAAATAATTGCCAATTTCACACACATTCTTGCTTTCACACACTTAGCAGCAGTCTTTAGTGACAAATGCCACGAGTGAATCATGTTTCCGTGGCCAAATGCTTAGCTACACAGGTGTGAATCATATTCAGGTCAACAAACCTCGTGACAGCCGACGGGCCTTTTTCACAGCAGACATTTTGATGTGTGACGGTATGAAAAGCACAGGTGGAAATAATAACATAAGTGATGGCTGAACTCCATTTAGTCTCTTAAATCACCAAAAGCTTCTCCGCTTCTTTCAGTTCACAGCTCTGGTTGAGGAAAGTGGAACATCTGGCAGCTACTACTGTAAAAGGAGGGTGAACACTCAACATTAATGAGTTATTTGCTAGCACTTAATCCACAACATTAAAATAACGCAATGACACATCAGGACTGCGTTTCGGCTGTCTTGCAGTCTTTCTGCCCCCCAGTGGGGAGAATTTTCTTAATGTAGCTTTAAGAGTCGAGATGTTGCTCATCAACACAATCACAAGTGGAGTGAAGTTTTTACTTATAACCCCACAGTAGCTAGTGTTTCACTTCAGGAAGTACGCAGTAGAGACGTAAAGATTGAACAATCATCAGACTTAGTTGATTATTGACTAGTTAATTTTCGAGTAATCACTGCCATTTTATGCGACACTATCTTGCAGGAGGTCGTGATGATATTTCTGTCAGGTTTTAGTGTTGTTGCATTCTGTAGAGACAGAAATGAGTGAAATTGTGAATGAATGTCCGCCCTATTGCCCAGCCCTCCTTTAACCAGAGAGATGAATATAAGACGCTGGGACAAACCAAAGGTAAAGATGGTACAATATAAGCGAAATTCTGCACAGAGGCATGGTTTGTGAGGGAAAGAGGAGGGAAGTAGAGAGGAGGAAAGAAAAGGTAATCAAGGGATAGAGGAAGACAGAAGGAAAAATGTACTGTACTGTGAAAAACATAAATGAGCTATTCTGTCAAAAATAGATAATGAATGTTAAAACCATGCAAATGCTTAAACCATCTGCATAAGTCCTTTTTAAACATAGGATTTTAAAATGTGTAAATGACTGTGTAGATGTGTGCATTTGTGTGTGTGTGAGTGAAGGCTTATTTGTGTAGGATTTTAAGCAATTAGGACAGGAAACAGAGGCGCTGTTGCTTTGGCTTCCCTGTGGAATTAAGTTATGCACCGTCCACACACACACACACACACACACGGAGCAAATTCCCACACTGACCGACAACACGGTCTCAGCTGTGAAACATCACGTACACACATACACGCACAAATACACACATTTAAACACACAACCTCAACTTCCTCTTGACCCATTTCCCAACCACAACACACCACCTCTCTGTGTTCATCCCATCTCCCTCCATCCCTTTATCTCCTCTCTCCTCATCTGTTGGAAGCAAAGCAGACCAGACCACTTCTGCTTTGTGTCACCAGATCAGAGGAGGGACGGACACACACACACACACACACACACACACACACACACACACACACAGAGTTAATCAGTTTGTTTGTGAGGCCAAAGGCATGCAGGGCAAAATCCTTCTCTAAACTGTACTGTACTGTGTCAGCTCAGAGGGGTGATGGCTTTTCTCTAAGAATGATATAGGAGACCAATACTTTGGCTTTCATTTAATTTACTTTGATTAATTATGAGTTTATTAAAGAACCGATACTAAACAGATTAGGCCTTTACTATAATATGCATGAATAAGTTAGTAGAAGCAAGGCCGTAATTTTAACAGGGGATGTGACTCTCATTAAACTGAGGTATAAGGTGAATGTTCTGAGGACCATTTCTGCCCTGGATTGCGCCAACATACTATTGGTGGAGGTTATTGGGGCTTTAGCCTGAGACACTATTCAGGGCTGAAGATCACACAGTTGTATACTTTAACCTGATTTAGTGCCATACAGTGTAAGTATTGAGGTTCGATGCCTAGTCAGTATTTTAAAAGCATAATCACAGACTGGCGTACAGTCAAATTGCGTGATGCAGTGTTACCAAATAAGTAATTCAACAACTTTTGTAAAAAATAAATGTCATAAATGTGCCTTACAGACACAGTAGCTGCAGTAATTTGTCACATAAATATGAAAATACATCCAATTTCAGATTTGAGGAATAAAGAGGAGATGAAATGGAGAACACAGGGACGGAAGCAAAACAAAGCGGAGGTGGTGAGTGGGGAACAAGTGAGGGGAGAGATAAAATGTGGGATTGAACAGAGCTGCTGCAGTTTGTTTAACAGTCTGACAGGAAATGTTGAATTTGGCTCTATCAGTACGCTCTGATCAAGGCCACAGAGACGGACCGGCTCCGAAATGAAGTGGAGCCTAAATGGATCCATGTTGGTGGAGGAATTTCTTTGTTTACAGAGATATGTTTGGGGAGAGCTGAAGAGGGGGAAATGGGAAAAAGACGGAGGGCTGACAAATCTAAGATACACCTACCAAAAACCCAATATGTGAGCATTAAAGAAAAAACTTCTATAATGTCTCTAACCATTTGTTTGGATCTTTATCTTCTGTACCTACTTTTTGCTTCCCCTTTCTCCCCTTGTATCTCACCTCCTTCCGCTCTCTTTTCTCTCTCTAGGAAAACTATTTATCAAGGATTTATAAAGTAGCATTACCTTGCAACAAGTGTGATGATATCCCTTTATTTCCCCAGAGAAGGTTGACTGAACACTCACCTGCTTCTCACTGACTTAATTTTCATAATTCGAAGATGTCAAACACAACCACACTCCACTCCAGTTGGGCTCCAACGACTCTACTGATGTTTATCAAAGTCTGTTTTTTAGGGGTGTAAAGATTCATTGGTACAAACCGCAAATCAGTTTGAACTTAAAAGATACGACTACATCGATTGGTGGACTTCTGAGTTGATTTAAATGTAACATGGACCAGTTGGTTGCTGGTTCTAAAATTATAAACCGATTAACCGGGTTTTCGCTGCTAAATATGACCTTTCCAATCGCATGAGATTTCCATGGCGACCTTTACAAGACTAATGCTAATGTAATGTAATTTTCTTAGGCAGCAACACCATCATAAACAAAGTTTACAGTGCACAAAATCTAAAGTTTAGAAGACAGAATTGGAGAATTGGACAAAAGTCTGGCCATTTGTAAAGTGTGCAGAACAGCGATTAAATACAGCGGTAGCACGACAAATCTGAACACTAACCTGCTGAGATGTCATGGTGACACCTATGCGGTCGATGAAGAATCTGTGGATGCAAGTGCTAACACAGCTAGCACAAGCAAGAACACCAAAGACACAGTTCTTAAAACTTCTTCCAGCTATGACTAAGCCTAAAATTGGCAAGGTTCAAGTTAATCACGGCATCTATAGCCCGTTTCATAGTTAAGTCCTTACAGTGTAGTTGAAAGCAATGCCTTTCGCAACATAACAAATATGCTGAGCAGAGGTATAAGATATCAAGTAGACAGCACTTCACCAAGAAATGAGCGACTGAGTTTTATACCAAAGTAAAGATTGAAGCTGAACCAGTGGCAATAATGATCGATGTCTGGACTGAAGCCACGGATTCTTATGTGGCCCATGTATCTAGATCCAATATTCAAAAAGCAAATAAATGTTTAAAACTCCAGTAGTGGCCCTCTGTGATCAAGAAACTAAGGATCGACCATCATCTAAATGTAGTTTTGGGGGAAAAAAATTTTATGTTACGTTAAGAAAATATGTCTATCAGCCTTCAAAAACCCACATCAGACATAGCTGCTGTAGAGCAGGGATGGATGAGTTGAAAGGAGGGGGCAAACGTAGCTGGTTTTGCTCAACATGACTGACATTCCTCGGGGAAGAGGAGTTCAGAGAGAGCAGGGCTGATGGTAATTAACTGGTCTTTTTCCACCAACGTCAGTCTCATCAAAACTCTCTCCCGACGGGCATCTCTGCACATTAAAGTATACCTCACAAGTATGAGGTGTTGACCATGTAAACAAAATCCTACCACTTCCAATCTGATGCAACCAACGGGCGTGGGAACTGGGCTGACAATGCAGCCTTGGTGTAAATCTATGACTTTTCCATGGCCTTTCCATTACTTAGCGAGAGCGCTTCAATGACTTGGGTGGATAGAAATGTTCTTTCCTGGTGTAATACTGTTGTTTTTCAAAATGTCAAACAAGTTCGAAAATATTCCCCTTCAGGGAATTTTCAGAATTTCCTTTTAGCATTTCAGAAAGAGACTTAATTTCTGCGAACAAAATAAAACAAAAATAATAATAATGAATTTCTCCTATCCTATCCTCAACGGCCCAATGTAACACATGGATTTCTCCATGACAGTCCAACATTGCATTTCCTCTTTGCAGGATCGTCCAACAAACTGAAGAACTTGCAACGATGCAGCATTACCAGGCACTACATCAACCAATTAAAAGTGTGTGATATATGAGCACATTCCTGATTGTAAAGCATGTCACCTAAACAGCATAATTCTCCTATTTACCTTGATGAGACAGAAGAGAGAATGACTACTTTCTACAACTGTAAAATCCTGCCTAACAGTCTGATAAGCTCTTCCTCTATGGTATTTCCTTTTCCTACCAGTACCTGAAGTAACAGCCAACTTCGACACAGAGCTGTTGTTGATTTGAACTTGTCCAGCGTTTTCAGCCCCAGCTGTAGGCTAATCAGGCTCAGCTGTGGTAGGCCGAGCTTCACTGAAGTTAAAAGACAAATGACCGAGCTGAAAGCACTGCCCGTTTCCCTCAGCAAAAACATGACAACCTCGGTCATCTCGTGGCTTAACAGGATAGACCTATCTGGTTCTGCAATTCTTCTCATTGCTGATTCATCTCTTGGTCTATCAAATGACATCAAACTCTCTTGTTTTGTCTGACCAACAGTCCAAAACCCAAAAGATGTAAGATAATATATTCCTTTATTAGTCCCACGACGGGAACATGTACAATCTTAAATTCACACGAATATAAAACAGAGAAAAGCAACAAATCTGCACATTTAAGAAACTGGATCTTGTTGAATTACAACAGTATCAAAACAGTTGCCAATTAATTTCTACCACTCACCTAATACATTATTTTGAATGGCTGTTTCAGCTCTTGATGTTGCCATACTGTTTCCTGGAAGCTGCATTAAGCACATTAATCATTCTATTTTACGGACTATCCTTGGGGCCACACAACTTGCATGGCTAAAAATGATTTTGTTTAATAGAGTCTCATCATCTGTCTCCTCAAAATATTCATTAATAATTATTCTGGCATAAATCTGGTAACTACTTAATAGCTGCTGCTTGGTGGAAACGTAGCTACGAAATCAGAAATCAAAATGTAAAAAGCCACATGGGTTACAGAGCACAACTTCATGTGAAAAACTGCCTCAGTTTGATTTTTCTTAATTGCAGACATCTATTTTTTTAAAATCAGTAAATACAATCCCCCAAACCCCACACACCCATGTGTCTCCACGGAGCTTAATCGAGCAGAAATGCAATACAAAAAAATAATATTCCAAACACACAATCGGACTCCAGTGAAAAGGCACGGCACCCACCCGAAGCAGCAGCAGTGAAAATCAGAACTTCTCTCCCTCCCTGCAACAGAAAATGAAATGCCAAGCCTGGCTAAGGACATAATGAAAAAGCTATTATCAGCATGAGCTTTCATCAGCACTGCATTCAACCATGTTCAATACCAACTGATTCTCTCATCTCACGCTGTACCCATCTGAATGCTGGGATATAATAAAGGAGGTGAGATAAGAGAGAGAGAGATCACTTCTTTTTTTCCCCCAACCCCCCCTCTCCCCACCAAGAAGTGCATCAGCACATTTACAGACGAGACAAAGTTTTTGTGAGCAACACACGGACACATTCGCCACCGCAAAGGCCATCATAATCAGCCTTACATTGTAGGAATCTGATATACTGAAATCATTAGTGGAGCCTGTATGTACAAATACACAGACTTTCTTTACCTCCTGCATGCGTGTCCATTCATCAGTCCGTCTTTTCATTTTACCGCTTTGTGTCTAATTCTTGATGTATTTATTCTCTCCATAAGTCTCAATCCATCTGTCACCTCCAGCATTACCGAGTCTGAATTCAAATACACCCGCTTCATACAATATTCAACGAAATATTGAATTATATATATATCATGATACAATATTCAAACTATATCCGGCATATATTAAGGTCTAATGAGGAGGGGCTGAAGTCGGGCCTGTCAGGTATGAACTGTGCATCAAATTGAGATATGACAGCTATAGTGTGACTCTCAGTATCTTAAATACTTCCGATATTTTGAAATATTACATTTAATGCGTATCTGCAGAGACCCCCCAAAATTAGAGGTTGATGACATAACATGTACTGCTTCTGTGAACAGTACAACATGTGTATTTTAAGGACAGAAAGGATCATTTCAGTGTATTACAACCTTGACTGAACTTCAGTACCTTTTTCCTCTATACAGTGAATATATAAGTCTAATCCTAATGACTTCACTGAATTCAGACAACACTTTCGATTTTAAACCACATCCTCATCCACTTCTGTCTGATTAACTATCAACAGGTCATGCATCTCTGTTAGGTGGAACATTTTCACCATGCTACAATGTAACCCTTCAGTCTTTAAACACACAACTGCCTCCTTCTGACACTCATTCTCACTGCCACAGAATCACTCCTGCAGGGCAAATTTGGAGCTCACAGGAAATTGAGAATGCTCTTTGTTAATTGCAAACATGAAGACTCTGAGGTAAAATAAAATGATATTGGAGGTTACACAATTTCAGGTGTATCTGAGGATGCTTGTGCTGTATCTCAGTGGCTTTTGGAGTGTTTGGAACATGTTTGATTTGCATGTGTTCCCTTTTTGGTATTTGGGATATGATAATTAATTTGTGGTTTGTTGCATTGGTCCTAATATTTTCAGATCTGTGTGATATAACATGCATGTATGGAAAAGGCTGCAACTATCCAAAAATCCAACTAATCACTTGATTATTTTAGATTATACTACAAAACATCAGAACATAGTGGAAAATGCTCATCACATCTCCAAATGTATTGTATAACCCTCACAATTGTTTGGCATTTGGCCTTCAACACTTACTGTACAAAATCAAAAATGTATTTTCTGTCAATCTACTAATCAATTGACTAATCCCTTTAGGTCTAGCATTAAATGGCTCCAACTGACATTAACAAAACCATTCGAAAAAAAAGATCACATTCAAAAGATGTTTTACTTTCCTCCCACAATCCTTCACGCCATTTGACAACTTAAAGAACCCCTTGCCCTCTTTTCTTGAAATGATAATACAGCTCTACAATCCCATTTACTCACCACCAATCATAACAAGGGTGGGAGGGTGGGAGGATCCAGGGGAAGAAGACAGCTGAGATATTCTTGTATCGTGTGCAGTCTTCCAAATGTGCAATAATTCACTTTAAGTTGGTTTCTCTCTCTGCTGGACCAAATAATCCATCCATAATAGCGCACATGTTCACCAACTATGACTGAAAGCTGAGATACTCTGTCTGCGTGTGAGTCTTTAGCAGGGAGACTTTTCTGGAGCAGGAGAGGAACTGTTACATGTGTTGACAGTAATACTGACAGTGCCTGTCTTCTCTAGTGTATGCGTGCCTGTGTGTGTGTGTGTGTGTGTGTGTGCGCGTCATTTGTAAGTGTGCAAGTGGAGTTCACATTTTTGAGCCAGCCTTCACAGCTGCAGCTCCCCTCTGAGACGCACAAACACCCACACACACAAACAAAGATGCTAACACACTGAACTTCCTTCTACAGAACTAACTATGGCTTTCCTGCACACCTCCCACAGGAAAGCGTGTACATGAAACGTGTGTTTGTGTGTGTGTGTGTGTGTGTGTAAACAAAGATTTAAGATGTGCTTTATATTCCCAAAGCTAGTGTCTCAGAAAAATATAGAAACTAGAGTATGACGATATATAGAATAGAAGGGGTTTGGATGGAATATTACAACTTATATTTCTTATATTTCGTCCATTTACGGAATCATTTTATGTCACAAAAACACAAATAATAAATATCCATTAAAAGGTACCACGCCCCAACATTTTAGCATAATTTAGTCTGATCATCTGTCAAAATAATCTCAGCCGAAGGTCTACTTTCTTGCTTTTTCACTGCACTGAACAATTGTTTAAGTGCAATCAGGAACTAGATGGCAAATTATTTTCTGCAGTTAAATGCAGATAAAACTGCCTCTGATGACCTTCACTCAGCGGTCAGGCGGAGCCGTGGTGCCTTATCTTCGTCCTCTTGGTCTGGTCTGCGTTATCTCGGTGTGATTTTTGACCGATCCTTGAGCTTCGATGGTCACATTAGGACGCTAACTCGATCATGTTTCTTTCACCTGAGAAACTGAAGGCTTTTGGACTAGTGTAATTCTCTTTTCACCTGCCTTGATAAATTCTCCTTACATCATCCAGCAGATGCTCACACACTCCACCTATTTGAGCCTTTCTGCAATGGCTTCCGCTTAATTTTAGAATTCATTTTAAAATGTTAGTGTGCACTTATGAAACCCAACATGGACAGGCTCCACAGTCCATCATGGGCCTCTTGCACTCCCACACCATGAGTCGAACTCTTAGGTAAATTGGACATGTTTTAAGGCTCGGGTTGAATGTGCTTTCCAGTTAGCAGCCAATAAGCTTCGGAATAGCCTCCCAATAAGCTTGAGGTTGTTGGACTCTGTGGGCAGTTTTCGATACTCGATGCTGCAGATCTTGGTTGTTACCATGAATGTACTGAGATTTAACTGTGACTGGTTTCGTTCAGTTCAAAAGAAACGATCTGCGTTGTGGTGAGTTCAAATACTTTGCGCTTAGTGTAGGAAAAAGCAAATATAATAGCTTTGGTAAATAGACATTGTTGAATATTAATAGCCATCCTGTCACTGTACTGCAGACTGTTTGTGATAAACATCAGCACAATTCCATAAATGCTTTATTATTACAGCTGAACTTCTTCCTGTGTCAATGGTATTATCAGACTTGCCTTCCTGTATGCTGTTTATCGCCCCAACAGCCTCCCATGTGTTTACACACACACACACACACAGTGCAGGGCTTCACATAGGAGAAATAATGTGTGTTTGCTTGTATTGTAAAACCAAATAATTACGCAACAGCTCTGCATTGCTATGCATTGACACAGCAGCTCTAGTTTAATGAACTGCTTTTATGAGAACTTTATATGCCAAAGTCACCAAAGTCATTTGAATTCATCCTCTGGTTCATTATCTCTCTTGATCCATTTCCATAATTACTTGTTTACCACCAAAACCAAACCAAGAATCAACCAAAATGGAAAAAAGTTCAAATAAATTGTGGGCGTAACACGTGAAGTTTGTTTTTCAACTGTGAAATGTCCTCCTCATTTTCAAAAACACCCCTACAGCTCAGGGAATTTAAAATATACAAATGAATATTTACATTGAAAAATGTGACTCAGTATTGGCCTCAAAATCCAGCATTGGCCCGGCAATTGAGAGCAGATTATCTCTCGAAGAATAAATAGACACTGTTTGAAAAGCAAGATTAGAGTAAAGATGATTAAGTCTTATTCTTGACTTACCTGTTCAGTCTTCAGGTCTGTTGATTTAAGATGACATGAAGCACCTCACTCTCCTGCACAAAACACAAAAGTTACACTCGTTAATTCGCAGTCTGGTTAAATTTGGCTTTATTTCAATTACGAGATAATTCATACAAATGAAGAAATCCACTAGACTCTATTCAAACGGAGTCTACAGTCATTTGACAAAGGTTTACATTTTCAAATTGTACAATGAACTTCATTAATACTGATGAAAACCACAAATACACATTCAGGGATGACTACAACCATGGCAACAGTTTGAACATCAAAAACATGCTGGGTGAAATCCTCAGTAAATTATTTTTAGCTAGAGTTGGAGTTTTATAAGAATTCTCCCATGGGGCCTTTGGAAGTGTTTCATCAGCTCTCGCGGTCAATTAGAGTTAAAACATGTAAATGTTGGAAATTGAAGCCATGAGGTAAAAACTGCCATTTGGAGGAAGGTTAATTATGCAGAGAAACAGCTAAAACGTGTCGAGATAGGAACAGCAAGAAAGTCAACTTTAGAGGAGACGACGCCCACACATTATCTCTGTTGAAAGAGCTGGGTGGGGGGAGTGCTTGACAAATTAGGACACACAGGCACACACACACACACACATACACACTGATGCTAATTACAGTTAATGGAGGCAACGTTCAGCATCCAATTTTTTTTCTGTGACTCAGCCTAATCAGACTTTACTGGTCCATGTAATCTGGACCGAACTAATAAACCACCTACACTACCAATCATCCATGAGTCACAACACTTAACTCCACAATCTGGCAGGGTGATCAACCCTCACATTAACACAGTGCTTCATAGTCACCATTGATTAGACTGATTCCATGGTCTTCATGTTGTGGACATCCTGCTCCAAGTTCTTTCCATGTAGGACCAATTTCCTCCAAGCTTCATACAAAGGGATTTTTACTCAGCAATGATCATTTGACTCAGAAAACTACATCATGCATCACTGCTATTAGTTGCATCTTATTTGTGAAGGCCACAGCAAACGGCGAAAACTTTAAGGAACAACTACAATTCCTCGAGTTGTAGCTGGTCAAAGACAGGATTCTGGGTCAGATGTAAGGTAAAAGGTGTTGTAAGTGAAACATAAATGTTTAAAATCTCATTTGGCTGGCCATGATGTAAAAAGAAAATTGGCAAACGCTCAAAAGGCAAATACTTTTGCAGAGGTTTCAGAGTGCACTGAATTAGTTACGTTTATTATAGGGAAAAAGGTTCCCACATGCTGAATAGATGCAACCAAAGTTGTATGACATCAAGTCTCCTTCAGGTACAATTTGATTACCAGGGGGTCCATTTATAGATGAGCTCACACTTGTATACACACCTGGGTTAAATCAGGTGAAGTCTATGTATGAAACTTCCTGGTCACATGATGACAACATTCGGTAATGTCAAAATTGTACTTGTTAAAATCATCTACACGTTCAGTGTGCTGGCGCCTTTTTCTTCCTACACTGTTTTTGCCTTTTTGTATCATGTTGGGATGTGCACACACCTAATGAAAAACTGATTATCTTTATCACAGAAAACAGAATTAGAATCCATTTTGGCATCATTGTTCACTTTTGGGACAGGTTTTAGTTATTCAAGTAAGTGAAGCAGCTTCTTAGAAAATAAGAAAAATGTAAATTGCAATTCCTTGGCCCACGGCATTAAGTTTCCTTCAAGTCTTAATTTACATTTGTTAACTAGTTTTTGAGCTACTCTGCTAATAACCAAACTAACAACAAAGTGAATCAAAAGTGTACCATCCTTGGCAAGTGGAATGAGCTGTTTCTCAGAGTGTGTCCCTGGAGATTGCTTGGCAGAGGTGGTTAGTCCTGGCCGTGGATACTCGATGCAGACTTTGTCGGGTAAAACTTGTGTCGAGCTGGTGATTTTTCACGTTTTTTTTTTTTTTTTTAATGCCTGCTGTTTGACCTGCAGCACAGTGGTAAGTTTTTTTCCCCCCCTCGCATATCCCCACCAGATTTAGCCCTTTGTTCTACTTTTCTGAGCTTGTAGAAATAGGGTTTGTCTTTCATCCAGACATTGTGATGTGCAGCTCTGATGAATAACCACAAAGCAGAAACACGATGTGATTGATCAATTATGGTCATCTACTGGGCTGAATCAGACCAACCTGAACTTATCTTGTAATCAGTTTAGCTGCGAGATGATGGTTTAAATAATCCACTCACTTTAGATACGGTTTTTCTAAAGCTTAATATATGCCATTAAAATGGGTGTTCTTTATTTCAGGTGAGGTGCATCTCCACTATAAAAAGACGGCAGGAAATCATCTGCATCTTACAGTCTCTACAAACTTTTGTCTACGAAGCAATGTTTGTAGATTGGTGGCAATTTTGTTTTTGTTTTTTTTTTACATCTACTAATATCTATATGTGGAGGTGGACGTGGTTGGCATTTAGCTGCAGGGGAGAGAGGTGTGGGGATGGCTAGGTGAGCTGGTGCTTGTTATCTAATCACACTCTGTTCATGCAGTAAAGGACACACACACACACACACACACACACACACACACACACAGGAGAGAGCGGCTGGCCTCCTTGGAGTTAACATTGTACTTTTGTGTTTGCATGAACTAAGGCCATCTGGAGCGGCCAGGCAAGGTAGCAGAGATGCAGATAGTGAGTCAGATTTTGTGCTGTTAAGGCATATGTGGACTTCATACAGAGAGGACTGATCGAAGTGCTGTGTGAGTCTGTTCTGTGCTGCAGAGGACCCACAGTGATGTCCGACATCACTGTTACACTATATTTAATATTTGATTAATCAAAGCTCATTATTGTCTCAATGGAATGATCCTTTAGTCTATAAAATTTAAGTTACAATGTTCCCAGAGCTCTAGGTAACATTTATAAAATGCCTTTTTTTGCCCGACCAGCAAGAATTGCTGCTTAAAAATGTACAATAACGATCAATCAATAATCAACTAATCGTTACTCAATCTAACACAACAAAGTGACTTAAAAAATTGAAGGAGAAATGTACACTTTACAGGGCCCTGTGTCAGATAGCAGGTTAAACAATCTCTGAGCCAAACCCTGAGATGGAAAACTCATTCAGTTCCACATCAACTGATCAGACTTTGTTTAAGCAACTCTGAGCTGGTTGAACCTGACGGAAGCACATTCAAGGTGAACATAAAAAAAGCCATCATCAATGGAGCTCTGATACTAGGACTCACCGTGGCAACAGGTAAATAATGTTTTAATCCAGTTACTGATGCACATATATACGGACTGTGCACAAAGAGAGTGTAAAATAAAAGTGTAAATTAATTCCCCATCTACCAGACTTGGATTTTTAATGGATGATAAAGTGATGTAATCTGACTGTGTATTAGACCACAGCCTTCCATTTTACTCTCCTTACAAAAGTTGGGTAACCTATTAGAAGGGAGAGAAGGGACAGTTGGAAGGACTTTAACATGTTCACTCTTTAATTAACTGGATATTATGCATCCATCCAACCATCTGCCAATTGATCCTGCATCTATCCAGCGGTAAATACAACCGTCTGTACCCCAGCACAGTGTGTCCTTGGGACTTAATAAACTCTCCAGCATTCAAGAGCAGTGGCTGTTCATGTTTCTATATCTCATTAGCCTGGAGATCACAGAGATGTAATTTGTAAAGTAATAAGAAGTCCTTGTGTTCCAATAGTGAGGTTTATTATACATTTTCATGTATTTCCTTATAGAGTGTAAGAGACACATATGGCAAAGATTTTAGTTTTTCATTTAGCAATGAATCATAGAACAGTTCAGTCACAAGGAGAAACAAACTGTGGCAGTAATTGCTTTCCTTTATTAAACAGCCTGTAATAGAAGACAAGATGATTCAATCTTTTAGGTCTAAGATATTTAGATGTTTAACCCTCTATAGTCCAGTTTGCCAACAGGGTTAAACAACACATGCTAGTGATGGGGACTCCGTAGAATGTAATGGACAAACTTGCAGCAGCTGTCAGCAATACTACGCCAGTGCTGGTGCTAACAAGCCTGCAGCTAAAAATATCCCGGTTACCTGTGATATTTAATGTAGTGCTAACAAAGAGAAACTGCTCCGACTCGTGGGCTTGTCTCTCGAGAGCAGACATCCTGTCTGCAACAGCGGAGCCGTCAACACAAGCCCCATTAACACTGGTTATATCTATAGCTTGGGTTGACTGTAGTGAAAAAAGGCAAAACTGGTAATGCTAGGCAGGCTAGGTTAAGCTATTGAGGCCATCATCAACACCATTAATGGGTCAAAATAAACATCCGTCCATCCATCCATCCATACCACCTTTGGGCTGTGGGAGGAAGCCGCAGCACCCAAAGAGAACCCACACAAGCACAGGGGGAACATGCATACTACCCAGCCGGCCAGCTGGTTCAAACCTGGAGAAACCTCCAAACCTGTGAGGCTAACCACAAAGTATGATGTCTAAAGTAATCTAGATACAGCACTTTAAAGTGAGCGCTGTTAAAGTGCCAGTGGAACCATGAAAGACTAGAGATCATGAAATGAACAAATTAAAACAGATGACACAACCCCAGCGTTTTTAAATCATTCACATTTGGCTGAGTAGCTACTGACACACTTTTCTGTGTCACAAACTCGGAACACTTTGTTATCATTGGTTTATCCCGACTTTAAAAGCAACTCAATACCAGTTCAAGACCCCTGCATTGCTCTGATGCTGCAGTGATGTAGAAGTGTACTCGGGGTGCGGCCTGTGCACTGTGACATCACTGCTGGGTGTGGTCAGAGTTTCAATCCGCACAGCTCAGTGAAAAAAAAAAAACACCTTGCAGCTGGGTGTTAAGTTACTCTTTAAAGGATGCTCTGAAACCGCTGTATTCAAAAAAGCCCTAGTGGCTGGAAATCCAATAAAAGAAGGAGTTAACGCCTGCATTCTTGGAATTCCCCTCCCCTGTAGTATTGACGCCTGTATCAAATGACGATTGCTGAGAGAAACAGGGAGAAGAGACGTATGAGTGTGTTAAGAAATGGGAGTGCAAGTAAACACATACATCCAATAAGCTAAAGGACCACCGGAGAACAAACATTATACACACTGTGGAAAAAAAAAAAAAAGAAACACCGGATGAGGAGAAAGAGATTTAGCTTCAACGCATGCAAACTGAAACCTGCATATACTGCAACCACACACACACACACACACACACACACACACACACACACACGCCCCTCTGCTGTATGACAGATGGAGAACGAGCGTTGACTGCTGTGATGTGATTTGCAGGTTGATGTGTTTTTGCTGGAGGAGTATTTCATGATACTTTATTACACTTAGAGTCTTTTAAATCAACGAAAACACTCGCACACACACACACTCGTACGGAGGGAGGAGAGGAGCCTTGTAAATCAGTTGTGCTGGCTGCTTGTTATCTGAGAAATGCCAGCTATGAGAGCAGGGCGGTACAGTGAGCTGAAGGCTGTGCAGCTGAGCTTTCTCTCCCTTTACTGACGAGTGGAAGCCTCAGTGAACAGCAGGGAGGCGGCGAGCGGCTGCCAGGTCGAGGTAAGAGGAGCATCACAGTGTGCAAGTAATGATGAAACATTATGAAACAACACTGTATGCTTAGCTAATGTTACAATATGGATCGTCACACGGTTACGTAACCAACTGAGTCACAGCTGAACTGGTTAGACCAGTTGTCTGTTGACCACTTTGCTCTAGAAATAAAACCAGTAATCATCAGTGTGTGGTCCAGCATCAATAATGACAGATCCTGTATTTATCTTACACCTGAGCAACACTACACTGTTTTTGGTTTATTCTAATGCAACATTTTGATCTGATTCCACTAAAGTATGCGTTATAAGTTGCTTTCCAATCCCAGTTTGGCACAACTCAATATACATTTTGCTGGATATAGTCGTGCTTTCAAGTTAAGCTGTACAAAGCACGATACAACGTTTTTCACTCAAATGTATCAGCATCAACTCTCAGAGTTCTCTCTCTGAGCTGGCACTGGCCTTTGCTTCTGAAAGTTTTTACGTTTTTGGACGCTGTCAAATTATTCCAAAGAAATGAAACTAATATGAAGAAAAGATATGCAATATATTATGTAATTGTTCAACCGCTTATTTCACATCTATAGGGTTAGGTACTGGTGCTAAAATGATACATATTGGAGGTATTCTGAAAATATATTTGGCAACACAAATAAAATCACCAAGACCCATGTGTGGTCACGACCCAACCCCAGTCGGAGGCTTTGCTGTTTGGAGATTAGCATTCTTTGGGGAAATAGACAACAAGACACATGGATTTCTGTGGGACGTTCTTTCTATTCAGATATTTAAATGTAAAGCCGTTCAAAGAGCCATCGAACGTCTGTCTTTTGAGTATCACATTGCGTATTGAACTCCTGAAGGCTTGAAATGTGACTGTGAGAACCTTGTAGCTTGGATTTAAAGTGGATAAAAGTGGATTCCAATCGCGATACAGCGTTAGAGCAAAAAAGCATCAAACTGGAACTTAAATGTCTGGTAGATTCAAAGCTTAGTCCATCAACAGACAATCGCTGCTGTCTTGATAATCAATCAAGTCATTCATCAGTGAGGATTTGCAGCTTTAATCTGTTTTACATCATTGTACATTTGTTACCTTCGAGTTTCTGAGTGTTGGGCAGAGAAATCAAGAGATGCTAAGATGTAGATTACAGACTGATCATAACAACAATTGTTCAGCTGCAGATCTAGTCAATGAATAACAAACTTCTCAAACTCCTGCAGCATAATCCACTTCAACACGGCCATAAACTCTACTTCCATGCTGGAGGGTCGCCTCCTCACACCTGCCAAACTCCATGAGCAGTAGCATAGTACTAGCGTAGTATTAATGACTTACTGCGGTTGTTTTGCAACACAAAAAAGATTTTCGGAAGAGTATTCACAGGCGCAAACATCCGCTATTGACTGTTAAAATTAAACAGCAACAATCTATTATTATTGGTCTTGAAAAGCTTTTGTTTTCTGCTTGCCAGTGTTTCTAAAAGGGATCATCTTATCTTAAATACATTATGCAGAAATGTGACTGTTGCTGTGAGGGTGCAGCTCACCAAACAGAGACACTGCGAGGTTGTAATAATCAGAGATTTTGAATTGAGGATTAATTAACAGTGGTGGTAATTTTTCTTTCTTTAAGCCAAATATGTCGTGTTTTGAAAATTAAAAGCATTTTTCTCATCAATCTTGAACTCGCCCTCTCCTCCTCCCATCCTCTATCTGGTTCATGCTCTCTGCTTTTCTCTCTGAATCTCTCCTTCACAGCCTCAGTGTTACTGCTCAAACTGTGTGGTTAATCCACTGTGGCATGGTAAAGGCTTTACACACACAAACACACACAGAGACACACACACAGGTCTGTGCCTGTAGTGGAAGCCTTGCAGACATGGGATTTCCTTTCACATCCAATTGAGACCAAAGAAACTTGGTGAGAAGAGCATGGAAAAGATAAGCTGCAAATACACGCACACGCACACACACACGAGTGCACTGTCACGCAAACATCTGTGTAAATATCAAACCGGCATCGCACACAAACATCAATAGCCTGAACACAATGTTAACGTGATATAACATGCAGCTTATAAACCCCCCAAAGAGACATCAACTGTACACAAAAACGGCCACCCTCCACCCACCAACAAGCACACACACACACACACACACACAAAGTGATCGTCTTCTGTGGGAGTATGTAGACAGGAATTTGTTGGGACGTAATTACAATGTGGAGTCTGAACAGCATCCGATTAAGATCCAGAGGTTTTATGGCAGGCCTTTGAAGAGCTTTGAGAGCCGCAGCTCAACCTGTTTTAGCAGACCAGACTACACACACACACACACACACACACCGCAGAAATGGAAGCCAAATGTGGAGCTTCTTTTGGTTGCAAACACACCGGTTTGCCAGCCCAAAATGCGAAAAAAATGTGATTTAATTAGGAATATATATGACAGATAATGAAATTCTGCGGCGGATTCAGAGGTTGCAGATACACAAACCTATTGTCTTCCTCACTTTCTCACTCCAGCGTTACCTGGAGATGCTGGATAACTGCAGAAGCTCAAAACAACAAGTCATTTGTAATGGTAAGTCTAGAAATGTGGCAGCAATATACTGTGGCAACATGATGCGTTTGTTAACTATGGCTGATGTTTTTAATATGATCTTGTAGATAGTTGAGGGTGGAGAGCACAGGCAAATATGGAAGGAGAGGAGAAATGATATGCAACACAGATACCACAGATACCAGATGGTATCAGGACGCAGGATATTGTGACCACATGGACTGTGCAAGAGGCCGCCAGCACACCCCGACATTAACTCAGTATCTCTGATTTAATGGGGTATGTTGCAATGCTGTGATAAAATCAAAGCTCGAAATTGAAACTTAAAGTTGCCTTAACTAATATTTTTACACAAGCAATACATCAAGTGTGTATGTGCAGTGTGAAAGGGGGTTGGCCGTCATGACGAGGCCACAAAGAATTATCACCTACGCTGCAGCTTTCCTCAACCTTACAGAGAGTTTTAGCGCCTCTCAGCTCACAACATTAGCTGGTTCCAGTTTTTCCACTATGGCGATCTGCTGCTTCTCTGCATTTGTATTGGATTTGTTTTTTTGGTTACAGAAAACCATTCAAACATTTGAAGACTTCACGTTAGAATCTAACAGTATCTTAGTATCTGTTTATGGTCGACTGCTTTACACCATGACACAGGAAGAGGCCACAAATACATCTGAAACTCATAGTTGGCGGACAGTGGAATGCATGAAAGGTCCTGAGCTCTTCATATACAGTATATTAGTGCAGTGCTGCTCATTGCAGTATTAACTGGCATAATGCTGGTTTCTATTAGATCAAATGGTGAGAATGAAGGCTTTGCACTACTCAGGTTTCCTCTACAACTCCGACAACTAATCAATAAATCACTGCAGTGATCCTGAATTATCCATCATCAACACAATCCTTGACTTTCACAGGACGAGTGTTTGCGTCTCCTTCCTGCATCTCGACCATCAGCAGCAACAATATGAATCTTTGACTCATGAGGGGTGCAGGATAATCACTGATGCCATGTTAGGGAATATAATACACCCTCATAAGCTCACTCTTTATTGGCATCTCAGGCATAAGGGCTAATGTTCACATGAAGATAGAGAAGAGTGTGTGGACTGGAAACAAATGTAATTACCCGAGTTGAGAACTTTCCAGAAGGCATTATTGATTTTCTGCAGTGCCAAAAAATGTCTAACAAGTTTATGCTTAGAGAGGCATAAGGAAAAATACAAATGTAGGGAAACTTCTTTCAAACATGGATACGGAGAAGTTTGATGGATTACAATCATTTAGGTTTGAGATTATCAACATTATCCCGCTTCTCTGTGGGTAATTTATTTAAACATATCAGTGCATTTAAGCAGATAAGTTGGTGACAAATGTTTTTTTAGACCCTCATACTGGACGTGAGGGACTAATAGAAAGTGTTTTCCACAGATGCTTTGTGCTGACCGTCTGCAACTAGTCAACCAAACAATCTGTTTCGTCAGGAGAAAAAATGATGCAGCAGCAGAATTTTGATCTATTTTGATTCTCCTCATAAATAATGCACTGTAGTTGACAAGTCTATTAGAAGGCACATTTTTCGCAATAATCATCATTCAAAACAAAACACAGAAAGCAGTTGCTGTGTCATATATCATAGATTATGAGTGTATCTAGTATGTAAGAGGTACAAGTTGTAAGTCTGTTATTAATCATGTCTCTCAAACTCTTGATTTCACAAGTGATATAAACAATCCGCTGTCTGTGAGGAAATTCATTTTATAAATCCTAAAATCATCATTCAACATTCATCAACAGTCCGGTGCGACAATGAGGAGTGATTCACCATTCAGAGGAGATTCATCCAGGGGTGAACTTGACAGGATTAGAGAAAAGTCGACTGACACAGAGAAGTTAATCTTTCAACCCTAAAACCAAAACTTCAATGCAAAATGCAGCCTTGAATACTGTACACAGAGCTGTTCCAGTCATTCAGATTGGACAGACAGCCATTGGACAAATAACTGAAGTCGATTTTCTTTAAGCAGATTTGCCCTCTCTGAAGTTGGATTTTAGTCACTTCTCTCCACAATAAGTCTTACTGACATTAATGTGTGTTGTGTTCTGACCTTAATGCGTTCTTGAAGTTTTACAGTGGGTTTATAAGGTTTTCTGATGTCAGTAAGCACCATTTGATACAATCACAAGACAAATCAAGGCCAAACAGAGACCATTTCCTGCACTGTAAACCTTGGCTACATGGTCTTATCCTAAAATGACTAGTCTGCACCTTTTATCACTCCTTTAAATGTGCAGTTTGTCGGATTTTGGGGATCTAGTGGCAGAAATTGAATATACAATTCTTAATTATGTTTTGAGTAGTGTGATAATCCCATGACACTAAGAACTGTTTCATTATCTTAGACCCAGTCTTCCACAGTCTGTCATGTTTCTACAATAGATGCCACAGTTCCCAGAATGGACAAACATGACTCTTTGTGCTTTTATGTTTTGACAAGTCTGAGAACCAAAATTTTGACAAATGGAAGATCATACTTAAAAAAAACACATAAATCCTTATCAGGCACCATAGTTTCTAGTACACATGTGGAATGGCAAAACAAAACACGAATGAAACATAAAATGATTGTATGCATCAGATTATTATCGTATAATATAGCATTATACTATTATATATAATATATTGCTCATGAAGGCGTGCTTTCTTCTTGTGTGAGGGAACTATGTAACCTCCAATTGTAAAATCTGTTCCAGAAGACAGCAAAAGTTAGAACACTCTAACTTTGGACGGCAACGCTGTCTACCATAACCGCCTCACTTTTCCTGCTCTCGTCCACTAAAATGACTTTGTCTGTCTGAATCCATGCCAATGCAACGTTAGCAAGTATAATGTTTGCTGTCTTTCATGGCAACCCATCCCATCGTTGTGGAGACAGTTCACTAAAACTGTCAACCTCATAACAGTGCTTGATGAAAACTCAGGGGAACACCATCGTTATAAGAATACATCCTCTGGGGGCCATGAACATCCAGTAGCTGAGAGCTTTGAGTAGCGGTGGACCAACCCATTGAGTGGCATTGCCATCCCTAAAAAAACTGAAAAACAAATAGAAAGTATTTCATGATGGAATCCCAAGGTGGACACTAAGGAATGCTTAAAGATTCAATGAAAAGGCGGTGAAGAACATTTAAATTATTATCTTGGACCAAACGTGGGAGAAAGTCATATCTAAATTCTACTTCTGTGATATTAGATCATTTTAAAACACACAGCTTGTGGATCTACAGGCCATAAAATCAAACCATTAACAAACATTTCTCACTTTTTAGATAAAAAAAAGCCCATGTAATACTCTTACTTCTCATCATAACAGTATTACATTGTTAATTTGGGGCACTAGAACCAACACAGTGACACCGTCCCCTTGGTTTGGAGGGGTACAGGATGAATTCAAGTCTTGGTGTACTCTTTTAAGAACGAGACCAAAAGAATTCCAAATCAATAAGAAGCCCCATGTGATTACTTTCCACAGAACAGATCACTGGTAACCCACTTCAGATCAATTGTACACTTGTGGAAGAACTCCTTTTCTTTGATGATAAAGAGAGCAAATCTACATGCCAGTGAACATTCCTTCTCTGTGTTAGCCAGTGGCAAATAGTCGCATGCCAATGTGAAAACAAAGACTTCTTGTCTTTCACGCAAGAAAAAAAAAAGCCATTAAAGCCATTTATATTCACTCCAGTGTGGGGGGGGGAAACAAGGATTTCTAAAAACAAAGACGATCCTTTTTCACACATGAAGACAGAGATGTTGAAGTAGGAATAAGGTGTGTCATCAAAACATGATGTGTGAATGCATTTCATCATATGGTGCATACTGAAGCTTGTGACTCTGATTCTGCTGTTTCTGGTGGTGTTGTTATGTATCATCAAGTCCATTGAGAAAAAGCAAATCCCATAATCCTCGGACAGAAAAAGCAACAAAAAAGTCTGGCATGAGTCAGCAGAGGTTAGGAGCTACATAGTGGCATAGAAAGAAATATATCTGGTCTATACACATTTTTTTTGCTCTGCACAAATTTTTAGAGGAGTGAAATGGCACAGCAGCAAGATCTGGATCAGAACTCAAACTCAATTTTTATCTCAATTTTTAAGTCCAAAACATATTATGTTGGGGAATAACTGGCAAACTTCCTTGTAAAAGAAAAAAACTCATTGAAAGTCACATTCAAAGCAAATTAACTCATGGGTGACAGTATTAACGATGAGCTAAAAACATATGAAACAATATTCATACTACATGGTTAAAAGGCAACATCCAACTCCATTTAAGGTATTTAATTTTGATACTTTCTAAGTCTTAAAAATGGATAATCAAGGAATAATAGCTGGTTGATTCCAACTTCAGTCTTATTGTCCTTGTATTTGTGATTAGTTTTATTAGTTAAATAACATTGTACTAGCCAAAGTCTGATGGGGAAATATTCACAAGCTTGGAGGCAAAACTTAAAGTCAACATCACTAGTATGTGATAATACATCACTACAAAGCTTTCTGGCTACAGCGAGCATGTTCAGAACTTGAGCCATTAAGTCAATCTGTAAGATGACAGTGGGAAGTTATAATTTTACTGTTGGCCTTAGTTTTCTCTTCCAAATAAACTAGTTAGTAAGGTATGTTTTCAACCTGTCTGATCATTTGACTGCTCCTTTTTTTCTTCTTCTGACTTCTTCATGTTGCCATCTCAGCAAATGTAAGTAGAACTAATAAACAAAGATGCCATAAGCAAAGTTCTACTAAACGAGAATTTAAACTTGAAAATCACATTATTTCAAACTTGTGAGACAGAACGCATAAATCACCGTTATTGGCTTCAGCTAGCCAGGATCTCCATCTTACAACTTTGAGCAGCATTTTCCCGTAATAATCAATTCCCCACCCAAAAGAAAGAAATGTAAATGTAGAAAAAAAAAGAGAGAAGAAAGAAACACAGAGAAAGGTCCCCACAGAGGTCATTTGTCTTAGCAGCAGTACAGAGAAGTAAGTCTGTTCTTAATTAACTCCTGCTACGTCATACCAAAGCCACGCAGTATTCCTCAGAGACCATGGGGCTTTCCCTTTTCCCATGTACTTCACAAGGGCAGGACTCTGTTAGGGGAGTGGACATGAATGAAGAAACAAGGTTGGGAAACAAGCAAACTGCTATTCAGAGCACAACCTCACAATAACAACCTAAAGAAAGAAACTCTGAATAAACTTGACATAAATTTTCTTTATTGTTGAACTACTCGCTCAACGCACTGATGTTGGCACAATGTTAATACAACAGCTTAAGCTTGCAACATAGAGACGCTTTGCCTTATGATGGTTTATCATCTGTCAGCAGAATCATGTTGTGACTATATAATGACATTGTGCTTTGACATTGCATTGTTTAATGAGACTTGACTTATTATTATGCAATTCAATGGTATGAACATTTTTCTTGTGGTCAACGAATCCCATAAAAAGACCACGACCAACCAAGTGTGAGTCTTTCTCTAAGTAATTTTTGACTTCCTTATCTTGTCTGAGGCCCACTGAGGACATAACCTAAATCTGAAAAAACATGTACAAAATATAAAGTGTCACATGTAAAGCAGGCTCTGTAATTTCCTTTCACAGCGGGGAAATGTAGCTTCCAGCAAATGTTACTCAAACTGAGGGAAATAGTGCCTTTGTTGGGGACTATTTTCAGCAGTGGATTAATTTGGTGTTTTATTGAGTATTTCAAATTCAGTCTTGTTTATTTTAAACTCAGGAACAATCAAACCTGAATGCACTTAATCATTAACTCATTTAAAATCCAAATAAATACGAGCACGACCCCGGAAAAACAGTCAGACGTCGCTTAGTATGTTAATGGACTCACTTTCCAGGCATCTAGTAGAAAAAACACCAACACTATCAGTTACCTTCATCCTCTGTTCTGTTGGACAAAGACAACCACAGAGAACTGTCAACACGTCCAACCTCTGGGTTTATGACTTTGCACCGGGGCACATGTTAACAAGGGAACACATGTCTGAGCATTATCTGGGCCACAAAGCTACCACAGTGGAAAGTTGTCCGGGATCACTCAGGGTTTTTCTGAGGGTCGTGACCCTGAACTCCAACAATGAACTGGCCGGCTACAGAGGATGAGGACAAAGGTCAACTGACAGGACTGTGTGGAGTAGAAGAAGATGGTGTTGTGGAAAGAAGTGACTTCTGCCTAAAGCTTCTTTTTTACATTTAAAGAACTACGTTTGCTATGTTTAACAATCGGTAGTACTTTTTTAAATTAGCTGATTAAGTTGCAGAGGCTAAAGAAAGAAAGTTTCTTTACCATTACCATCAAGGCACATCATTTTCTAAACTAAAGTTTAATTAATGTTTAAAGTAAATGTAAATGTTAGTTTGATCTACCAAATTTAAGTAGTAATCATTCAAGTCAATTTCAAGCAAAAATACTGAATATTTGCTTGTTTCAGCTTCATCCTCTGGGGACAATGAATATCTGTACATAATTTCATAGCAATCCATTAAATAGTTGTGGAGATATTTCAGTCTGGGTCAAAGTGGTGGACTAACCAATTTATAATCCTAAAAATCAACAATCTTAACTTCATTTTAGCTGAACTAAAGCCAAGTTACACCAAAATACTTCAACAAGTCAGATTTTAACAAGCTAAATGGGACTCATTACATTTAAAAAGGTGCCTTTTTGCTGTTTTTGCCTGTGGATGACTCATTTGTTTTTATGGAACTATAAAATTCTGGCATTAAGTATACAATTAGAGAACAACAACCCCACAGTTACAGGTCTGTTTCTGCACAATGGGGAAGACTGAATCCCTCTCCAGCTTCAGGCATCAGCTGGAGACGCATACACACACCTGTATGGCGGGACAAATACATATGCAGCAAAGCAATCAGAGATGTAGCATATTTCCATAATGAGGTTCAGAAGGTGAAACAAAGTCTTCTCCACCTGCTCTTCATCTCTCCCTGTTTCTCTGTTGGTGGTCTTATTAAATCCTCTCCATCTCCATGACCTCGTCTTTCCTCTAGACTTTCAAAACTCATTAGACTGCTGGAAGACTCACAGGCTGAATATCCCGCATATTTAAACCACCTCTTGGGCCTCCTAAGATTTTTATTTTTTTTTTAACCATATCTCAATGTGGTTCGGAACAATTTTAATATCAGATAATCAATCTAGATCTATCAGGAATATCAGGAAAGCTGTTAATGAGTTAGGAGTCGTCTTGGAGCTGATTATGCAATCTGGCGCCGTAGAGGGAAAAGCAGAATAAATATTAATATCTATCAATCTCTCTTTTGTGTGCTACCTGTTCAATCGTATTATGGCGAGCTCTTTCATAAATCTTCCTGACTGCCATCTTGAGATCCATTATTTCTTTTGCCTCATACTTGAGTTAACATTAATGCCCATGTCCTATTAACCTTCTATTTGACCAGACTAAATTTGAAATCAGACTAAATCTGAAACCTGTCTGCTGTTTTTTCCCCCTAATTTTAGCAGTTGAGCACTTCTTATTAAGACACACACTCATAGGTAACCTAATAAAGTGGCTGGTGTGGTAGTCTGTTACTGGAGTCGGTCTGCTTCAAGGTTCTTAGTATTATGCGTTCAGAGATGCTCTTCTGTACACCTCTGGTCTAAAAAGTGGTTGTTTGAATTACTGTTGCCTTTCTATTAGCTCAAACCAATACGGCCATTCTCCTCTGACCCTCCGCCGCCATCAACAAGGCATTTTAATCCAGAGAACTGCTGCTTTCTTGCAACTGTTTCAAGGTTCACTTGCTCAAACAGTTAATGTTCTCTGCTAGACGGTGTTCACTACAACAATGGATACCTGAACATCCTCCTTCCATAAGACAATGGATCAAATCTATGCTTGAATTAACTTTTCTCTCGAAGGATGACTCATTTCAGCTCTACAAAACATGGGTCCCTTTTCACCCCCACTTTTGTCGTTGGGCTGAGTCAGAAATACTGAGAGATTCTGCTCTTCTTTGTACAAAATGTTAATTTTACGAGTGAGCAGTTTACAGACAGACACACAGGGACACATCATATTTCATTAATGCCTGTCATCTATATAATAAGGGGGCAATAACAAAGATTTCTACTGGCCCCCATAGCAGAAAAATGACCACAATATATCTGCTCAGGTTGATAGGGTTGTTGATCAATACCAGTGACTCGAACACCGCTCGGTCTCTGTGATAAGATTTTTGGCTTTCAACACTCCCATTTTATGCTGTTTTCTGTTTTAGAACAAAAACCCACTAGATTTTCAAGAAGCTCCCAAAAGTCATAAATTATTTGGCACCTTTAGTCACAGAAGAGTTGGACTGTGCACATCCAGCTTGGTTTTGGGGCCGGCTTTGGATAAGAGCTAAGTATTCCGTAGGAGCCAAGAGGACAAATATATCTGGGATGTTGGTCAAAACATTGCAGTGCAGCAGCAGTACACAACCTAACCTCTCCAAACTCAACTGCTGGTATTTTCTCGAAATCAATTACTCTATTCGATTTTGAGAGCTTATTTACTTCAAGGCAATTAACAAAGATTTCTTGGATATGAAAATGTCACAACTTACCAGATCTCTTCAGGTTTTTTTTTTATTTTTGCATGAGATTTATATTTCACACCCAGCTTCTTTGAGTTTGGTAATACATTATCCCTAAAAATCTGTCTCATCTCACACAGAAGTGGTTTTATTCCTTATTATAGCAGTATTAACAGATTTTGGAGGCAGCAGAACAATCTACAGCAACAACTTGGAAATCCAGTTCAAAGGGGGCTGTAGAGAAACAGATTAAATGATTGACAGATAATTAAATGACAACTATTGTGATACTCATTATTTCAGTCCTTTTTCCAATCACATTGGAGTCTGTTTTCTGATGTTTAATACACCAAACAATCGTTTGATAGACAGAATAACTGGTAGATTAATCAATAATGACAATAATTGTTAATTGCAGCCCTACATCTTGACAACAATTGCCTATTTAACACACCCCGAAGACACAAAGCTACATTGGCAGTCATTTAGAGTCCTGTCCCTGGACATCTGAATTGACGCCCACTAGTCTGTTTTGGTCTCCACCACCTCCTGAGAAAACATCTGGCTCTTCAGCTACTGTTCAACTCTCTTCACCGGTGTAAAAAAAGGCATAGAGGTGAGGGGAACTGCAGGACTGGTGATGATAACTCTGAGTAAGTGAATCACTATGAGCAACACCTTTCCCATAACACATTGTAATTGATTCATTGTCAATAAATATTAATTAGTGCACCTTTAAGATTTTATGTATTTATCAAACAACCAACACCACCTGATGTTATAATGGCTAAGATTTCACATTGTTCCTTCATATCCACCGCCTCTATCAAACCCTCTCCACTCTCTGCTCTCACAGATCCAGATTACCATCTGCTTATTACAAAGATAGACGATTTGCACTCCTTTAAGTTAATCAAAATTGTTCTTTTTACTGAAAGACAGTCCAGCATAACAAGATAAGCGTAAATTTATACGAAAAAAATCCACTCATAATTGAAATTAAGTGATGAATATGTTCTACAGATGTGAACTCCCTCCATGGTTCATTTGATTTAACTGCTATCTAAGGTAAAATACTGCCCCAAAGATGGCTAGAATGGAAACCAGCTGAGCTCTCAACCTTGAAGAGACAGACCACTTCAATTAAGTACTGAATCCAGGTTGTGTGTGAATTATTCTATTCATGATTTAATATTTCTGTGCTCTCTTTGGGGCTCTAGGGGCTTTTATTGTGGATTTCAAGTCATCTCAAAACGTTGTTTAAATTGCTGCCATGTTCATTGAAATGGTGCATTCAATTTCGTGGGCTTTAAGCCGTTTCCTACAGCTGCGTAGAAAAAACATATATCTTAATGTCCCTTAAATGATTTGAAATGAGTCTTTATTACCCAGAAATCGTATGTGGAGTGCATCCGTCTGTGGACAGAGAGCTCATACACATGAGCTCATTAAACATGTATTTCACAATTTAAGTAGAGGTCACCTGATTTTTACTACACCTGGTTGCACCATGACACATACACACTACCACACAGACAGTGTCTTACTACTGTGAACATATCCAACAAAGTATATAAAAGATTATAGTACCTTTATAGAGGTAGCTGCACAGCCATCGACCACTAACGGAGCTAAGCTCCTCCGATGATAATACTTTGCATCACTAACTGTAACCCTATTAATCCTATCAGAGATTAACTGATAGGATAGGAGAACTGACCAAACTGATTAATCAGTCGACTTAAGCTTCAAAATAATCTCTTCCTTTGTAGAAAGCATTACCCACCAGACACCATATTAATATCAAACTTTACTGAGAAATGAGTGAATCTATGCTGTTTAAGCCAACAAGAAAATGAAGCTTTCAATTGAACTGCTGTTCTTTTGAGAAGTCTAACTCGGCAGATTCAAAATAATTAGACCAGAAAAAGAGCACAGAGACAGCACACCGACAGATGCGCCGTAACAGAGGAACCATAATAAGAATTATACTAACTATTCACCCATCTCTCTGCAGTTTACCGCTAAATGCTCTGGAGGTTGGTGGGACTAATTCAATGAATCATCTGTGACTGGAAGTGTCCAATTTTTAATCTCATGCCTGCAGCCCGTTTCTAAAGCATCAAAGGGAGGTCTGGATGCAACACTCACACTGATTTACTCAACAGAGATTCTTTTACAAAGCTTGTCAGTGTTTTCGGCCTTAAGATTGTCAACACAACTACTTTTTGTGTCTCCCATCACGCTGACTTCATACTAGCAGTCAGACCATGTCTTTTTTCCCTCTACAAACAGCTGACATCTTGGTTTGGAGCCAGATGTGTCAGTGATAAGGACCAGCGGTGTGGTCTGCATTCAGAGCTCCCTGCTGGCATCAATCACAGTCAAGATGCTTCAAACCCACTTAAGCGCCTGCTCTCATGGGTTCTGGGGATCACAAGCTGCAAGTCGTTTAAGAACAGGATGTGCCTGATGAAGAGCTTCACTGCCTGCTCTCATTTCCCAAAACATCACCATCTAGTGCTCCTGAAATGATCATGTGTATATTACGAAAGCTGATATAAGTACAAGCATTCAGTTTCCTGCAGGCCTTCAATCTTGGCGGAACGTACAGACCGTAATTCACAATAACTGGCTGATCCACTTTTAATTTTCAAAAGTTAAACTTTTTGAATATCAACATAAGTCATGAGCCCAGGTACTGTGACTGTAACATTCATTAAGCCTCAAATTACCATAGAGTTGGGAGCAACAATTGCCAGAGGGTTTGATTGGTTCATTCCCTGGAATGGCAATAACAAAGCACACGTACTAATGTACTATTATGAGAACTTCTACTTTACACAAGCATTTCCACTGTATGCTACTTTCTATTTCTTCACTGCATTTCAAAAAGGGAATTATTATGCTTTTTACTACACTACATTTACATTTGTATAACATGAACGCTGAATGGATGAAGGAGAAATCATTGTGGAAATCACACTACCCAAGATGACATAGAACATTAAGAAACTGCCGTGCTGCAGGCTGCATCTCAACCCATCATCACTCCTTCGCTCTTACTTAATCAGTTTCACAACCTTAGGCTGACTACTGGGACCTCATGCGTCAACATCGACTTACATTCAATGACGGTTAACATTATTTCTTGTATTTCCATCTCCTCTTGTATTTTTTCCTCCCCTCTCTCTTTCCCTGTTTTCGTAATCACGTTCTCCTTTAGTCCAACTCTTTCACGATTTTTGATCTGCTGAACATCCCATTTTCTCCCTTTGGATGTCGGCAGACTCCATTTTCTGTTTACCCTCATTCTGACACTCGTCAGTTTGTATGAAGATGAGTATTAGTTTCCGTTCACATGCTCGCTGACCCAAACCCAACCCCTATCCTCAGACATGTGTGGTTCTTGCGCGTGTGTGTGTGTGTGTGTGTGTGTTCGCGTGGGTGTATGGACATGCCTAAATTAGTCCTACAAAATGCGAATGGATGGACATAAACCATTGAGCATGAGACACAGGAGAGAAAGTATGAACTCACACACATATACATACACACTCTGATTGCAACCTAATCTTTCCTGACTCTCTAAGGCTTCTGAGCTGCTGTATGATGGCATTCAACTGGACTGAGGCCAAGATGAAGAAACTATATCTGTTACAGGAGAAGAAAGACTGTGACAGTTAGTGATCGCCTGCAATGAAAACGTCAGCTGGAAAATTGCTCGTCATCCAGTCCATTGCCGCTTGTTACTCATTGGTTGCCCACTGCTATCTAGCAACTTGACAAGGGACCTCGTTTTGACTTTTTACACTTTACCGTCAGTTTTGGAGTTTCACCCCAGTGAAATCCTCTAACATTCAGAGGATCCAAACTCCAACAGACACCAGATAAGTGACAGAAACACAGTAAAGCCAACCAAAGTTCCTGCATCTTTGTCGCAAGATAGCGAGTCTTACATTTCGGGTCTTTCTTCTTGTACATACCAACCACATAGCAAACATCAACCATCATGTTCGAAACACTGGCCTTTGCCCCCATAGGCTGAATTGCCTAGACAATAGTCAATGGGTGCCCAGATCGGCTACTAACTGGACCTTGAGGCGAGATTTCCAAGAGCCAGACTTATCATTTGGATCTCAACATTTGATGCATCTACATGATTAAATCAGAAGAAAATGGATTTGAATCCTAAAATGACTCAGCCATTAGTCGACCTGTGAACGCAGCGGCATGTTGACTTAAAATTGAAGCGGAGACTCAAGGCAGACACGTTAAAAAAAACATGCTTTGTGCAGACAGAGTGAAAAGAACAAGAGCAAATATGAACCAGAGTGGTTTTTGGGGAGATGTTTGGGGCAAAAATAAAGCATGTTCTGCAAGTTCCTCATCAGGGCACATCCATGCATCCATTGTCTGTACCCTCATATCCTTTACAAGGTGTCAGGGAGGGCTGGAGCCTATAAGGACTGTCACTTCTGAATTAACTAATGCATGTCTTTCGACCTTGGGAATAAAGTTGGAGCACCTAAAGAAAGTCAATGCAGAGAGAAGATGCAAACAGAGCCAGTTGATTTGTACCCAGGACCTTCTTGGACAGAGGCTGGTCACTTTGGAAGATCTCCCTTATAATTCTGTGACTGACTGCTATTAGCACTTAAAGTACGCACACCTGACTGTTTTGCTCAGTTGACTCTATGTGACCCTAATTATAGCAATCATTCTGCGAGAAAGGGAAAATATATCTGCAATTGAACCAGGAATAAGTTCTGAACCCTCCCACGAACACTTCTTTGTTTGTCTGATAAACGACTAATGCTGGAGGTTAATGGGAATTCACCAAACAACTCATTTTGGAGGTTAATGGGAATTCGCCAAAATGACTCAGCCCCTAGGTTAATGGGGATTCCAGTTCAGGGTTGCAAACAGCTGAGAGGATAAATTGGGGAATTTGCTACAGAGGAAATTACAGTTCTAAAAGGCGCTGACCCGAGCCTTTTTTAATATCACCTCAGAACAAATTTTAAGAGCAATTTAACAACAGAAATAAAAACAATGAAAACAAAGCTGCTCCATCAGCCTGTTTCTTATTGAACATAACTAATGACATTTAAAAAAAAAAAAAAGCTGCAGCAACAGCAGCTCAGAGATATTAACTGTGTTTATGAAAGCAGAGAGGATACATACAGAGATACATATTTGTTCTGCCAAGCCTGCTTTTTATTGGAGTAGTGAAAAAAGACAATTTATAGCTAATTGATTAGATTTCTATCATTTGTTGTGCGTTTCCAGACCACCTAAAAGCTACTTTGTGAAGGAGGGAAACAGCACACACACGCATACACACAGAGATATTACCAGGCGTATCTGACAGCTGACACATACACACTCATAATCTCCACCAAATGCTTCCTCTTGGTCCCAGTTTAACTCATAAGATGAAAAATTCCCAACAAGAAACACAAAGAAAATGTCAGAACACACAGACAGACGCACACACACACACACACTTGTACAGGTGCATGCAAGAGCGTGCATGTAAAACACCTCAGGGCTTCATATCACTGCTCAGCCTGTCAGACTGACAGACACAGAGACACATACTGTGTCTTTGTAATGCAAGTACAGAAAGAAACTGTGGGGCTTGTGGGAATCGTACTACAGGTTGAGAGGTGACTGACGCGCCAACAAACACAAGCATCTGCTTGAAAATCTTTCAATGACAAAATTTCAAAGAGGATTGGATACCGACCTTTTGAAAGGCTGGTAAATAACCAGCTCCAATATGATACCCGTTTTCCCAACGATACCAGAATCTTACTTTTGCTGAGAATAAACATTTCTCTCCTTTTCTCTGTATTTTCTTTGAAGCGTCATATAACCATCCCAGTTTAAAGTCGTGCTGTTAAAAAACATGTTTAAGGTCAAACGAAGTGGATCTGAGATATAGGATATATCTGACTGTGGATACAATACTGGTCATTTCGTTAAATTCAGTATTTGGTTTTGTTCTCTTCAGAGGATTTGACAGCAGATATAGATTACATTGAACGTACACAAGCTGGAATAATCCGTCCTCTACGGAAAAGCTTCAATTATATGTTCAGATGCCTAAAGCGGACAATGTTTTCTTGAAAGGGTGGTGGCTTAGAGTCTTGCAAATAATGAATGTCAGAAGAAATCTCAGAAGAAATGGCTGGAGTTGGGGTAGACATGGGTGCAACAATAACATGACTTCAACAACACAGTTCACATTTTGCAACCCAAACTTTGATCATGCTTAATTTCTTTTAACCATACAGGCATTTGGTTAGTGTCATCATGACTGACTGAAATTGTGGCCACAATAACAAAAGCCAGGTTAAAAAAACAATCCTTTACACATTAAGTTGGCACTTGGTAGGTATGAGGACTTATAATCTGTGCCCATATCGATATTGAAAATCCTGTATTGGTCGAAGCTCACTGTCTACTTTTCTCAGCCCAACTCTTTCTCTGTCTGACAGGCTACAAGTCTTGTAATTAACATCAATGCCTTATCTGTCAGCAGCACACATGGACAAGAGACACTGACTGTGAGAAAGACAAAAGGCAAGAGAGAGAGAGTGCTGTGACTCCACCAGCTCTATCTTTAAACTACTGATAGTGCTTCTGTAGATAAGACTCCATAGTTAAAACCAGCAAGCGGCAACAGACTCCTGTCTTCAAAAGTCAGTGGGAGTGTGTGTGTGTGTGTGTGTGTGTGTGTGTGTGTGTGTGTCTGGGCTTTTCAAAGGAATTTCATTTCCAATATACAGACTGTTGAGGGTCCAATTTCCTGACCAGTGTAGTGGATCGCTCTGTCTGAGGTGTGTGTGTGGGTGTGCGGTTGTGTGTCGCAGAGCCCAAACCTCAGCAACAGCAACCAAGCGAGAGATGAGCATCACAGGGAAGGAGAGACAGAAAAAAGGGAGATGGAGAGGGAGGTAGAGATGGGAACAGGAAAGGTGAGAGACAGAGAGAGAGAGAGAGCAAGCGAGGTGGAGAGGTGAACAGAGAACAAAAATGAGGACAGCATGTTTAATGGAAGTGACAGAGCAAAGCCTCACCACCTACAAATCACTGAACACACACACACACACACACACAGAGTTCTAGTCTGCTGAATACAAACAAAACAACTTTTCAATTGCCCCTTTCTCTCTCCAGCATCAAAAACTCGTCTTTCCTACACAACAGAAACTCTTTTCTCCGTTTCTTCTCATCCGTCATCCTCTCAGCCACAACTGGACGGATACACACAACTCATAATGGCTTTCTACTGCACAAAACTAATCAAACCAGGGCCAAACAGTGTCATCCACCTCTGAAATGTTGCTCTAATGTGTTTCTTTGCATTACGTAAAGCACTTCGAATGGCCTCTACGTTTGAAAGCTGTTATACAATTAAACTTGCCTTGATTTACTCTGGCAGTCCATGCAAAGTATAATCTATCTGAACTAGTTCTTGCGTCAAAAGTGTTTACAGAGGGAAGCTGCCGTCAGAGGGAAGAGGGAGACGTTTAAATATGGGGATAACGGCACACATTTGTGGTGTGGCACTCAGTTGTTCACTAAAAAAACTCAAATAGTGTCAAGAATAAAAAAGGAGAGATGGAGAATTTCAATCTGATGGCAGAGAATGTTTCCAAAGCTTTTTGACAATCCAACAAGCAGCTCTGACAGATGATACGTGCCCCTTAAACCTGCAATGACTGCTATTTTTTTTTTTTTTTTTTTATGGCCACCTGGGGGCAGCAGAAAGAAGCTTTGAACACAAACTTGACATATCACCACCTTTTAAGTTGATATTATGAACTTCTTAGTTGCTTATTTTTACATCCAGCAACGGAGAAACATGATAATTCATTTGGAGTCTTGCTTGTGCCCACCTGATGAGTTTAAGTTCAATATTCACTCTCTTAAATTTCTGTTTTTGGTCTCCACCAGCCCCTGAAGGAGGTATCTGATTAAGTGGTAAAAGCTCCACTTTGTTCACCAGCTAGTCTCCTACTGTCTCTGTCTGCTGCCTAGCAGGTAGTGGGCAGTTTCAGAGATTTTTAGCTGAACTATGAAACTCTATAAAGCCCCATAAAGCCTCAATAATCATATGTATCTTTGACGTCTAACAAAAGAGCTGAATACATTTCCTACCGCATAAAACATTTCCTATGCTATTTCTTCTTAAAAGTTTGAAACTTGCATTGCTCACATCCATGTTTACTAGACTACACTCTTCTTCTTCACTGGCACTTTTGGTGCACTAGTGTGTTTCTTGACATGTTACCGCCACCTGTTGATCAGTGTGTGTGAATGTGCTTGCACAACAACAAGCAAAGCAGGGAGCCACACATTAAAATGTCACTCGATACAATTAAAAGTGGTTTTAAAACTCCACAGGAAACATGTAGTCAGAGAAAATGTCAAGTTGCAACTAGGTATGTGTTGTTTTTTTGGATTTGTTTTGGACCGACATTGCCAGACAGAGGAAGAATGTGAAAGACAAAATGACAGAACAATTGATTGGGTGAACAATCTGAAGAGGTAAAATAACTGATCGCCTGCCTTAGCAGACAAACAAAGGTCTGTCGGTCGGCTTAATTTTTCACATGGCTGCCAATATGGTAGAACCATTTGTGCTGGACTCCCTACACTGCAGAAGTATGGACTAGTGTCAAACCAAAACTTTAAACCGTGGCTCAACAGAACGTAATTGCTGACTGCTGGCACAATAACTTCAAGTAAAATTCAGTTTCTCAAATGGTTACTCCACACAGAGCGAGGAAATGTGCAACTTCACAACCCACTATGAACTGGTAAATGGTTGCATTTATATAGCACGCAGTTGAAAGGATGCTTGAACTAAAATAAAGATGGCAGTGCATTCAGAATCACACTGGAGACATTGTAGCTGAAATAAAATGTCTTTGACCCACCAAATAACATCTTGGATCATTTGACATTTGCTGAAATGATCAAATTAAACACTTGCAAGGCAAATTTTGCAATATAAAAGTAATTTCACACTAACATTTGTGCCAATTTGTGTGTCAGCTCTGGTTTGAACGGACAGTCGGAGGCTGCTACCGATGACAAGTGGAGAAAAAAAGCAAGTCTAAGCATAGCAAATGTTTTAGTTTTACTGTCTAATAACATTCCACCGTGCAGATGACAAATGAAGTGCAATGTCGAGTTAATACACAATAAAAGAAGAAAAAAAGTTGGAAAAATATTCAACATGCATCAAGTTTTAGTTTATGTTCTGTTATTGGCTTCTGATTATGTTTAGGTGGGGTCCCATTTCTACAGTGTGAAATTATGTAAGAGATAACGTACAGCGAGCAGCGGTCATTGTGCATCAAATCAAAATCATCCTGAAGGGTTCATTTAGCAACTGTTTTGTAATAAAGAAATCAATCATTTGACATAAAATATTGCTTTGAAACTGACCAATCAGAACAGAGTATTCAACAAAGCAGTGCAATAATGTTGGGTTATTTCACCCCAAACCAGTCGTAGCTACTCCATTTTTTTGGTGGCTGTTCCAAAATTAGCTGGTGGTTCAAGGGTGAAAATAAGGACAAAGCTTTCACATGCCATCGTGGTTGAAATGCAAAATCTGCTCAAGCCTGAGAAGAATGAAACTCTTGACACTTGACAGAGTGTCAAGAGTTTCAGAGTAACACTGAACACTCGATTCATGTTTTGGCACGAAAATTATGGCATTTAAAGCTATTTTAGTAGGGGAAAAAAAGAAAAAGAAAAAGGCTACAGCTTCAATCCTAAAACTGCCTTAATCTTGAAACCTTATCGATCAAAAGTCCCACTTCTTAACTGCCAAACTCATCTCTGTGACCCCTTCTGCTTCTTGTCTTGTCTGTCTGTTAAATTTTCATCATGCTGTCAGCCTGCTCTGGAAATTTCTTTCTCTCGACACAACTCTTCCCTCCATGTCTGCTCTGATCCATTTGCTGCGAAGCTTGGCATTAACAGCAGTTGGGTGCACATCAAATATTTGATGGAAATGCATGAGCCACTTGGACATCTTTCAGAGTCAGTGTCTTAAAAGATAAATCAAACTAGGATTGGAAAGATATGGGTTTTTGAAGGTGGATACCAATATATTGTTTGTAATGAAGCTGCACATAAACACTATTTTGCCCAGATAGAGAAATTTAGAGTGTATTTAGTGTGTTTCCTAACTATAATTTTCCATTCTGATGGAAACAGAATTCAGTGCTTTAATCTCAACAATAATTTTAATTACTGCCCTCAAGTCAAGTGAAGTTGCAGTTTACATTCATGTCATGACCCAAAATTGGTGACACCAATTCAGTATCCAACCAGATGTGAAATTAGGTCACAATCTTTCCTTCTGTTCCTGAGTTAAGGCGTTGAATAACGGCCAAAAAAAAGTGCTTCTCTAGAACATTATGATGACACAGTGAAGTTGACATCTGACGTTTTGGATATACAACGTCCTCACTTCATCATTTTATCCTGTTAGACATTTGTGGGAAATGCTGTCATAGTAGCAATCCCGACCAAAAGCATGTTTTCTGAAGTCACAATGACCTTGACTTTTGCCCACCAAAATCTAATCAGTACATCCTTGGTTCCATGGGGACGTTTGTGCTAAATTTAAAAGAATTCCCTCAAGGCGTTCAGTTATCATGTTCACAAGAGATGGAGAGACGTAAAGATGGACATACTGATGGATGTATGGACAAATGTATGGATGGACAGATGTAGGGGTGAACATATGGACTACCCACAACTATCACCGGCGCGGAGGCACAAAATTAAAACATAAAAATGACACTTCCAAGTTTTACGAAGGTTTATGTGTCAAACAATTTCTGCAGAGGCTTCAGGAAGTTGATGGTCCTGACCACGTAAAACCTCAAATTGTCATTTTCACATTTAGTGACTTTAAGAGCTGACGGCTTTCGGGATGTGTTACCTTTAAACGGAGCTGTATCTCTACGTTAAACTCAGTTAGCCAGCTTCTGAGATTACCTCAACATTTACTGTACAGCTTTGAAAGATCAGAATTCTCATCAAACTCTTGGCAAGAAAAGACAAAAGGTCCTTTATGAAATTAAAACTTGCACAAAATATCAGTTAAATGTCTTTATCTGATTCTTCAAATTCAATTCTTCTCACACCCTGATGTATTAATCACTCATCTTTGCAGCATTACTGTGACTACTGCTTCTCAAATGTGCTAAAAAAAAGTTAAAAGTTACCCTCCAAGATACAAGTTTGGGAGATTTCTGGCAGCTGAAAAGGAAAGAACTCCTAACTTTGACTTTTCTAAACATTTTCTCAAGCGGTGGAACTTGTTTGGTAACATGTTGGAAGTCTATGAAACCTCATGCTGATAGGAGACAGATTCACCCACAAGCATACAGCAATCAGTGGTGTGTGTGCAACGACGTCCTTGAGAAGTAACCCTGGAGCGAGTGTGTTTGAGCGTGTGTGTGTTTGTCTGTTGTTGGCATTGACGTCCTCCTGTTTGGCAGCGCTCTCTACCTCACACACTTGTGTTAATGAGATGCAGCTTTAGTATGCCATGTCTGCCTCCTGTGGAGTCGCACACATGCTAGTTCCCATCTACATCTTTCCAGAGGAGTCGATCACTCGTGCACATTTACACTTCAAAACTGTAACATTCATAGGACCTTGAACTTGTTCTATTTACATGACCCCACATTCCTAATTGGCTTTTTAAAAATGTGTTTTTTTGATTATTATGGTGCCAATCACCCAGCAGATCCCACTACATGTTGTTGGATTAATGCGAGGTTCCAGCTGCTTCGCACCGTGTCTTACCGGGGGGGGGGACTTCACAATAAATCCACTTCTTTAAGTTTTATACAGTCTATTATGTTATGTGTTTTGTTGTCCGGTGTTCAGTTATTCCATTTTAATGCTGGATAACAAAACCTCTTTGGCCCCATTCAGGCTCTGACTCCCTTGAAGCCAAGGACGAACACATCCTTGCAAGTCCAGTCAAACTCGGTATAAAAGTAGTTTTATTCACTATTATTGCTGTAATATAGCTTCCAGACAACAGCACTCAAGCTACTAAATGAGGGAGAAATGTTTGTGTTGTCTTTGATTTTACATTATTTACATGGTAATTAATTTCTTTAGCTCCATTTGGATTGGATTTATTTTTCTATTTTTAACATAAACTGCGCTGGTGATATTAATCCCATCAGGAAAGCGTGTATGGAATGTTTTCTCCCCCACTATTATGACAATTACAGCTGTAATTACTTACCATTTTTACCTCCTGCTGAGCTTTATTTCTTTCTTTTATTCCCCTGCTTGGCTCACTGTTAAATTTCACTTCTATATGAAAGAAATGCTTTTGCTGATGTGATAGATGCAAACTTTAACAATAAACCAATCATCAAAATAGCTGCAGCGTAATCGTCTTTTGGTCGTCTAATTGATTAACTCGACACACCGTTGCAGCCCCGGTATCAACTCAAAGTAAAAAAACTACCTTGCAACAAAACTGAAAACTGGAAGAGACCCATTATATTGCACCTTTACTGTGATACACAACACAGCAAACATACAATTACCAGATGCAGGCAGCCATTTTACAGTAGCAAAACAGCACTCAGTGAATTTCTTAAGTTCTAAATAATCGTTTTTCATGATGCCTGTGTTTCACCAAGTCTTGCTTTGTTGCTCTGACTGACCCGTAATCCCTGTTATCCAACCCTGGCATGACCGAGGCGTCCTCACATTCCTCCATAATCAGACCTGTGGCCATGAAATGTAAACACTCATCCGGCCGCTGTCTGTCTGTGTGTTTATCTCTTTTCCAAACCATCCCCCTCTCTAATTGACACAACATTAAGCTTGTTCAAGTACGAGATGCATGTAGAATATTTATCAGGGTGGCCAGTGTGAGTCAACCAAGAAGCAACTACAAGGGCTTTTTGGTAGTGTATTACTCTAATGCAGCTAGTAGACATGACTGATTGGGTTGTTTGTGTCAATTAAAGCAATATATGCATCGAAAATAAAACCATTTAAAGTGAAATACTCCTTTACATCCTGAGTTTGAGCATGTTTTCTTTATCAGCTAGGTGGGGCAGAGCCGTTTAGTCATCCTCTATAAACATGGGGGGGGTGCGGGTGGGGGGGGGGCACATTAGATAGGGAGGTGGCGATGGGAGGAGAAAAGAAAAAAGAAAAAATTAAGCTGGAAGGAGGGAAAATTAAAAAAAAAAAAAAGTGCAAGAAGCTGAGAGAAAAAGTAGAAAGAGGGGTGGTGTAAAGATTGGAAAAAGTGATGAGAAGGAGGAGGGGGAAGATTAAAGGAGGAATGAAAAGAACGCAATAAGGAGGAAGAAAAGGGGAAGGTGAGAAGAGTAAAGAAAGGCAATAAAATGAGAGCAAAAAGGTGGATGAAAGAGGAGGAGGGAGAAAATTAAAGAGAAAAAAAAACAGAGAGAAAAGCTGGAGGAGAGAGGGAAGGTTTTTGGCAGCCAGCAGTTTCCATTACTGGCAAAATAAACTGATACCATATGACTAATCACCTCATAACTGGAGCAGGAATTTACTACAACACACACACAACCAAAATATAATACTGCAAGGAGGGAAAAAGTGTATGAGAGAGAAAGAGAGATGGAGCAAAAGCGAAAGAGAGGAAAGGGTGGAGGAGAAGACTCATTCATTCCAGACAAACAAACCTCCAGGAAATACCCACTGATCTAAGGAATCACAGCAACACACAACAGGAAATAACAGCTGGACCCAGACCAGCTTCTGCTAATAAACAAGAGGAACAGAGCAACCCCTCTGTAGACCGGACCATCTGTTACCATCCATATCTAAACTTTATCCACTGTATGTGCCTTACACTACACCGCAGCATGCACTGATGGAAGAATGACAATGCTGGTGGATGCAAGTTGGACAGAGATGTGATGCTAACAACTGTAAACCTCCATTTTAAGAGTTTCTTTTACCGATATGCTCAATAAAAGTCAAGAGCCTAACGGATAATTTAACAGCTCTTTGTGTTTATGTGATAGCCATCAGTTTGTGTTGCTAAAGCTTATAAGTCTGGTACAGCGGGTGGCTCTAAATTAGGTTAAAGGTCCCATATTGTGCAAAATTGACTTTTTTAGTCTCTTTTTAACATAAATATGTGACCCTGGTTTGCCAAGAGACCCTCAAACTATGAGAAAGGACCATCCTTTCATTTTTCCCCTGCTCCATCTTTCACTAAATGCGTTTTGTTCCCCTTATGATGTCATAAGGGGATCTGTTGAACATGTGATGTCCTTCAGCAGGCCGACTGTCCTCACCCACTGACCACCTCTGGAACCTGCCACTGCTTTATCCTCACTAACTCCAGCACCTGGTAACACAAGGACGTCGAAGGCGAGAGCAAAGCAGCAGATTGTTCAGAAAGAGGCTGGAAACAGCTGCAGCAGCCGTGCCATCAAACTTATTCTGAACAACAAAACTCCTGGCAAAGGGAGGCGGTTCCTCCCCTGAACTCGTCCCAGGCTATATGTCACACCCCAGGTTTAAGTTAAACTTGTTTACCTTATGCGAACCCTCTCCTTATCTGCTGCCTCGGGTTTCTGGTTTGCTGCCATGTTCCTCATGGGTTTGTTAGGAGTCCAGATACAGATGTAGAGAGGATGTTTGTCCAGTCAGAAACACTCCAGTGATCGAGCAGTATTGCCAAATAAAATGTGGCCAATTATTCAACCCACGTACAGCTCACTGTAGTACATTCTAACTAACAATTCTAACTAATGTGACAAACGACTTAGAACAGTCCTGACAAGAAATGAGAGGAAAAAGGCGAGAACATGCGCACACATGCAGCGGGATCAGATATGAAAGTCCTGACATTCCCACAGCCTTCATGTCTGGTTCTATACTGCCAATAATTACAGCTGAGATGCCAAAATGACCTAATGCACAAACACACAAAGACACAAGCTCCAAAACATACATGCAAACAATCAACGGACAATCAGCGAATATAAACTGCTGATGTAGACCCCCCCACCAGATGAAAGCGCATATTCACGTGTAGACTGAGCCAGCACAATAAACTGCGGTGTGTTTAGGAGAAAATCTGACATTTGGTTTCACTTAGGGGGGAAACAGTGTGAATGTAAATGGGTGCAGTTCTTTTATTCCGCTGCTCTGCAAGCGTGTGAGACACAGAAACTGAAACAGAAACAAATTAAAAGAGAAAAAGAGAAACAATATTTAAAGTAATGTAGGTGGTTCCATTTTGGATCCAGAACTCCGGGTGGTAAAATACCCAGAGTTCTTAGGGTCAGAGTCACAATAAATGGATTTCTTAATATTTCTATCTGATCATTTTTCAGTATTACATTTTTCTGAACAGTGTGTCCTTCAGAGATGCACTGACTGCACTAGAATAATAATCTAAATATTGGTCTAGTGGACGACATGTTAAATTTAGAATGGTTTATATTTCACAGATAGTAAGAAGTAACAGTAAAACAATAAAATCACTCCGTATTGTTGCTCTGCGGCTCACATTCACTTGTGGTTGTTTCACAATAAAAGCCTTCCGGGAGAGGGAAAGGATCATGCCTACTAAACCGCTGGATGGCTTTTAATCTAAAACATCTGCAGGAAATGCTGAGTTTGTATTAACATCACACACCAGTAACTGCAAATCCACACAGTAAACAGTAACATATAAAAAATAAAAAAAAGCAGCTTCAAAATAAAATTTGCCGCTGTATAAAACAGGGAATCACAAATATCTGTAATAACAGCTTGTCTCATAAATACCTGCGTCTGTCTTTAAAAGAGTTAGGTAAAGGCCAAAGCTGTTATTTCTACTTTTGGAGGCTGCTTGTTTTAAAATATATACTTTGTCAATTGCTGCTGCGGATGTTTCTAGGAAAAACAACAAGACAAACCAGGGAGGGAGGGGAAAGAAAGCATGAAAGAAGCCAAGGAGGAGGAAAGAAATAAAGAGAGGAAGGCAGAGAGCCAAATCATGCAGGGTCAAACAGGCAACAGGCCAACACACAGGAAATGAAGCACATGAACACACACACACACACACACAGCACAAAACTGTAACCACCACTTTCAAACTAAATATAAAGATATGTACACAAACCCCAGTAAAAGTACAAACTGTCACACACACACACACACACACACACACACACACACACACACACACACACACACAGAGCTTTGATGGTGTTCATGTGACCCTGATGCATTCAGTATGACTGGGAAAGCAAGAACAAGATTTCTGCAAGTGATCAAGATCTGAGGTTGCCTTCCAAAACCAAAACTTTTACATGAAGACGGCTGTGGAAGAACTTTATAATGACAGCATACAGTATGATGCATAACTAAGTTCAAGTTCAAAAGGGGCAGCAAGCTCAAATATTTCTATGTGGGAGTTTCTCAGCATAGAGGTCAAATGTGTCAATGTGCAGACGGGGCTCAAATACTCGTATTTGTCCAACTTGGTGATGACCTTACAAATTAAAGCTGCAGTCATCTTTTCTGGCCAACTGGGAGCAGAAGCACTGACAGAAAAAGTTGGTATCCAGCAGACACAAACCAACATGGTTTCTATCCACCTCACCGATCTTAAACTGACATTCACTCTCCTTTTAACTCTTGTTTGGTCTCCACCAACATGTCTCTTGGCTCCTCGGTGCTTCAACGTCGATGTAGCGGTTATTTAACCCCGGTGTTTTGTCGTGCTCCATCTCAGTATTGTTTTGTTATTTGGACGACGCTTCGGTGCTTCCACATGACATGAATACAGGCAGGAAATTAGCACGAGGGCAAGACAAACAAACATGGTGTCTTTTAACTGTCAAATATATAATTCTAAATGCAAAACATGTAGAAAAAGGCCTTTCCACTGTGGTCACTTTGTTTCAGCTTCTGAATTGTGAGGATTTTCTGCCCTCCCTTCTCTCCTGTGATAGCAAACTGAATTTGTTTTTGGATAAAATTCGCAATTTGGTGACATCAGCGCCGTCCCTCAAGGACATTTCGAGGTGGCTGCCATGATGCAGCTCTTCTACTAACTGAAAACCTTTTTAAAGTTAAAAGTAACCGTGATCAGGTGCTTTCACTTACATGAACAGACTGAGTGTCCTTTCGGATTGATGTCAGCGGTGGCTGGGAGCATGATTCATGATCAGATTTGCAAGTATTCGCCACAAGCAAGGATGTGCAGTAACCAGGCACGTTTCACAACCCTGAACAGTCTTTCTTTTTGTGTTCTTGACATCCTGTAGGTCATGAACTGAAGGACAGTAGACTAATTGGCAGGTAGAAAGATGGAAAACTGGAGTGTAGAGGGCAGGTGGCCAAGTGTTTAGAGGACATGGTAAGAGTAAAAAAAAAAAAAAGAAGGTGGTGGTGGTGGTGGTGAAGAGGAGACCAGTAAAGAAAACATTTTAGAGGAAAACTCAAAGAGGTGCAGAGTTGAACAGATGCTCACCCGGCTGGGTAATGGTCTAGGACCACACAGACACACACACACCTCTTGCAGTGTGTCAACAGCAGCAGCATCTCTGTTAAACTGGTTTATTCATGGGTAACCCTATGTCACATCCAGTGGAAAGTACTGACTGTCACTGATTAGAGAAAGAGAGAAAGAGAGAATGAGAGTGTGTGTGTGTGTGTGTGTGTGTGTGTGTGTGTGTGTGTGTGTGTGTTCTCCCCCATCTCTCCCCTCCTGCAGCCAAATAGAAATCACTTGACAAACATTACTAAGGCCCTCAACAGTAAAACAGCCCTTCTACCACTGACCCCGATTAACCTCCTGATTCCAATGTCCTTTAACAGTGTTAACATCCAGTTAACCAGGTTGACTGTTTTCAGGGGAGACTAAAAAAAAAAAAAACATAATCAAGATAATCAGAAACGTTCAAGATAAACAGACGGAGGAAAAACAAAATCAAGAGCCTAGGGCCTTGCTAGTGTCTCTGTAAAGCTGTATGTGGGCTAAAGGTTAATGCTACCATGCTCCCAGTGACAATATTAGCACGCTGATGTTTAGTACATGTCCTTGCCATGATGCCTGATGGTGGCGCTAGGTAGGGCGAAAGATGACTTAAAGGATCGCCACAGTTCTTACAAACATACATCCTGAGCACGACATGAACATCTGGCAATCTGGCCAATAGGTGTTGAGACATGAACGACTCCACGAATGTGAAACTCACAGTGGCCAAATTGTCAGATTAAGATTCACCCTCTGGGCACCATGACTATACAAACTCTAATAGCAACCAATCCAGAAGTCTTTATATCTTATTTTAGTTTTTTCTTTCAGTCAGGAGCAAAGGGGCGGACTAGAAATGACTCTCTAGTCATTTGCATATGCAGAAAATCACAGCATGCTACAGCGTGGCTACAGCTTGCTCACTTTTTTGTTAAAAAGCACTTGACATAATTAACCTGGACTAAACCTCGGTCAATCCTAAAAAAAAAACAAAACTCTTCAATGTGACCCCAAAATCAAGTCTCTGTGAATGACATCTTTCCTTCCAATTTCAACCCATTCAAAAACTCCAACGCTATAACCACCGCTTCACACGTGAGGAAAAATAAACACAAGATACTTGCTGATTGCCACTTTGAAATGTGCATGGTTCATCTGTAATCAGCGGTGCGTGTGCATGTGTGTTAATGATTACCATCACTGCATGAACTACGGCATGTTGATTGCATGATAAGGACTACAAATAGTGCTTTACACTTAATAGAGAGGTTGTGGAATTCATGTGGAGACTATTTCTATCCTGCAAAAATTAAAAACATGGCAAAGTGGAAAACAAAATGTAGAAAGAGAGAGAGAGAAATGAGGTGGAAGTAAAGTGAGCACACAGAGAACCAGAGAGACATGTGGGAAAGTTTTGGAAGCAACAGTAAAATGTTGAAAGAAAGAAAAAAGACAAAATAGTGGAGGAGACGATTGTGGTTTTGGGTTTCCTGTGGTGGAAGCGAGAGGTCAAACGGCAGCCATGAGAACACACTCCCATTCTCATATCCTTAATTTTTTGGTCAAATGTACATGTACTTCTTTAAAAAAGGTAGAATTTAATTAGCGTGTGTATCAGCCACCATCTACTACCCGTCTTTCATCAAGTGTTTAAGAAGAAAATGACAAATCACCTTAGATTACATGTGAACACTGTGCCACCCACCTAAACCGCACACATTCACATTGCCAGGCCACCATGTAGGTTTTAAATGTGTGAACGTGTTTTTAGGTATTTGTGTACCTCACACTCACACTGTGCATCACTCACACACACACACACACACACACACACACACACGCCAGCAGTGTGAATAAGATGCCAGAGCAGCTTGCAGACAGCGGCTCAGGGTGCGATCACACTCTAATGAGACGATGTCCGCATTGACGCAAATAAATCTGAGAATGGAGCTGCTTCTTGACGTTTCTTGCTTCATTCAGAGGCAGACTTACAGCTATCAACCTGTTGTGTGACCACACAGACAATTCAACAGTTGGATTTGTTGGTTTTAGGGCTGTAACTAACAATCATTTTCAATAACCATTAATCCATATTATTGTTATTCTTGTATATTGATCTCATTTGCACTCACAGATTGTGGCAGTGATATGCCCACATCAAAAAAGAATGAATGGCCTTGTAATAGCTTAGAATAGATTTAATAATGAATATTTCGGTTAGAACAGGGTCTTAATTTAGACCGTAGTCCGTTAGTGACTTTTGTCAGCATACCATCTAAATTGACACATGAGAACACTCATAGATGTTGAACCTACAGAGAATTTTCACCTTTACAGAGATTGAAGTGTGTTTCAGCTCACTGGTGAGCGGTCTGTTTCCAACAAAACAGCCCTAAAAAACACCACAGTACACTACCTTCTCAGCAGCAAACAACAGGCACACATAGTCAGAGACTCTGCGATGAACACAGTGGAGCATTTAGCTGCTAAAGAGCCAGATGTGTTCCTCAGGAGTTGGTGGAGACCAAAAACAGAGGTAAAAGTGAGCGAATATTGGGCTTACGTTCATCAGGTGGTTGCAAACTTGACTCTAAATCAAGTTTAACAGTTTGGTTTTGTCCGTGTTTTTTTTTTTTTTTCCCTCCCTGCGTTTCAAACCAGTTGAGAGCAAACCTTTAATGACAAATATCACATCCCACTCCATAAAACCCTTAGATTACAGAAGCGTGACCAGCTGCACCACAGCAGCCTTTAGTAGACAAAGCTGTATAGGCTGGTTTTAATTATAGCCCACACAGAGAGACCACTCACGTCTAAATACTGTCTGCAATGACAGTCTGCTGACCTTCATGCACTATTTCTATTTACAAGCACAGTTATCAGAAGCAGAATAGGGATATCTGGCATGTCACCTACTTCTATGGTGCATGGGGAAGGGAAAAAGTCTGAGGAGGTCAAAACTGCAGCAACACTGGTCGTATGAAGAAGTTAACTGTTGAATTGTTCTTCATACTACAAGACAACAGTCAGACGTGGTTTCTACCTCTGACACAAGTCAGAGCCCCAGTTGTATTTTCAGAACTTCTCAGTCAGTCACAGTACAGTTCTTTGAATCTTCAGCTACCTTTTCTCTAAAATGACGCCACCTCACAGCCACTGACTGCCAGCACTGGCTGAAATAAGACACTGGAAATTCCCGCAGCCAAAGATCACAACATTCCAGCTTTCCATCACCTCAGAAATCCCCAGCGAGGCAATGAAAACCGAAAGTGGTCCACATACTGACAGGACCACTGTCCGATCATAAGAAAGATGTGTGGGCAAAGTCTGTGTTTTGGTGATGTCTTCAAATAGCTCAATTTCACCCAAAGATATTCAGTTCACTGTCATAGAAGATCCAGAAAACCAGCAAATGATCATGTATGAGGGTATTTGCTTAAATGATTAAAGGATGATAGTTTCTACAAACTTGACTGCAATAAGTCTGAAGGTAAATCACAGAGGGATCAGTGTCAAACTTAGTACTGCAAGGTTACATGGACTACCTGTCATATATGTCTAAAATACCCAGTTTTCTCAGTGGCTACTTACTTTAAAAATGTCAAGCAGGATTTTAAATGTCTTGCAAAAACAAACTACTGACATGTTTTTTTTTTCATAGTGTAGCAACTTTATTCCTCAAACACGAAGACACATGGGTGATTTAGAAAATAATGTGAGAGTCTGTAAGGATTCTGAACTATGAAGCTGCTCGGCAGGTGGGAGGGACTGACAGCCAGTGAGTCAGACTCCGCCGTGAATAACAAACCCTGATAGAGAACAATGTGGCTGAGGCCTGAACGACAGCAGGGAGGATGAAGAGCTGAAGAAGCGAAGCTCATATTTGAACACGAGGGAGGGAGGGAGGGCGACGGAGGAAGTAAAACTGAAGGAAAGTTTGTTTTAAATATATGTGATGGATGAATGGATTTCAGTGGAAGTTTGAGCAGCACTCCCACTGCTGCTAATGCTAACCACCCATAGTGCCACCGGCAGGTTGACATCTGTCCCAACAACTGTTGGAATATGGAAGTTTTATTCACATTAAAGCTCCCCTCAGGATGAATTATTACAACTTTGCTGATTCTCAGACGCCATCATCAGATCACATTTGACAACAAACGCTCCAGAAACTTTGTGTTGATAGCTACAGCAATTAGCAAACATTAGCATGCTAACATGCTAAACTTGCACAGTGAGCAGGGGAAACGATGCAATGACATTAGCATCGTCACAGTGAGAATCTTAGCATGCTAAAATTAGCATTTGGCTCAAAGCAACACTGTACGGCCAACCAGAGCCACTAGCATGGTAGTAAAGGAGAAGCTCAGATGTCAAGTACTTATTATAGGTGCTACTATAAATGATTCTTCATCAGGATTATAATGTTCCAACTGTTATAGAGATAAACTGTGTTAAATTAAGCTTTGTGGTCAGTCTGGAGGACCTACTTTGTGATGCTGTTGGATTGTATTGAATTATAGTGAGAGGTGTTTCTATTGAAATGGGGTGTATAGTTATAAACACCTCTCTAAATGAGAATGCACTGAAGGCAGTTGTGCTGCTGCTTGGTGTATCTAATCAATTTGCTAGAAAGCAGCAGAACAAGACTACTGCAAAAGGCTTGAGTTAGATGACAAAGAGACCGTTTCCACATGTTACAGATTTTACTTTTCAGTTTCAGTTTCACTCTTTGAGGAAGTTTAGTGATATCCACATATAGAGGACAAGTGAATAGAAAACAGACAAACTCAGTTCAAAGAAATCACCTTTGTCCGCTTCACCTATCCTAACAAACTGAGTGGTCAAGGACACCAAACACACACACACACACACACACACACCTGCTACTGTTTCTACTGCAAACACAACCTTCGGACGCTCCCCAAAAGTCCAAACACAGATTACTCACACGCTCCGTTGCTAATGGACAAATACAAACATAAAACCAAATGCATAACACCGCTTACTGTCCGACGCATACGATCACATGTCAGTCAGCCCTGTTTCAGAACCAAACTATGATGGCCTGACAGTAAATGAAACTAACTGAATATGTAATCACAACATCAAAAAGAGCAAAAACAGATGAAGTACTATATCAAGATGTATAAATGTTGCAAAATGAAATTACATGACAGAGGGTTTATCACCGCCTGCAACCAATTATGTTCCTAATCTATTCAGTAGTCTATAAAATATGGGGGGAAAACAGAATTCGCACAGACCACGCTGACATCTAATAATGTTTTGTCAGACTTACTGTCTAAAACCCAAAGATGTTACATTTAACTATCTAATTTTAAACTTCTAAAGCAAATCTTAACACCTGAGAATGTTTGGAACACGGGTAAAACTAAAAACTAGCAATTCTTCAATTGCTCATTAATTTGTTTCAGCATTATCAAAAGGTTGCATTGGTCCAAGTGCTCAACTCCATTTCAGGCTCCAAAAACCAACAAGCAGCTGCTTTGTTACTCAAAGATGAGCAAGTGCCTCAGTCATTAATGAATGTACTTCTAGCTCATTCTGTTAGCTTGAATACCTCTTTTATCTAAGCTTCTTTTGGATGCAATACAAAGCCGACCCAACGCAAAGGAACCACTGTAGTGATGCAACATCAACATAAACAGCAGCAACTGGGCTCCTAATGATTTTACACAAAGCATCCCCTTCCTTTGGCTGTTAGCTGACGGAGCTCAGGGACTGAGGGTTTTTGGAAGATTGGGTGGCTGATTATATTTCATGCACTTTGTTGTAGCGGAGCTGACACCGATGTGGCTTTTAATGAGGCACCTCTTCTGCAGAACACAGATCAGACTTGTTTTGAGATGGATAGCCTTGGACACTCTTACAACATACTCTACTGACAATGACTTCCCTATTCCTGCAGGCTGTAATTTTCAGTTGAGCTTTTCCTGCCTTCAAGGGGCCTATTGGTCCCGGTTCATTTGAGCACATGATCAAAATCATCTTGCAGAGAATTGAAACTTCCACTCTGGTTTTCAGTAAACTAACTTAATATGAGCTTTAATAGTGTTGACATCGCTGAGTGATCTGTGAATCCTTCCTGGTGGTGCATTCATGTGCTGAAGTGAAGGCCCTTCTAAAGCTGCCACCAGACACTCCATTCATAAGTTATGTTGTTTTCATTCAACGCGGGGAAAATAACAAAAAAAAAAAAAAAACTTAGCAGACATGAATTTTGTAAGAACTTGTCATAGATTTCACAGTTGAACTGACTACAAAAGTCATTTTACCGACTTCAGAAGAGAGTTTCAGTTACACAACACGCACCATTTCTCTATGTGGAACTTGTTACCAACTAATTAGTAAAGAAAAAGTAGTTAGCATAGAAGTAACTTTGCAAAGTAGTGGCACTTTCACAAGAAAATGTCAGACAGGGAAAGTTGATAAATGGAATTTTCGAGTCTCTCCACTCTAAACACTCACAGGCTAGACAATCCAACACAGAACTACACAGAAGAAATGTACATCTCCACAATGGAAGTTAGTTTGAGATTACTTTTTTTTTTTTTTTTAAGGGGGGTGGATTTAAATTATTCAGCAAATTATTGGAAAAGATAAAGTATGCCTGCTTTTCTTGGGAATTGACTGGAACCTGATACATGGAAGTAAATAGCACCATTAAAGTAGTTTTACACGTTTTGCCACTAACTCAGTACTATGTGGAATTTTTAGAAAATGTTAGTTATACATGTTTGTTTTGAACAGTCACATCATTTATTGTAGACTAACGTCAATACAGTTTTTCATAATACATGGATCACATTAGCTAGTAAAGTGATTTGGCAAGCTAGGCAACTAATGTACTTACTAAAATAGTATTTTACTTGCAATATTCTTAGCGAGCAAGGAAAGCCAAACAAGCCAAATGAAGGTCTCACCATGAGTTTTATGCCCTGCTGATTTTGACTCCAATTTTCCCCTGATGTTACGATCCATACAATCCATTACACATAGTACCTTTAACATCATATGCCTCGCTCTCCATGACAGAAAAACACTCACACGGTACACCAGTAAGAAAAACCCTTAAGTGCATCCATCTCTCAGTATAATCAACCTTCAGTCCTCCCTGTAATAAGCCCACACAATAGACTTATCCAACTAGAATAGCAAGTAATTAAAGGCATTGTATGAAATTAAATAGAAATAGAAAATGCTGGCTAGAATCATTAGACAGAGGGCCATTGTAGCTCTCCTCCCCCGGTCTTTTTTGTCTTTGCGTCTCTTTTCATGTTTTCTATTCTTTACCAAGCAAGCAGCGGCCTTTTATTCATTTAATGATTGCTCTGTCTTTTTTGGAGAGCGATGCCTCACATCTCCGAACAGACTGACTGACGTGACCCCGAATTAACAGAGAGGGAGAGAGACAGCCAGCCATACCCAGGCAGCTAAATGGTCCTCCAAGCTTCCCACTCTTCATTCAGCAGAGACATATCTATCATCATAAATTGGTGTGTGTGTGTGAGAGAGAGAGAGAGAGATAAATACAAAGGAAGAGTGTGTATATGTATCAGCAGTCATGATGTAAAGTTAAAGGGTGTCTGGAGTAACATAAATGACACCTGATGGTTCGGAGGCCTGCAGACATTGCGCTCTAGGGAGTTTTGCGAAAGCGTGATACAGACTTACAAATTGTTCCATCAACGAGACAATGTAATCTGACTTGATGTGATGTGTTTTTTTTCCTCCCTCTGTCGGGGCTCCCTCCCCGGGTTTGCAATGTGTGAGACTGAACGGAGATACGACAGAAACAATTTGCAAAATGTCTATGTTGGACGAAAGGCTCATCTTGGCAAAATTTCCATTTAAATTTTCACTCTGCGAGAAATTGCCTTGGTGAAATTTTTTCCGCATCAAAACTTCGCTCCAAAACATTCAAAAATAGAGTGATGGCTTACTGATCAATTACTCACTTACTTGATCGCTTTTTAAAAAATTATTCACCAAACTTAACCAGGTATTTCTTGTCACAATGGCGACAAAGGTCCGTCCTCATTTGAACCCCAACCACCATGTTTCCCTGAATCTTTTTTTTTTTGCCAAACTAAAACCTTATAGAAACCCATCATGCATTGCCAGTGTCAAAAATTAGACATTAGATGTGGTTTGACAAGCTTCTCCTCAAGCTTACAGATTAATCTATCACCAGAATATCTGTCAAAATGATTGAGTGAGAGAGTAATTGTTTGCTGCACCTCACTCCCACAGCACAAATTAGCATTGTTATAAATGGCAGCAGAGGTCATGTACAGTTCAAGACAGCAATTGGCATACCCTTGTCGTTTAAAAGTAGGGAGTGATGAAAATGCCAAAATGATGCATTCGTGCACAAGTAGGGAAAAAGACTTCCCTAATGGAGGTCAGCTTGAAAATGCAATGCTGTTAAAAGGGTTCCAAAACTGGAGACACTGTTCATTGTGAACAACAGAAGTTTATTTGGAAGGGATCTCTTAATGGCCAGTATGAACATGTGCATCTACGGTTGTTTTTAAGGCAGACTGTTGACTCACCCATGTTTTCCCTCTCCCATCCTGCAAGTAGACCACCACGAGTGCCTTCGACATATGGAACATGTTTTACCAAATATCAAACATTTCATCAACAAAGGACAAGTAGAAAAGCAGCACAGGTCACTGACCAGTCAGACTGCTCTTCCTGACTACAGCAGCTTAATGGGGACCAACACTGTAACAGCTGGGCAAACACAGCACAGCAAAGCAAAGCTTGCCTGCATGCACATCAGCCCCAATCAGCTGCTCCTGAAGTGGCTTTCACACCGCCGAGCCGTAACTCGCCGCCTCCAGTCATTTCAGTGAGGGGACAGTGGCAGAGGGGAAGCGGTTTTGATCATGACGATGGGGGCGGTTGCCACGCAGCGGTTTGAAAAGACCTCAACACACAAGGCTAGACCCCACAGTGAAAACAGGCTGTTTTAGCCTATATATTAGCCCAGGGTTTTAAAAATGAATTCATGAGCAGTCTATATAGGTTTCTGTTATTTAACCAAACTGTCTGGATGGTTTTTCACTTTTAAGACCTTTTAAATGCTACCTACTAGTATGTCTATTACTACATGGAAGACATGAAGGAAAATCACTTATTTGAGGACATGAGCAGAGATTATCTGATGAAAATATTAAATGTAAATGCTAATCACTACCAGGCTTCTACTTAAAGTACAAATCAAGATCTCTTTTGCAAGTCTAACACTGAACAATGATGACTGTATCCGCTTCGAGAAATTTTCTACATTTGCTGGTGTGAACACCTACACACACATACCTGCGTACCAGCATTTGATGTTTCCGGAAGCAGCAGAATATTTTAATTTACTAACATGTAGAAAAGCCATCAGTGATGAAAAGCAGCAAAAAGGAACAGAGAAGATTCAGCTCTGTTTCTTTGAGACTGGTACAGTTTGCTGTTTATTACCAACAGGCCGCATGACTGAGTGTCCTCATTATAATGTAAAGGAAGTGTGAGAAAAACAGACTACCAATGAGCACATATCAAAGGTGTTCCACATATCAAGAAAAGAGACGAAGGATCTAGCGGCTCTACATGAAAACAGCCGTATGTTTAAAATAAAGTCTGGTTCTAAAGTTTCTGACTTGGTTTCCAGGCTAAAGAACATTTAGAGAACCGCTTTGAGTGCTTCACTGATCTCTCACTTATTGCAATGAATTAATCAGATGCAGCTTTACACTCTAAAATGTCAGAAAATTAGAAAAACTCAATCAAAAATCATATAAAAGATAGAAAAGCTGCAAATGTTCATGTTTAATTAACTGGAACAGCAAATGTTGACTCAAATGATAAATCAATTATGAAAAATAATAGTATTGATGACTGACTTTCTGACCAAATAAGATTTTAGGTCTCTCTTTAATTCACCACTTGCCTACTTGTGATATTCTTACTCCCTTTTTAAAAGACGGACATGTTTTACAGTGTATTACTGGGAGCTAAAGTGAGTTCAGCCGACAGGTCTCACGACACACCTGGGAGGACGACAATGTGAGGTCATTAAAGGCCGGCAGCAACACACAAGCAAACAATGTGAAGCAGACCAAAGTCTTACTGAGTCATCCAAAAGGCTGATATCCTGCTCTGGTGTTTACACTCACTGGGTGTGGTGCTGAGGACCTGCTCATGGTGTTAACTGACCAATCAGAGGAGGGCCTGATCCTGAAGAATGGGATATCACCTGGCCCTGTCATTGCTCTGGGTGGGAGGCAACACATACTTCTACTTGGGCCTTAGACAAACATAGATGGATTAATCAGTATTAGTCATTTCACCCACTGGGAACATAAAAAAAAACTCCTCAAAGTGTTCTTACTTCTTACATGATTTAGGTTTTTGTTGTTGTTTTCCTGTTTGTAGTTAACAGTGAGAGTTACATAAACTACATGTATAAATAAAGATAGAGCAGAAACAAATAACTGAATAATCAATAAGTCCATCAACAGACTGTAATCTGTAACTATTTTGATAATATTCATATATTAATAATCATTATTTCTGGAACAAATGTGCCAAACATTCCTTTGTTCCAGCCACTTAAACACAGTTAGGCCTTAGAGAATTGTGATGGATATATTATAGATCAAAACAATCAATAAGCCTAATTGAGAAAATAATCAGCAGATTAATTAATGATGAGTTAGTTGCAGCCTCACTGCGACACTCAACGATGACCTCACTTACACCCATAACCACAGTAAGCTTTACAGATATTTAACCTTTTTATCAGAGCCTTAACGTGTCTTTACCTCGTTGAATTACTGTTTCAATAAAGTTGATAAAACACTTACAGTCTGGTGGAGATAACAATATTGCTTTTGTACCTTCAGAGACGTTAAAGCGAGAGACGCGTGCACCGTATTTCCTCAAATATTGGCCGGGGCTTTTTATTTACCACAACTGTGGCGAGTAGCAGGCATTCATTTGAAGCAGGCTTGTATTA